>NC_091298.1:56892366-56977366 GCF_038502225.1 Cherax quadricarinatus
CTCCTGGGTGGAGCTCTGACACCTGGGTGTTGCTGGTATACCTAGGTGGTACTGATACACCGAGGTGGTGCTGGTACACTTACTGACTACAAGTGTGGTTGTCAGGAGAGCAGGTTTAAATCAGAAGCAAGCAGGAGGGTGTAGATCTGTGCAGTGTAGACTAGTGGAGTGTAGACTAGTGGAGTGTAGACCAGTGGAGTGTAGACCTGTGGACAGTCCACTGCGCATGTGCTCTCACCTCCACCCTACACAACACACGTGAACCAACAAACTACCACCATGAATTATTTCGTGAAATTCATTAATGTCTTTATTACTGCATAGCTATCAAGCTTATAAAATCCAGTATTTAATAAACAATATTTATGTTGCACTCTGCAACATCCATCCAGCACTTTTTGCTTCCAACCAAGCCTAGTTAATTAATACAAGTGAGTATTCATGTTTGTCTGTGTGCGTGTACTCATCTATATGTACTCACCTATATGTGGTTGCAGGGGTCGATTCATAGCTCCTGGCCCCGCCTCTTCACTGGCCGATACTAATTCACTCTCTCCATGCTCCATGATCTTTGTCATACCTCTTCTTAAAGCTATTTATGGAACTTACTTCCACTACTTCACTCTCCAGATTATTCCTATTCCTGACAACTCTAAGACTAAAGAAATACTTCCTAACATCCCTATGACTCATGTGGGTTTTCAGCTTCCAATTGTGACCCCTTGTTTCTGTATCCAATCTCTGAAACATTAGATCCCTATCCAATTTGTCAATGCCTCTCAGTATTTTATACGTTATCATGTCCCCTCTATCCCTCCTATCCTCTAGTGTCGTCAGGTTGAGTTCCCTTAACCTCTCCTCATAAGACATACCCTTCAGTTCCGGGACTAATCGTGTTGCAAATTTTTGCACTTTCTCCAATTTCGTGACGTGTTTGACTAAGTGAGGGTTCCATACCGGTGCTGCATATTCCAGTCTACCTTACGTACACGGTGTACAATGTCGTAAATGACTCCTTACTGAGATGTCTAAACGTCAATCTCAGGTTTGCCAATCTCCCATATGCCGCAGCAGTTATTTGACTGATGTGTGCCTCAGGGGACATGTTCGTTATAATGCTTACCCAAGATCCTTTTCTTTAATTGACGTTTTCAGCTGTTGGTTTCCTAACCTGTACTCCGTCTGCGGTCTTCTGTGTCCTTTCCCAATCTTCATGACCTTACACTTACTGGGGTTAAACTCCAGGAGCCATTTGTCGGACCATACTTGTAGTTTGTGTGTGTGTGTGTGTGTATACACACACACAATATATATATATATATATATATATATATATATATATATATATATATATATATATATATAATGTATATATATATATATATATAGATCTTCTTTCAACAAACCGGCCGTATCCCATCGTCAGTGGGAGATCGCTACAAGCCTAGTCAAATAAATAGTAACAATGGTATACAATACTGACAATGTAAGTGAGTGAGACATACGAATCTTACTGTAAGCCTAGTTAGTAGTCTAGAGCAGACGCGGGTGTCCAGCCACTATGTTTCCCATCACTCTCCCCTCCACCTTGTTCCTTAACCTTTACACCTTCAAACTGGGTAGCTAAATATCTGCAGGTGGCACCGGGGCCTGTTTTATTGTGTCTGAAATTGAGAGTTGACAGCGTGATTGCGTTGTCCGGGAGCCGGGAAGGGATGATCCAGCCAGGCCAGGGATAAGCCACTGTAATTGACTCGTCCGTATCCCTCGCTCGACTCTGGCTTAGCATTCTGGTAAGGGGGAAACGATTTTAATCCCTGCTCTCTCTCTTTTACACAAGAATTTTTACAAAGTTTGGTTAAGGGTTCCTAACTTTATTCACAAGTTAAGAGCTGTTACCTACAGAAGCTTATTTTAATGTTCTTTATTATTATGAGATACAAATATGGAACAGGATGAAGTTGGAGCCATCTCTCTCTCTCTCTCTCTCTCTTATACACACACTGATAACATACAAAAGGATTAATCCCTAATAAACTCAACTAGTTAAGTACACACGCGCGCTCGAAGAACAATAATGCAAAGAAGATATATAGGATCAGAACGTGTAAGATACTCAAATGTATGTACAGATAGAGAAGGGCAGACTGACTGCTGAACATGAGAGACAAGTCAGGGACATGAACGAGGCTGTAAATATCTTACGTGACAGCTGGAACTTGATCTATTAACAAATAACATCGCAATAGTGACAACCTTAAACCTCATCAGATATTTATTATTGTAATCGTGGAGAAACGCTAAACCCGTATGGTTCATACAGTGCTTAGAAACTGAGAAGCAATCAGGTTGAACCAAGTGGAGGGAGATCTAATTCCCATATCAAGTGTATTTCACCGCCATCAAGACCCCCCATCTTGAGATCATGTATTGGTATGTTAACTATCAGGGCTGGAGGCCTGATCTAGGACCGGGTCGAGGGGGCGACGACCCCAGAAATGGTCTGCAGGTAACCCTCAGGTAGTAACTGCCCCAAGTTACAATAACTGATGCTCACATTAATACAAACAACTCTTTTTGTATAGTGTCACACAAAAATTATATACATGGACTTTAATACTGATATCAAAATTTACAGAAGTGCCTCTAATATATGCTATAATTACAAATATTTAAGCAATGCTGACATGAATAAAGTTACTACTAATAACAACAGTTTCAGTATTATTATTATTCACGTAAAGACGCTAAAAAATGACACTTGTCACAGGCAGGATGAGAGGGTAAGCGGAAGCCAGGATCGTGGGCAAGGTTGTGGACGAGAGCAGCGTCCGGCAACACAGTAGTGGATTATCAGGTTCATCAACATGGCTCCCCCAGCCTGCCAGCCTTCACTACCATTTACGTCACGAATTATTTTATGCCACGCTTCTCGCACTCTCTCTTATCTATTTTTAATGATCTATCTGGCTTTCCTCTAGTTCATTTTCTTTACATTCTCCCTTATCTACAACCATTTAATAATCTATCAGGCTTTTATCTCGTTTGTTACCTCCACCTTGTCTTTATACATCTATAAACCTGTAACCATTATGTGTTAGTTTCTACATAAGCATCATATAGCTTCATAACTGAATACCGAAATGTTTCAAATCAATTTAGCTTATTGTGTTTGCATTTCAAAATAACATCCAATATTTTTAGCACCTCGATACAGATAGATTTTGTAGCCTAAACATTTTCGTTGTCAAACCATAACATTGAACATATCATTCTGATAAATTTAAAATATGCACCTCAGGGTCTCCCCTGATGCTTTTGTGTTCAAAGGTCTTATAGATCTGTATGCAGTATCCGTATATAGCAGTGTATGTTGTTATCTATGTATGTCTATCTACTTGTATATCTATCTATCCACCTGGAGTCTACCTAGAGGGTACTTCCCCCGTGGCCAGCCTTTTTCTACATCAAAGGTTATTTACGTGCGCACATTTGTATCTGCTGGTACTTTTCCTACCTGCATGTATCTTTATCTACCTGTGTACATTATACGTCTGGGCATGTAGTTATGAGCCTGTGTATGACAGTATCAATATGTCTACATCGTAATCTACCTGTGTAAGTTACTATATCCATGTGCACGTGGTTATCTACTTGTGAATGAAGCTATCTACCTGTACATGTCGTATCTACCTGTGAATGCAGTTATCTACCTGTACGTGTAGTTATCTGTGAATGCAGTTATCTACCTGTGTATGTAGGTATCTATGTGTACAGTGATCTACGTACATGTAGTCATCTATTTATATATGAAGTTATCTATCACCACAACGTCATTATTCTCGGATTCAGGTAGAGGGGGCTGGGGTTATGTGATACGAGGATTCTTTTCTTGGATCGCGCAGCGACCAAAATGTGTTGATACATTCATTGTAATATGCAACACCAAGCTGAAGAAAAAATATTATATGGGCTATAAAGTGCAAAATCAGTTGGGATTCATAGTGCCTTGGGAAAGGAAGGTAATCAGGTTTGATCCGAGAGAGAGTAGCTCTTATTCCGTGAAACAAGAGCCCTTCTCTAGCATCAAGACACCTCCCAAAGACGGGCATGAATCTATACAGTATTATATATGGTATAAATCTTTGGTGACAGATACCGACAAATTGGTTTAGAAAGGAGCATGAGCAAACACTTGGACATGTTCATTAGTAAACGTTTCAGTCCTGGGACCTTGATTACTTCAAGGTCCAAGGACCGAAATGTTTTCTAATAAATATATCCTACTGTTCGCTGATCTGTCTTTCTAAGCCAGCATTTTATATATATATATATATATATATATATATATATATATATATATATATATATATATATATATATATATATATATATATATATATATGCAAAACAACCACTCTGAAAGAATAGAGAAATTCCAAGCGCTTTCGTGACTACTCACATTATCAAGGATGTGATAATGTGAGTAGTCACGAAAGCGCTTGGAATTTCTCTATTCTTTCAGAGTGGTTGTTTTGCATATTTTGAAATCACCTGTTTACTGTGATCTTATTGCATATATATATATATATATATATATATATATATATATATATATATATATATATATATATATATATATATATATATATATATATATATATATATATATATATATATATATATATATATATATATATATATATATATATTATGCAAAAAATTCGGAGTGTGGAAATTAGGAGAAGGTGTGGAGTTAATAAAAGTATTAGTCAGAGGGCTGAAGAGGGGTTGTTGAGGTGGTTTGGTCATTTAGAGAGAATGGATCAAAGTAGAATGACATGGAGAGCGTATAAATCTGTAGGGGAAGGAAGGCGGGGTAGAGGTCGTCCTCGAAAAGGTTGGAGGGAGGGGGTAAAGGAGGTTTTGTGGGCGAGGGGCTTGGACTTCCAGCAAGCGTGTTAGATAGGAGTGAATGGAGACGAATGGTATTTTGGACCTGACGATCTGTTGGAGTGTGAGCAGGGTAATATTTAGTGAAGGGATTCAGGGAAACCGGTTATTTTTATGTAGCCAGACCTGAGTCCTGGAAATGGGAAGTACAATGTCTGCACTCTAAAGGAGGGGTTCGGGATATTAGCAGTTTGGAGGGATATGTTGTGTATCCTTATAGGTATATGCTTCTAAACTGTTGTGTTCTGGGCATCTCTGCAAAAACAGTGATTATGTGTGAGTGAGGTGAAAGTGTTGAATGATGATGAAAGTATTTTCTTTTTGGGGATTTTCTTTTTTTTTTGGGTCACCCTGCCTCGGTGGGAGACGGCCGACTTGTTAATATATATATACAGTACCACCTCTATAGCTGGAATGGGGACCCTCATCCTCAGAGAAGACAATAAACGTACCTCAGGGAAAACTCAAGGTTCTCCCCGGAGCTGTTTGAATATTTATATATATATATATATATATATATGTATATATATATATATATATATATATATATATATATATATATATATATATATATATACTGTATACATTTATATATAGGACACAGGAAAAGATACCGTAAGAGGACACAGCATGGGAGTTGACAACTTGGGTCGGTAGGGAACAAGACCCATGGATAGTCCTTGACCCACGGCTTCACAATTACCCACAAATCTTTTGTTTACTGCCAGTCAAGTCCCTTTTCTAAACTCTCAGAGGGAAGTGTGAGAAGGAAAAGAGAATATAAACAATGAATGGTCTTAACAGGATAATAACAAGCTAGAAATCTGATACTTCTTCGAGATAGCTTAATGGCGCATATATTTTAGCGAAGCACGCCAATATAATGTATGTGAGAGAAGGTTGAGCAGTGGCTGACATAACGCTAAGCTCCCTCCCGCTTGTAGTTCACACGGAGTCAATCCTCTGGCAGTATTTCCTAAAAAGTGCGGAAAATTTTGGTGTTGATTTTGTAGCCTGGGTGTCAATACTGGGCGGAGAGATGTCAATCCCTGAGCCGGTGTTCACAACCCCAACCGCGTCTCAGACTTCGTCTTCCTTAACACTTACAAAACTTCATGGAGAGTTTGGATTCTACTTTACCCCTAATTGTATTGCTACCTACGAAAAAGAAACAAGTTTGAGGATAAGTAAAGTATGCGTTATTTTTCATAAAATCGAATTCTGGAACAAGTTACATTACTTTTATTGGCGGTTCAAACACACACATGCACAAGCTTCCACAAGCAGAATGTAGCCGATTTTCATCTCTGCTTTATTCTTGTTTAATAATTATGAATAATATCTACATCTAATGGACGCCTCATTTCACAGCATGTCAACTCTACATCATCACACATACGCCAAGAGAGGACATTACTTATTCATATTTTGCTGCGCAGAAGCACATGTGTGAAAAATCCCGCCACAAGTTATCGCTCAGCGCCACTGAAGTATCAACACACGTGGACGAATCACTTTGAAAACACAGCCTAACTTTTTTTTTTTTTTTTTTTTTTAGATTTCCCTTCCCTGTTCGCCCGCGTCCCTCGCCTTAAGTTATAATCTTTTGTTAAATATGTGTGAAAATCAAACAATATTACCATGAAAATGTTTTCTGTCTCTTTTATAGGGCGGTTAAAAGCCCACCAGCAAACAGTTTAGTGGTGGAACCCATGTTATGAGTGAGATACCATAGCCTGGCCTGGCCTAGTTCAGTTTTGTTCAGACCAGGCTATCCTAGCTTAGACCAGCCCTACCTAGCCTAGTTCAGTTTTGTTCAGACCAGGCTATCCTAGCGTAGACCAGCCCTACCTAGCCTAATTCAGTTTTGTTCAGACCAGGCTATCCTAGCGTAGACCAGCCCTACCTAGCCTAGTTCAGTTTTGTTAAGATCAGGCTATCCTAGCTTAGACCAGCCCTACCTAGCCTAGTTCAGTTTTGTTCAGACCAGGCTATCCTAGCGTAGACCAGCCCTACCTAGCCTAGTTCAGTTTTGTTAAGACCAGGCTATCCTAGCTTAGACCAGCCCTACCTAGCCTAGTTCAGTTTATAATAACTCGTTCAACACATGCTAGCGCTGCCTAATCCAAATATAGCCTATGACAATTCTAGCTCCGCCTATCCTAGGTCTACCCTGTGGTCCAAAACATCCACAAGGATGTGGAGTTCTATTGGTGCTTGGACAATGTTACTGCCTGGGCCATGATGGTGCCTGGACCATGATGGTGCCTGGGCCATGATGGTGCCTGGACCATGGTGGTGCCTGGACCATGATGGTGCCTGGGCCATGATGGTCCCTGGGCCATTATGGTCCCTGGGCCATGCTGGTGTCCCAGGAAATGAATGGACAGATGCTAAGGTGAAGGCTGCAGCAAGGAATTCATTCTATAGTAGACTTCTGCCAACACAGGCATGTCCTGAAGTGATGTGTCTGGTGAGCTGTGCAACGAGAAGCAGGTTATACAGGGATCAGCAGGACGTAGCTGTTAGTCTCTCCAATTTTGAGACGACATTGTTGAGTGAGGATCTGTTCTACACACTTCACTCAGAGCCATCTGTCTGAAATCCTCATTTTTATATAAAAACGAGGATGCCTGTAGAGACCTTGGGGAACTTTTAGAAGCTCCTTCTGACATTAATAATGTAATGATATATTAACTGATGCTGTTTAATTTAACATATTATGACAGTATTGATGTGTCTACCTGGTTAACGACCAGGCCTCCCGGTGGATCAGGGCCTGATCAACCAGACTGTTACTGCTAGACGCACGTAGTGCGGCTAGCAGTTGTGTTTTAGTCATGGACTGCAGGTCACTTACATATAGTCGCATCAGGAGGCCACTTACGCTAAGACAGTGACTGAATGAGTGACAGTGACAGTATTTCCTCTCTTTCGATTCAGACAACTCTCTCTCTCTCTCTCTCTCTCTCTCAAGCCTAAATAAGGTAATGCCATAGAAATGTAAATAAGATAATGTTAACAATCCAGGGTAAGAAAAGAAAGCATCTTGATGTGACTCAGGATAACGTGTTTACCGGTTATGGATAATGTTACAATTCCCCATAAAACATAAAGGGTGGATAACACTTATCACAGTTATCAGCAGCGGTAGTGTGTACACGCGTGTTAAATCATGGGATTGATGGGGCAACGAGAAGATAAAGAGGGGAGGAAGGGGTTATGCGGATGGGAGGGGGTAGTGCGGAGGGGAAGGGATGGAGGGGGTAATGAGGAGAGGGAGAGGGTTATCTGGAGGGGGGAGGGAAACGGAGGGGAGGGGAAACGGAGGAGAGGGAAGGGGAGGAACGGAGTGATGCGCAGAGGGAGAGGAAACGAAGAGGAAGAGAAAAGGTGTAAAGGAAAAGATAAAATGGGGTGCTTTTCTAAAGAGAGGGAGGAGAGGGAATGGAGAGATAGAAAGATAGACAGATAAAGTAGTGGTAGTGATAACGGTCATGATAGCAGCAGTAACAGTAGAACCAGTGATAATTATAGTGGTATTAATAGTAAGTGTTAATTATTATAATTATTATTACTGCATACATAGGGAAGAGCTAAACTCGTAAGGATCACACAGCGCAGAGGTAATGGGAGTTATTCAGGTTTGATCCGAGAAAGCGGAAGGTTGCGCTAGTTAATTGGATCAGGAGCCGTTCACCGGCACGGTACGTGTCTTTAGGGCGCGTCATGTATGTGCGAGGTTGTCTGACACACACATACATGTAGTGGAGGCAGGAACCATACATAGTTTTAAGATGAGGTTTGATAAAGCTCATGGAGGAGGGAGAGAGTGACCTAGTAGCGATTAGTGAAGAGGCGGGACCAGGAGCTATGAATCGACCCCTGCAACCACAAATAGATGAGTACAGACATAGTCACACACCCACACACCGTCATACCCACCCACCTGGAGGGTATTCCGGGGATCAACGCCCCCGCGGCCCGGTCCATGACCAGGCCTCCTGGTAGATCAGGGCCTGATCAACTAGGCTGTTACTGCTGGCCGCACGTAGTCCAACGTACGAACCACAGCCAGGATGATCCGACACTGACTTAGGTATCTGTCCAGCTCCCTCATGAAGACAACCAGGGATCTGTTGGTAATTTCCCTTACGGCTGGTGGGAGGCTGTTGAACAGTCTTGGGTCCCGGACACTTATTGTTTTTTCTCTTAGTGTACTAATGGCGCCCCTACTTCTCACTGGGGGTATGTTGCATCGCCTGCCAAGTTTTTTGCTTTCACAGGGAGTGATTTCTGTGTGCAGATTAGGAACCAGTCCCTTCAGGATCTTCACTGCGCTGAAGTGAGTACAAGTCAAGTGCTTCCAGGCGTTCCCAGTAGTTAAGGTGTTTGATGGAACTTATATATGCAGTAAAGTTTCTCTGTACAGTCTCTAGATCTGCAATTTCACCTGCCTTAAATGGAGATGTTAACGTACAGGAGTACTGAAGGTGAGATCCTCAGACATTACCACTCTTCCGCTCTATTGTGTGATTATACTTCGTAATATACTCAGTTCTAGTTATTATTATTCTCCAGTTTTCCATAACAGAGTAGTTGGAATTTGTCTTCATTGAACATCATATTGTTCTCTGTTGCCCATTGGAAAACTTGGTTTATATCTTCTTGGAGATTTACCGTGTCCTCAATGGATGACACTCCCATGCAGATCCCAGTATCGTCTGCAGAGGATGATACGGTTTACATATCTGTCTATGTCTGATATGAGGATGAGGAACAGGATAGAGGTGAGTGCTGTGCCTGGTGGAACAGAGTTCTTCATTGCGGCAGCTTCCGATTTAACTCTGTTTACCACTACACCCACCCACACCCACACCCACACCTACACCCACACCCACACCTACACCCACATCCACACCCACACCACACACTCACCCAAACACAAACCTGGTCAAGCATGTCAAGAAGCTAGAGAAGTGCAGAGGTTTGTAACGAGACTAGTCCCTGAGCTAGTTATATCTTGTGAGTGTAAGTTAAAGGAACTAAACCTGATGACACTTGAGGAAAAAACTGGAACAATATGATGTTCAATGAAGACAAATTCCAACTACTCCGTTATGGAAAACTGGAGGAAATAATAACTAGGACTGAGTATACTACAAACTCCAATCACACAATAGAGTGGAAAAGTAATGTGAGAGACCTGGGAGTGGTAATGTCAGAGGATCTCACCTTCAAGGATCACAACAATACCACCATCACAACTGCAAGGAAACTGATAGGATGGATAATGAGAACATTCAAGACAAGAGATGCTAAGCCAATGATGATCCTTTTTAAATCACTTGTTCTTTCTAGGCTGGAATACTGCTGTACATTAACATCCCCATTCAAGGCAGGTGAAATTGCAGAGCTAGAGAATGTACAGAGACCCTTCACTGCACGTATAAGTTCCATCAAACACCTTAACTACTAGGAGCGCCTGGAAGCACTTGACTTGTACTCACTAGAGCGCAGGCGAGAGAGATATATCATAATCTACACCTGGAAGATTCTGGAGGGACTGGTCCCTAATATGCACACAGAAATCACTCCATACGAAATCAAAAGACTTGGCAGGGGATGCAACATACCCCCAGTGAAAAGTAGGGGCGCCACTGGTACACTAAGAGAAAACACAATAAGTGTCCGGGGCCCAAGACTGTTCAACAGCCTCCAACCAGCAATAAGGGGCATTACGGGAAGACCCCTGGTTGTCTTCAAGAGGGAGCTGGACAGATACCTAAAAACGGTGCCGGATCAGCCGGGCTGTGGTTCGTACGTTGGATTGCGTGCGGCCAGCAGTAACAGCCTCGTTGATCAGGCCCTGATCCACCGGGAGGCCTGGTCGTGGACCGGGCCGCGGGGGCATTAATCCCCGGAATGCCCTCCAGGTAGCCTCCAAGCTATGATAACGTACAAGATGTTGAGAGGATTTGATAGGGTGGACAGGGAAAGAGACAAGAAACAGGTACACGAGGGCACAGCTGGAAGTTGAAAAAACAAATGTGTAATAGAGACGTTATGAAATATTTCTTTAGTGTTAGTCAAAAAGTGGAAGAACCTGGAAAGTGGAGCGGTAGAAGCAGGATCTATACATGGTTTTAAAATCGTAATGACACGATTGCAAACAAACCATACCACGGGCGGGATTGAACCCGCGGTCAGAGAGTCTCTGACCGCGGGTTCAATCCCGCCCGTGGTATGATGGTTTTAAAAGGAGGTATGATAAGGCCCTCGAAGCCAGAAGACTTAACCCAGTAGAAATTAGTAGAGAGGCGGGGTCAGGGACTAAGACTCGACCCCTGCAATCATATATAGGTGAGTACATGATAGGCCAAGTGTCTATGGACAAGTGTCTTTGACAAATAACTAAGTCACTGTCAACAACGTCAAACATAACAAACAAGTCCCTGGTATACAAGCCTGGGCTCCTCCCTCGCACTAGTTATCACTTAATGATATATACAATGAGGAAAGTATGAACACTGAGGATGTTACTCTTACCCACACCAGCCCCTCTGTCCTTCCCCCTCCCCTCCTATGTTGGTAGCTCGCTCACCATTGTTGCACTAGCAACACAAGCAGCAGCAACAATAGCAGCAGAGAGCAACAACAGCAGGAGCAGCAGCAGCAGCAGTAGGAGCAGGAGCAGCAGGCAACACATGCCTGTGGTCGTCTGGCAGGTATCATATGTTGCAGCCTCCTCTCTTCATTACGGGATCACAATATCACATTCTATCATTGTCTTATACAGATTGAAGTCTCTCTCTCCATCTATCTATCTACATCTAACTCTCTCCCTCTCTGTCACTGAATTACCGTCTTATTAATTTAACATTAATTTTATGTAAACAAAAGAAGAAAACTTTTCGGGACATAATCATAAAACTTTGGACAACGTTCGTTAAATCATTATTAACTGGCGAGTGAATGTATTTTCTCTATATACTTTATGTCAGTTGTGAATTGTTCCAGCCATAGTGTTGTTACTTTTGTTGTACCCGCTTCACTGTTTGCTTTCCGCGCCATAACATGAGAATGCTTCCTGGGATAGCATTCAAACTTTCAAGGCTTGTAGATATTTGTCAAAAGAATGAGTGTTGATTTTGGGTAGTTTAGAAAAGTATTTACCAATTTCAGAAACATATTTTTATGTGAGGCACAAGATGAATTACCAAGCAACCCTTGATTGTCATCAAGAGGAGACTTGATAACTTACTCAGGTCAGTTCCTGATCAGCCGGGATATGGTGTATACGTTGGTTTGTGTGCGGCTGGCACCAACAGGCTTATCAATCACGACAACAACCGCGAGGCCTGATCTGAAACCAGGGAGAGTGACCCTCGATATCGATTGGAGGTAGACTCCAGGCATGCATCATTCTGAACCTTCTTGAATGAGAAGATAATGGCAGTGACACAACAAACTCACTTCACCTGTCCACTCGTCAAACATCATACACAATACATCTCAAATCAAGAGAAGCGTTAGATTTTATTTTCAGCTTTACTAATGTATTATTTATTTAATTTGATAAACGTTTTATATCTCATAAACGTCGTTCAACATGACATATGTCTCAGGACAATGTGTAAACAACTATTACAAATTTACACACTCCTTCAGACTAAATTCAAAACTGGAAAGGAGATGTCGTACTCACCCGTGGATGTACTCCTGCCTTCACTTATTTTGGGACTTACTGCCTAAAGACCTTTATGTATATATACGCTTTCTCGCTACCGCATATGGGGGTGCACAGTAGCCTAGCTGCTTCAATGTAGACAATTGTAAACTAATGTAATTATGATATAGCATTGTCAGTAGTGAGTATAACAACTTTGAACAGCGAATGATCCCAGCTGGAGCAAGAGACGGACCTTCAAGAAACTATAATAATTATCTCAAAGACAGGATACAATGCCACCTTGAAGGGCAATGTCAGTCTCACAGCTACAAATTTTGGATACGAAATGAATTACATAAACTATATAAAAGACGAAGACAAAGTGAAGAGGGCGAAAGATTGTACAACAACAGTGAAGGATTGTACAACAACAGTGAAGGATTGTACAACAACAGTGAAGGATTGTACAACAACAGTGAAGGATTGTACAACAACAGTGAAGGATTGTACAACAACAGTGAAGGATTGTACAACAACAGTGAAGGATTGTACAACAACAGTGAAGGATTGTACAACAACAGTGAAGGATTGTACAACAACAGTGAAGGATTGTACAACAACAGTGAAAGATTGTACAACAACAGTGAAGGATTGTACAACAACAGTGAGGGATTGTACAACAACAGTGAGGGATTGTACAACAACAGTGAGGGATTGTACAACAACAGTGAGGGATTGTACAACAACAGTGAGGGATTGTACAACAACAGTGAAGGATTGTACAACAACAGTGAAGGATTGTACAACAACAGTGAAGGATTGTACAACAACAGTGAAGGATTGTACAACAGTGAAGGATTGTACAACAACAGTGAAGGATTGTACAACAACAGTGAAGGATTGTACAACAACAGTGAAGGATTGTACAACAGTGAGGGATTGTACAACAACAGTGAAGGATTGTACAACAACAGTGAAGGATTGTACAACAACAGTGAAGGATTGTACAACAACAGTGAAGGATTGTACAACAACAGTGAGGGATTGTACAACAACAGTGAAGGATTGTACAACAACAGTGAAGGATTGTACAACAACAGTGAAGGATTGTACAACAACAGTGAAGGATTGTACAACAACAAGGATTGTACAACAACAGTGAAGGATTGTACAACAACAGTGAAGGATTGTACAACAACAGTGAAGGATTGTACAACAACAGTGAAGATTGTACAACAACAAGGATTGTACAACAACAGTGAAGGATTGTACAACAACAGTGAAGGATTGTACAACAACAGTGAAGGATTGTACAACAACAGTGAAGGATTGTACAACAACAGTGAAGGATTGTACAACAACAGTGAAGGATTGTACAACAACAGTGAAGGATTGTACAACAACAGTGAAGGATTGTACAACAACAGTGAAGGATTGTACAACAACAGTGAAGGATTGTACAACAACAGTGAAGGATTGTACAACAGGGAGGGATTGTACAACAACAGTGTACAACAGTGAAAGATTGTACAACAACAGTGAAGGATTGTACAACAACAGTGAAGGATTGTACAACAGTGAAGGATTGTACAACAGTGAAGGATTGTACAACAACAGTGAGGGATTGTACAACAACAGTGAAGGATTGTACAACAACAGTGAAGGATTGTACAACAACAGTGAAGGATTGTACAACAACAGTGAAGGATTGTACAACAACAGTGAAGGATTGTACAACAACAGTGAAGGATTGTACAACAGTGAGGGATTGTACAACAACAGTGAAGGATTGTACAACAACAGTGAAGGATTGTACAACAACAGTGAAGGATTGTACAACAACAGTGAAGGATTGTACAACAACAGTGAAGGATTGTACAACAACAGTGAGGGATTGTACAACAGTGAAGGATTGTACAACAACAGTGAAGGATTGTACAACAACAGTGAAGGATTGTACAACAACAGTGAAGGATTGTACAACAACAGTGAAGGATTGTACAACAACAGTGAAGGATTGTACAACAACAGTGAAGGATTGTACAACAACAGTGAGGATTGTACAACAACAGTGAAGGATTGTACAACAAGGATTGTACAACAACAGTGAAGGATTGTACAACAGTGAAGGATTGTACAACAACAGTGAAAGATTGTACAACAGTGAAGGATTGTACAACAACAGTGAAGGATTGTACAACAACAGTGAAGGATTGTACAACAACAGTGAAGGATTGTACAACAACAGTGAAGGATTGTACAACAACAGTGAAGGATTGTACAACAACAGTGAAGGATTGTACAACAACAGTGAAGGATTGTACAACAACAGTGAGGGATTGTACAACAACAGTGAAGGATTGTACAACAGTGAGGGATTGTACAACAACAGTGAAGGATTGTACAACAGTGAAGGATTGTACAACAACAGTGAAGGATTGTACAACAACAGTGAGGGATTGTACAACAACAGTGAAGGATTGTACAACAACAGTGAAGGATTGTACAACAACAGTGAAGGATTGTACAACAGTGAAGGATTGTACAACAGTGAGGGATTGCACAACAACAGTGAAGGATTGTACAACAGTGATGGATTGTACAACAACAGTGAAGGATTGTACAACAGTGAAGGATTGTACAACAGTGAGGGATTGTACAACAACAGTGAAGGATTGTACAACAACAGTGAAGGATTGTGCAACAACAGTGAAGGATTGTACAACAACAGTGAAGGATTGTACAACAACAGTGAAGGATTGTACAACAGTGATCGATTGTACAACAGTGAAGGATTGTACAACAACAGTGAAGGATTGTACAACAACAGTGAAGGATTGTACAACAACAGTGAAGGATTGTACAACAACAGTGAGGGATTGTACAACAGTGAAGGATTGTACAACAACAGTGAAGGATTGTACAACAACAGTGAAGGATTGTACAACAACAGTGAGGGATTGTACAACAGTGAAGGATTGTACAACAACAGTGAAGGATTGTACAACAACAGTGACTTAACAAAGTGAAAGATTGTACAACAACAGTGAAGGATTGTGTCCTAAACGAAACATGTTGGGAAGATGTCTTAAATGACATGGATCCAAACCAGTGCCTTGAAAGGATCAACTTCCTGGTAGTAGCCGAAGCATGTTCTAGGCATATTCCCCTAAGAAAGAAGAAGAGCAGGAGTAAACTGGAGAGAAAAAGACGCTCCCTCTACAGAAGACGACGAAGAGTCACTGAGCTCCTCAGGAGTGCTAGAACATCTGATACACGAAAGGAGGCGCTGAACAGGGAAGTTGAAACTATCGAACTTAAGCTAAATGACTCTTACAGGAAACAGGAGAGGCAGGAGGAGCTTAAAGCAATTAGTGAAATTGAAAGAAATTCAAAATATTTCTTTTCATATGCCAAAAACAAGGCAAATACCACATCTAGTATCGGGCCCTTACTCAGACAGGATGGGACTTACACAGATGACAAGGAAATGAGTGAAATATTGAAATCCCAGTACGACTCTGCGTTTAGTGAACCACTAATCGGTCTGAGGATCGACGACCCAAATGATTTCTTCATGAATGAGCCTCAAAACTCCATAAATGTATGCCAGATTTCCGACATTACCCTAACTCCGATAGATTTCGAAAAAGCCATTGACAACATGCCTATGCACTCAGCCCCGGGCCCAGACTCATGGAACTCTGTTTTCATTATGAACTGCAAGAAACCCCTCTCGCGTGCCCTAAGTACACTATGGAGGAGGAGCTTGGACGTTACAAGTTTAATATGTTTATTATGCACCCCATACCCATCCTGTGGGCGGTAGTCAAAAGATTACAGAGGTACATAATGGGTCCAGGGACTGGGCCTCAAAGTTTTGATAGCTGAGCAAGTTACAGAGGCAATGAATTCACAATTTACAAAGGTAATGAACTCACAATTTACAAAGGTAATGAACTCCAGGTAGGTCTAGTCACAATCATTACAAGTTACAAAGGTATTTACAGATTACAGAGGTACACAATGGGTCCAGGGACCGGGCTCCAAAGTTTTGATGGCTGAACTAGGTACAAGGTAATGAACTCACAAGTTACAAAGGTAATGAACTCACAAGTTACAAAGGTAATGAATACTGTAAGAATGGTTACTTACGTTTATACATGGCTGCAATCATGAACAAATTTTAGAGTAATGAGCAATTCACACTTCCACACCCGGTCACAACTGTAGTGAGTTATTGGTGCAAATGTTGATTGCTGAGTCTCTCTCTCTCTCACACACACACACACACACACACACACATACAAATTCATACACACACACACATAAACACACACACACACACACACACACACACAAACTCATACACACACGCACACACACTCATACTCACACACACTCATACACACACTCACACTCATACACACACACACTCATACTCACACACACACACACACACACACACACACACACACACACACACACACACACACACACACACACACACACACACATGCACACATGTGGTAATGCTTTATTTACAGCTAGCAAAGTCAGGGTATTTCTCCAGAATGGTCTGTAATATACCACTGTGGATAAAATACTTAGCCATTTCTTGAACACTTCTGAGTGAGTTGTTTCTAAATTCATTAATTTTATCGCACTCCAGTACATAATGACGCAGGGTGTGACAATAATCCATCTGGCAAAGTTTACATTTCGTTTGGTCTACATCTGGTGGTGGTGATTTAACCTGCCAAAGATACTTGTAACCCAGCCGGAGCCGGGCGGTAGTGACATCCAAGAGTCTGCTTATTTTGTTGGATGCACCATAGACATGTGGCTCCTCCTGCATGATAGAATGATGATAGATGGACTCACTGGTGTCAATCTCCCTGAGCCTTAAGTCCATAAAATTCAGCTGAAGTTCTTTTCGTATTATTGTTCTCAAACTACTACCTGACAAGCCAAGATTGTAATCTACTCCCTCTTTGAAAGCATACAGCTTAGCCAATTTATCAGTTCTATCATGCATCTGAAGACCAATGTGAGATGGAATCCACAGCATGTGCACTCTGACTCCACTGTCCACAATCCTACCATACCTGTGTCTGGCTTCTGACACAAGCATGCCACAATTTATGCTTAATGAGTTGAGAGCATTTATGGATGACAGAGAATCAGTTACAATTAAACTGTCAATCTTTGATACATAGATGCATTTCAGTGCAAGGAGTATGGCAAACAGTTCTGTCTGAAGGGTAGAGGCCCAATTATTGATGCGTGCTCCAATTTCTTTAAGAGAGCCATCACTCTGTACGACAACAGCAGCACTACCAGCTGCACCAGTGGATTGGTGAACAGAACCATCAACGTAAATAATTTGCGAGAGTGTGTGCTGTGTGACTAAGTTATCAATACAGCTTAAGGCCTCATGTTTGGCTTCAAGGCGAAGTTTTGGTTGTGATTTAAGAAGTAGTTTGGGGGGAAATGGAGGAATGGTAGTTTGGAATGGGGTAATATTCCATGGAGCGGAGAAGTGCCGCTGTTGCCTTACTTGACATAGATCATGTATCTGATTCATGCGGAGGTCGGTTCCAGTCTTTTCGATCCATCTGGAGGAGTGTTCACCAGTGCTGAGGAAAGTTTGGAGGGCTTCTGTGCAGGGGTTTGAATGAGCTTGCCTGAGCATATTAACCCCAATTAGGATATTTCTTTCAGTAACACGATCTCTGATGCTTGGAATATCAAGTTCTTTTTGCATATTTAAAATTTTGGCAGTACGAGGGCATCCTAGGATGATCCTCATTGCTTCGTTCTGCAGTTTTTCCAGCCCTCCAAGCTTCCAGTCAGACACAAGAGCAAGTAGTGGCGCAGCATAATCAACCAATGATCTAATATAAGCAAGATACATCATTTTCACAATTTTAACATTAGCACCATACCTGGGGTGAAGCCCTGCCACAACTCTAAGTGCTCTTAGTCGTTCTTTGTATTGGCGACAAAGTCTTGTTACAACAGGTCCAAGTAGTGGAACCTCAAAGCCTAGATACCTGTATCTGCTTACATATTCTAGAAGAGACCCATCATGCAATTGGATCTGACGAACTGTGCCTCTCTGTCGAGGAGGACGCCTATTGAGTATCTTTGTTTTATCAGTAGAGATTATCAACCCCAGGTCCTGACACGAGGCTAGTACATGATTAAGAATGTTTTGGGTGTTGGAGAATCCGGTGGTGTGAATCATTATATCATCAGCAAAACTAATCACATAATTATGGGGCTGACTAGGCATAGCATTAAGTAATGCATTAATTAGAATATTGAACAGTGTGGGACTGAGCACACCTCCCTGTGGGGTTCCTAATTCAAAGTCTTTAGTTACACTTCTATGTCCCTGGAACAACACAGACGATTTTCTGTTGGACAGGTAGCCTTTAATCCAGCGGAGAAGCCATCCTCCAACATCCATTCTGGCAAGTTCACTAATTATTACATGTCGGTTGGCTACATCGAAAGCGGATTTAAGGTCAAGGAAGGTAGTGTAGGAACTGTCAGTGTGCAGGGTGAGAAAGGTGGCTATGCAATGATGCACGCTCCTTCCATGCATGAAACCATGTAACCGGGGAGACAAAAATTGTTTGATTCTGTACATGAGACGATTAAGAATCATTCTCTCAAATGTTTTACACAAGCAGCTAGTAAGAGATATTGGGCGAAATGCATTTTGTTGATTGGGCTTAGGAATTGGAATGATGAGGCTGTTGGTCCAAGATTGAGGGAGCTCCCCAGTTACATAGCTCATGTTATATAATTCAAGTAATGGATTACCTGGTACTCGACACAGCAATCTGAGTATGTTGTAAGTAATACCATCCTCACCAGGCGACGTGGAGTTGCCCTTAGTTAGCGCTGCATCAAGTTCATAATTAGTGAAAGGAATGTTGCAATCATCTGCCTTACTGAGCATAAAGCAAACAAGTCTCTCCCTTGCATCATATTTATCATTTAATTTTGCCTGTGTGGTACTGGGAAGATTGTCATAGCTAGATGTAGCAGCCCAAGCACTGACTAACTCATTCGCCCTATGCAAGGGATGAGGGTGCGCGATCTGCCCAGTTCGTTTACCCTTAATTCTATTTATGTCCCTCCATGCCCGGCTAAGTGGGGTGTGAGCATTAAGACCGTTGACAAATTTTTCCCAGTCGGTTTGCCGCAGCTCTGTCATACGCTCTCTGGCAGCAGCAAGGGCAGTTTGGAAGAGCCTCAGCATTCCAGGGGTACGATGTTTTCTATAGGCTAGGCCTAGTCTGCGAGCAGTACGTTTCAGTGTACGAAGTTTAGAATCATTGTAATAAGTATGGTTTTTGAAGGAGGTATGATTATTACGGAAGTTTGTTGGGTTTAGAGTACCAAGAGGTTGCAGTGGCGGCTCTAAGTAGTTCTGAATACTGCTCACAAGATCATTGTTAAAGGTCTCTACAGAGGAACACTCATAGGAATTATACCAGTCAGTCACATGTGCAACAAAGTCATCATGCTGATCTGTGGGAACATTAAAACGTTTCCGTTTGAATATCCCACCAGGAAGGATAGTATTACCAATATCTAGAGAGGTTAGCCTAGGGAAATGATCAGACGCTATATCTGTTACAATGGAAGACTCACAACTGGCAGAAGTAATGTTGAAGCCCAGGCACAGATCAAGGACGCCTCCATAGATATGTGTGGGTTCAAGGTCACCTACAATTTGGACATTATCGTGACTGTTTAAGAGTGACAACAGTTGATTGCCATTACGATTACCAAACTGTGAGTTTCCAATGCTTTTGTGTCTCGCATTGTAATCGCCAATAATAAGAGTAGGCTCAGAATGAGCACAAGTTGGGAGCTCCAAGTAATTAAATTTATCAGCAGGAGCATACAAGTTAAATATGTTGAGAGCAGAGTTCCCTATATAAATCCTAACACCGTGATATTGTAGCCCCTCTGTTTTCTTGTGTGCAAGAAGTTGATGGGGAAGTGATTTTTTAATATATAGAACACAAGAGTTAGTAGATTTGAGGTTATATGCAACAAATGATGGTAATTTAGGGGGTTGGGATTTTTCAGGGACTCTGCACTCTTGTAGACACACAACATCAATGGGTTCGGTGGTTACTTTATGATGAAGTTCAGGAAGCCTTTTTCTAAGTGATGCAATATTCCAGCTTAATATAGAAAGTTTATACGAGTTTTGATCCATTATAGTAGTCCTGGGATCATCTTGAGTTTCTCAGCATAATGAAAAAATTGTTCATATAAATAGCAGACCTTATCAATGTCAACAGTGCTACCCTTGTCCATGAGTTTTGCAAGTGCACCTCCAGTTGTAAGGCCTCGTGGGAGTCTTCGTAAACCCAGAGCATGACGCTGTTTATGTGTGAATGTATGATAGGTGACACCACCACCACTCACATTCCCTCCTCCGCTAACATTACACGCAACACTACAACTGTCATCACCAGCGCCACTACCAACATTGTGTTCATTACATTTGTCAACAGTATTGTATTCAACATTAATGTCTATGTGACTAACCTCATCACACTCTGCACCACCACTTATATTATGCTCATCACTATTACTAACATTATAGACACCACCACTCTCATCACACTCTTCACCACCACTTAAATTATGCTCATCACTATTACTAACATTATAGACACCACCGCTCTCATCACACTCTTCACCACCACTTAAATTATGCTCATCACTATTACTAACATTATAGACACCATAGCCCTCATCACACTCTTCACCACCACTTATATTACGGTCATCACTATTACTAACATCATTGACACCATAGCCTTCGTTATGATGCTCACTACAGTTATCAACACAAGTATTATATTCGTCATTACTGTGATTAAGAACACCACCACCACCTTGTTCAGCAGCCTTACACTTGCTTTCACAAATTGTGACAATCTTGTTATTGGTACACTCTACACATCTTTCCTTGTGTTGTTCAAGTTGTTGTTTCAGGAGTAACTGTTGTGTTTCCAGTATTTTTATGCGCGACATCAGGTTGTATACCACAGGAGCAAGACTTGGAACATCTGGAGACGTGAAGTCCCGGTCAGCTGAGCTATTTGGCTGACTGTCAGCTGACTCAGCTAGGCTGGTATTGACAGCCGATGTGATGGGGGTCTGTTGACGTGCTCCCCAGGTGAGGTGCTCAACCCCATTGTCTGAGGGCAGGCATGAGCCAGTATTCAGACCCGAGGTACCTGGTAGTCCTGGGGGGCCATTATGAGGGGTACAGGGTGAAGTGCGGTTGGCTGCGATGCGATCAGCCCTCACACTGCAGTCAGCATGAGCTGCTGTGACTCCTGAGGTCTTACAATTGATACATTGTTTAGCAACAGTCTGTTGCTGTTTGATCATAGCATAACACCGTTCAGAAGGATGAGCATTGGCACACACTGCACACCAGTGTGACTTAGATGGGCATTTCCTGGCGATGTGGCCCCAGCGTTGACACTTATAACATCGACGTTGAGGAGGTCTGTACAATGCAATGTAATAGCGTCTGTTGAGGGCTGCACGGGAGTGAATATAGCTTGGACATGGGTGAAATTCCACAGTCACTTAAAACAACGGATATAGCCCCACTCCATAAAGGTGGCAGCAAAGCATTAGCTAAGAACTATAGACCAATAGCTCTGACGTCCCACATCATAAAAATCTTTGAAAGAGTGCTAAGAAGCAGGATTGCAAATCACCTGGATTCCCAAAATCTGCACAATCCAGGGCAACATGGGTTCAGGGCAGGTCGCTCCTGCCTCTCACAACTACTGGATCACTATGACATGGCCTTGGATGCATTGGAAGAAAATCAGAATGCAGATGTAATATACACAGACTTTGCAAAAACATTTGACAAATGCGATCATGGCGTAATAGCCCATAAAATACGTGCTAAAGGAATAACTGGGAAAGTGGGGAGATGGATCTTCAACTTCCTAACAAATCGAACACAAAGAGTAGTGGTCAACAGAGTTAAATCGGAGGCTGCCATAGTGAAGAGCTCTGTTCCACAAGGCACAGTACTCGCCCCCATCTTATTCCTTATTCTCATATCAGACATAAACAGAGATATACGCCACAGCACCGTATCATCCTTTGCGGATGATACTAGGATCTGCATGAGGCTGTCATCTGCTGAGGACGCGGTTAATCTCCAAGAAGATATAAAGAAAGTTTTCCAATGGGCAACGGTAAACAATATGATGTTCAATGAGGACAAATTCCAACTACTCCGTTATGGAAAACTGGAGGAGATAATAACTAGAACAGAGTATACTACTGACTCCGGCCATACAATAGAGCAGAAAACTAATGTAAGGGACCTGGGAGTAGTAATGTCTGAGGATCTCACTTTCAAGGATCACAACAGTGCCACGATCGCACGTGCAAAGAAAATGATAGGATGGATAATGAGAACTTTCAAAACGAGAGATGCCAAGCCCATGATGATCCTTTTCAAATCACTTGTTCTCTCTAGGCTGGAATACTGCTGTACATTAACATCTCCATTCAAAGCAGGTGAAATCGCAGATCTAGAGAGTGTACAGAGATCCTTTACTGCACGTATAAGTTCTGTCAAGCACCTTAACTACTGGGAACGCTTGGAAGCACTTGACTTGTACTCGATGGAACGCAGGAGGGAGAGATATATCATAATCTACACTTGGAAAATCTTGGAAGGAATGGTCCCAAATCTGCACACAGAAATCACTCCCTACGAAAGTAAAAGACTGGGCAGGCGATGCAAAATGCCCCCAATAAAAAGTAGGGGCGCCATTGGTACACTAAGAGAAAACACCATAAGTGTCCGGGGCCCAAAACTGTTCAACAGCCTCCCATCAAGCATTAGGGGAATTGCCAATAAACCCCTGGCTGCCTTCAAGAGAGAGCTGGACAGATACCTAAAGTCAGTGCCGGATCAGCCGGGCTGTGGCTCGTACGTTGGACTGCGTGCGGCCAGCAGTAACAGCCTAGTTGATCAGGCCCTGATCCATCGGGAGGCCTGGTCATGGACCGGGCCGCGGGGGCGTTGATCCCCGGAATAACCTCCAGGTAACAACAGTGAAGGATTGTACAACAACAGTGAAAGATTGTACAACAACAGTGAAAGATTGTACAACAACAGTGAGGGATTGTACAACAACAGTGAAAGATTGTACAACAACAGTGAAAGATTGTACAACAACAGTGAAAGATTGTACAACAACAGTGAAGGATTGTACAACAACAGTGAAAGATTGTACAACAACAGTGAAAGATTGTACAACAACAGTGAGGGATTGTACAACAACAGTGAAAGATTGTACAACAACAGTGAAAGATTGTACAACAACAGTGAGGGATTGTACAACAGTGAGGGATTGTACAACAACAGTGAGGGATTGTACAACAACAGTGAAAGATTGTACAACAACAGTGAAGGATTGTACAACAACAGTGAAAGATTGTACAACAACAGTGAAAGATTGTACAACAACAGTGAAAGATTGTACAACAACAGTGAGGGATTGTACAACAACAGTGAGGGATTGTACAACAACAGTGAGTTAACAAAATATATCAAGATTATAAACAAGTAATAACTTATCGCCCACTGTTTGCCCTCTAGCCACTTACTGACCACCCACTGATCACCCAGTGGGCGGCCAGTGGGTGGCCACTGGCCGCCCACTGGTCTTCTCACTTGCCAGAATTAATTAAGGCAGTGAAGTGGAAACCCAGGAATGAGACCTGTGACCACAGACAGTATACATCCCTACCCTCCCTCCCTCCCTCTCCTCCATTACCATCCATCCCCTCCCTTACTTGACCCTTCCCTCCTAATATCCCAGTCGTCACCCCTTCCTCCGGCCTATACAATGTGTGCAACTGGGGTCCGGCAAGACTACGTCTATAAAAATATCTTTATTTCTACAAGTACATGTACAAGGTATACAGACCATAGCTGACATCACTGACATACTACTATATAGAAAGCCGCTTGTTATGCTGAGCATTTCGGGAAAATTAGGTCAGTGTCCCAGGATGCGACCCACACCAGGTATCCATTTACTGATGGGTGAACACAGACAACCGGTGTAAAGAAACAAGCCCAATATTTCTACCCTCGCCGGGAATCGAACCCGGATGCCACGCCGTGTGAAATGAGAGCATTAGCTACCAGGCCCATTTATACACCGTCTACACACAAGGCAGCATCGACCGGTCAGCGCCATGAGTGAACTATGGATAACAAGCTAATGAGTGAATAAATAACTATAGAAGACGGTGAAGGTCACAACAGAACCTGGTAAGACTAAAGAGTGAGAGAGGTGAGTTAAATGCCAGGGAGTTCCTCAAACACAACCTGGGAGCTCCTCAAACACAACCTGGGAGCTCCTCAAACACAACCTGGGAGTTCCTCAAACACAACCTGGGAGCTCCTCAAACACAACCTGGGAGCTCCTCAAACACAACCTGGGAGCTCCTCAAACACAACCTGGGAGTTCCTCAAACACAACCTGGGAGCTCCTCAAACACAACCTGGGAGCTCCTCAAACACAACCTGGGAGTTCCTCAAACACAACCTGGGAGCTCCTCAAACACAACCTGGGAGCTCCTCAAACACAACCTGGGAGCTCCTCAAACACAACCTGGGAGCTCCTCAAACACAACCTGGGAGCTCCTCAAACACAACCTGGGAGCTCCTCAAACACAACCTGGGAGTTCCTCAAACACAACCTGGGAGCTCCTCAAACACAACCTGGGAGCTCCTCAAACACAACCTGGGAGCTCCTCAAACACAACCTGGGAGCTCCTCAAACACAACCTGGGAGCTCCTCAAACACAACCTGGGAGTTCCTCAAACACAACCTGGGAGCTCCTCAAACACAACCTGGGAGCTCCTCAAACACAACCTGGGAGCTCCTCAAACACAACCTGGGAGTTCCTCAAACACAACCTGGGAGCTCCTCAAACACAACCTGGGAGCTCCTCAAACACAACCTGGGAGCTCCTCAAACACAACCTGGGAGTTCCTCAAACACAACCTGGGAGCTCCTCAAACACAACCTGGGAGCTCCTCAAACACAACCTGGGAGCTCCTCAAACACAACCTGGGAGCTCCTCAAACACAACCTGGGAGTTCCTCAAACACAACCTGGGAGCTCCTCAAACACAACCTGGGAGCTCCTCAAACACAACCTGGGAGCTCCTCAAACACAACCTGGGAGTTCCTCAAACACAACCTGGGAGCTCCTCAAACACAACCTGGGAGCTCCTCAAACACAACCTGGGAGCTCCTCAAACACAACCTGGGAGTTCCTCAAACACAACCTGGGAGCTCCTCAAACACAACCTGGGAGTTCCTCAAACACAACCTGGGAGCTCCTCAAACACAACCTGGGAGCTCCTCAAACACAACCTGGGAGTTCCTCAAACACAACCTGGGAGTTCCTCAAACACAACCTGGGAGTTCCTCAAACACAACCTGGGAGTTCCTCAAACACAACCTGGGAGCTCCTCAAACACAACCTGGGAGCTCCTCAAACACAACCTGGGAGTTCCTCAAACACAACCTGGGAGCTCCTCAAACACAACCTGGGAGTTCCTCAAAAACGCAACCTGGGAGCTCCTCAAACACAACCTGGGAGTTCCTCAAACACAACCTGGGAGCTCCTCAAACACAACCTGGGAGTTCCTCAAACACAACCTGGGAGCTCCTCAAACACAACCTGGGAGTTCCTCAAACACAACCTGGGAGCTCCTCAAACACAACCTGGGAGTTCCTCAAACGCAACCTGGGAGCTCCTCAAACACAACCTGGGAGTTCCTCAAACACAACCTGGGAGCTCCTCAAACACAACCTGGGAGCTCCTCAAACACAACCTCTGAGTTCCTCAAACACAACCTGGGAGCTCCTCAAACACAACCTGGGAGTTCCTCAAACACAACCTGGGAGCTCCTCAAACACAACCTGGGAGTTCCTCAAACACAACCTGGGAGCTCCTCAAACACAACCTGGGAGTTCCTCAAACACAACCTGGGAGCTCCTCAAACACAACCTGGGAGCTCCTCAAACAACCTGGGAGCTCCTCAAACACAACCTGGGAGCTCCTCAAACACAACCTGGGAGTTCCTCAAACACAACCTGGGAGCTCCTCAAACAACCTGGGAGTTCCTCAAACACAACCTGGGAGCTCCTCAAACACAACCAGGGAGTTCCTCAAACACAACCTGGGAGCTCCTCAAACACAACCTGAAAGTTCCTCAAACACAACCTGGGAGCTCCTCAAACACAACCTGGGAGTTCCTCAAACACAACCTGGGAGTTCCTCAAACGCAACCTGGGAGCTCCTCAAACACAACCTGGGAGTTCCTCAAACACAACCTGGGAGCTCCTCAAACACAACCTGGGAGCTCCTCAAACACAACCTGGGAGTTCCTCAAACACAACCTGGGAGCTCCTCAAACACAACCTGGGAGCTCCTCAAACACAACCTGGGAGCTCCTCAAACACAACCTGGGAGTTCCTCAAACACAACCTGGGAGCTCCTCAAACACAACCTGGGAGTTCCTCAAACACAACCTGGGAGCTCCTCAAACACAACCTGGGAGTTCCTCAAACACTAACTGTGAGCTCCTCAAACACAACCTGGGAGTTCCTCAAACACAACCTGGGAGTTCCTCAAACACAACCTGGGAGCTCCTCAAACACAACCTGGGAGTTCCTCAAACACAACCTGGGAGCTCCTCAAACACAACCTGGGAGCTCCTCAAACACAACCTGGGAGCTCCTCAAACACAACCTGGGAGTTCCTCAAACACAACCTGGGAGTTCCTCAAACACAACCTGGGAGGGAGTTCCTCAAACACAACCTGGGAGCTCCTCAAACACAACCTGGGAGCTCCTCAACACAACCTGGGAGTTCCTCAAACACAACCTGGGAGCTCCTCAAACACAACCTGGGAGTTCCTCAAACACAACCTGGGAGTTCCTCAAACACAACCTGGGAGCTCCTCAAACACAACCTGGGAGTTCCTCAAACACAACCTGGGAGCTCCTCAAACACAACCTGGGAGCTCCTCAAACACAACCTGGGAGCTCCTCAAACACAACCTGGGAGTTCCTCAAACACAACCTGGGAGCTCCTCAAACACAACCTGGGAGTTCCTCAAACACAACCTGGGAGTTCCTCAAACACAACCTGGGAGTTCCTCAAACACAACCTGGGAGTTCCTCAAACACAACCTGGGAGCTCCTCAAACACAACCTGGGAGTTCCTCAAACACAACCTGGGAGCTCCTCAAACACAACCTGGGAGTTCCTCAAACACAACCTGGGAGTTCCTCAAACACAACCTGGGAGCTCCTCAAACACAACCTGGGAGTTCCTCAAACATAACCTGGGAGCTCCTCAAACACAACCTGAGAGCTCCTCAAACAACTTGGGAGTTCCTCAAACACAACTTGGGAGTTCCTCAAACACAACCTGGGAGTTCCTCAAACATAACCTGGGAGATCCTCAAACAACCTGGGAGTTCCTCAAACACAACCTGGGAGCTCCTCAAATACAACCTGGGAGTTCCTCAAACAACCTGGCAGTTCCTCAAACAACCTGGGAGTTTCTCAAACAACCTGGGAGTTCCTCAAACACAACCTGGGAGTTCCTCAAACACAACCTGGGAGTTCCTCAAACACAACCTGGGAGTTCCTCAAACACAACCTGGGAGCTCCTCAAACACAACCTGGGAGTTCCTCAAACAACCTGGGAGCTCCTCAAACACAACCTGGGAGCTCCTCAAACACAACCTGGGAGTTCCTCAAACACAACCTGGGAGCTTCTCAAATACAACCTGGGAGTTTCTCAAACACAACCTGGGAGTTCCTCAAACATAACCTGAGAGTTCCTCAAACAACCTGGGAGCTCCTCAAACACAACCTGGGAGTTCCTCAAACACAACCTGGGAGCTCCTCAAACACAACCTGGGAGTTCCTCAAACACAACCTGGGAGTTCCTCAAACACAACCTGGGAGTTCCTCAAACAGAACCTGGGAGCTCCTCAAACACAACCTGGGAGTTCCTCAAACAACCTGGGAGTTCCTCAAACATAACCTGGGAGTTCCTCAAACAACCTGGGAGTTCCTCAAACAACCTGGGAGCTCCTCAAACACAACCTGGGAGTTCCTCAAACACAACCTGGGAGTTCCTCAAACACAACCTGGGAGCTCCTCAAACACAACCTGGGAGTTCCTCAAACATAACCTGGGAGCTCCTCAAACACACCTGGGACCTGACAACCTGGGAGCTCCTCAAACAACTTGGGAGTTCCTCAAACACAACCTGGGAGTTCCTCAAACACAACCTGGGAGTTCCTCAAACATAACCTGGGAGATCCTCAAACAACCTGGGAGTTCCTCAAACACAACCTGGGAGCTCCTCAAATACAACCTGGGAGTTCCTCAAACAACCTGGCAGTTCCTCAAACAACCTGGGAGTTTCTCAAACAACCTGGGAGTTCCTCAAACAACCTGGGAGTTCCTCAAACACAACCTGAGAGTTCCTCAAACACAACCTGGGAGTTCCTCAAACACAACCTGGGAGTTCCTCAAACACAACCTGGGAGCTCCTCAAACACAACCTGGGAGTTCCTCAAACAACCTGGGAGCTCCTCAAACACAACCTGGGAGCTCCTCAAACACAACCTGTGAGTTCCTCAAACATAACCTGGGAGCTCCTCAAACACAACCTGGGAGTTCCTCAAACACAACCTGGGAGTTCCTCAAACATAACCTGAGAGTTCCTCAAACAACCTGGGAGCTCCTCAAACACAACCTGGGAGTTCCTCAAACACAACCTGGGAGCTCCTCAAACACAACCTGGGAGTTCCTCAAACACAACCTGGGAGTTCCTCAAACACAACCTGGGAGCTCCTCAAACACAACCTGGGAGTTCCTCAAACACAACCTGGGAGTTCCTCAAACACAACCTGGGAGTTCCTCAAACAGAACCTGGGAGCTCCTCAAACACAACCTGGGAGTTCCTCAAACAACCTGGGAGTTCCTCAAACATAATCTGGGAGTTCCTCAAACAACCTGGGAGTTCCTCAAACAACCTGGGAGCTCCTCAAACACAACCTGGGAGTTCCTCAAACACAACCTGGGAGTTCCTCAAACACAACCTGGGAGTTCCTCAAACACAACCTGGGAGTTCCTCAAACATAACCTGGGAGTTCCTCAAACACAACCTGGGAGTTCCTCGAACATAACCTGGGAGTTCCCCAAACAACCTGGGAGTTCCTCAAACAACCTGGGAGTTCCTCAAACACATAACCTGGGAGTTCTGGGAGTTCCTCAAACACAACCTGGGAGTTCCTCAAAACAACCTGGGAGTTCCCCAAACAACCTGGGAGCTCCTCAAACACAACCTGGGAGTTCCTCAAAGACAACCTGGAAGCTCCTCAAAGACAACCTCGGAGTTCCTCAAACACAACCTGGGAGTTCCTCAAACACAACCTGGGAGTTCCTAAAACAACCTGGGAGCTCCTCAAACACAACCTGGGAGTTCCTCAAACACAATCTGGGAGCTCCTCAAACACAACCTGAGAGTTCCTCAAACACAACCTGGGAGTTCCTCAAACAACCTGGGAGCTCCTCAAACAACCTGGGAGTTCCTCAAACAACCTGGGAGTTCCTCAAACAACCTGGGAGTTCCTCAAACAACCTGGGAGCTCCTCAAACACAACCTGGGAGCTCCTCAAACACAACCTGTGAGTTCCTCAAACATAACCTGGGAGCTCCTCAAACACAACCTGGGAGTTCCTCAAACACAACCTGGGAGTTCCTCAAACATAACCTGAGAGTTCCTCAAACAACCTGGGAGCTCCTCAAACACAACCTGGGAGTTCCTCAAACACAACCTGGGAGCTCCTCAAACACAACCTGGGAGTTCCTCAAACACAACCTGGGAGTTCCTCAAACACAACCTGGGAGTTCCTCAAACACAACCTGGGAGTTCCTCAAACACAACCTGGGAGTTCCTCAAACAACCTGGGAGCTCCTCAAACACAATCTGGGAGTTCCTCAAACACAACCTGGGAGTTCCTCAAACACAACCTGGGAGCTCCTCAAACACAACCTGGGAGTTCCTCAAACATAACCTGGGAGTTCCCCAAACAACCTGGGAGCTCAAACACAACCTGGGAGTTCCTCAAAGACAACCTGGGAGCTCCTCAAAGACAACCTGGGAGTTCCTCAAACACAACCTGGGAGTTCCTCAAACACAACCTGGGAGTTCCTAAAACAACCTGGGAGCTCCTCAAACACAACCTGGGAGTTCCTCAAACACAATCTGGGAGCTCCTCAAACACAACCTGAGAGTTCCTCAAACACAACCTGGGAGCTCCTCAAACACAACCTGGGAGTTCCTCAAACAACCTGGGAGTTCCTCAAACATAACCTGGGAGTTCCTCAAACAACCTGGGAGTTCCTCAAACAACCTGGGAGTTCCTCAAACACAACCTGGGAGTTCCTCAAACAACCTGGGAGCTCCTCAAACAACCTGGGAGTTCCTCAAACAACCTGGGAGTTCCTCAAACAACCTGGGAGTTCCTCAAACATAACCTGGGAGTTCCTCAAACAACCTGGGAGTTCCTCAAACAACCTGGGAGTTCCTGAAACACAGCCTGGGAGTTCCTCAAACAACCTGGGAGCTCCTCAAAGACAACCTGGGAGTTCCTCAAACACAACCTGGGAGTTCCTCAAACACAACCTGGGAGTTCCTAAAACAACCTGGGAGCTTCTCAAACACAACCTGGGAGTTCCTCAAACACAATCTGGGAGCTCCTCAAACACAACCTGAGAGTTCCTCAAACACAACCTGGGAGCTCCTCAAACACAACCTGGGAGTTCCTCAAACAACCTGGGAGTTCCTCAAACATAACCTGGGAGTTCCTCAAACAACCTGGGAGTTCCTCAAACAACCTGGGAGTTCCTCAAACACAACCTGGGAGTTCCTCAAACAACCTGGGAGCTCCTCAAACAACCTGGGAGTTCCTCAAACAACCTGGGAGTTCCTCAAACAACCTGGGAGTTCCTCAAACATAACCTGGGAGTTCCTCAAACAACCTGGGAGTTCCTCAAACAACCTGGGAGTTCCTCAAACACAGCCTGGGAGTTCCTCAAACAACCTGGGAGCTCCTCAAACAACCTGGGAGTTCCTCAAACAACCTGGGAGCTCCTCAAACACAACCTAGGAGTTCCTCAAACAACCTGGGAGCTCCTCAAACAACCTGGGAGTTCCTCAAACAACCTGGGAGTTCCTCAAACAACCTGGGAGTTCCTCAAACATAACCTGGAAGTTCCTCAAACAACCTGGGAGTTCTTCAAACAACCTGGGAGTTCCTCAAACACAACCTGGGAGTTCCTCAAACACAACCTGGGAGTTCCTCAAACACAACCTGGGAGTTCCTCAAACACAACCTGGGAGTTCCTCAAACACAACCTGGGAGCTCCTCAAACAACCTGGGAGTTCCTCAAACAACCTGGGAGTTCCTCAAACAACCTGGGAGTTCCTCAAACAACCTGGGAGTTCCTCAAACAACCTGGGAGCTCCTCATCAACACTTGGAAACATCTAAACTGACACACCTGGATACCTTCTGCAAACTTTTCACCTAAATTGTGTTACACATCGGTATATGAAAAACAATGCTACAATAAACTGTTCTGCGTACAATTTGAAAGAGACAAAGAGGAAAAATCCCAGAAACCATGGGAACAAACCTCCCATGGTATTTACAACCATTCAAGTCCCCCTTCCCTCCCCCCCTCAAAAAAAAAAAAGTGCCACGAAGCAGAAAAAAAGGCAGGAAATGACAAAAATATTTCAGCACCTGGGAACCTTATTGGGGTGCAAGCACAGTCCGTGACGTCCACTCCACAACAAACAAGTGATACGTTCTGCCAGAGCAACACCACACTCAGCATCAAGTCCTTGATCAAGCAGCAAAACATTGAGTGACATACTGAAGTCTCAATAGTACTGTGTTAAGTGAGTCATTAATCAGATTAAAATTTAACATCTAAATTAGTTCTTTATGAACGAGACTCAAAACTTGTCAACATATCCAAAATTTCGGATATAACCCTAACCCCACTTGACTTCGAAAAAGCCACTGACAGCACGACCATGCACTCTGCCCCAGGCCCAGATTAATCGACCTCCATGTTCATCGAGAACCGCAAAAAAAAAAAAAATACCACGTGCCTTAAATATTCTTCGGAGAGGGAGCCCTGGCACTGAAGACATCCAACAGTCATTAAACACAAAAGATACAATTCCATGCCACAGAGGCGGCATGGATAACACTTATATCCGCATCATTAAATCTCTACAAGAGTTTTAAGAAGCAAAATCCCTAACCACAAGGATTCACAAAAATTGGACAAGCCAGGACAGCATGGATTTAGAGCAGATCGCTCCTGATTCTCTCAACTACTGAACCATTAAGACATGGTTTTGCATACACTGGAAGACAAATAAAACGTAGAATAAGCATACATAAACTTTGCAAGAGCATTCAACAAGTGAGTAATAGTGCATAAAATGTGTGCGAAAAGTATAAATGGAGAAGTGGACAGATGGAACTTTAACTTTCTAACAAACAGAACTTAAAGAGTAATAGTAAACAAAATTAAATCAGAGGCGACTACAATGAAAAGCTCTGTTGCCCAAAGAACGGTACTCGCCCCGTCCTCAGTCTCACATCAGACGTAGACAGGCATGTGAATCTAGCACCAGATCTTCCTTTGTCAATGTTACAGAATTTGCACGAGAGTGGCATCCACTGAGGATATCGTAAATCTCCATGCACGCGCACGCGCACGCACACGCACACACACACACACACACACACACACACACACACACACTCACACACACACACACGCATATATATATATATATATATATATATATATATATATATATATATATATATATATATATATATATATATATATATATATATTCTCCTGCTGCTGTCCTTGCAACATTGCACAGCTCCTGATGACGCACTAAGAAGTTTGAAAGTACTTGAGATAAAGATTTCCACCCTCCATGGCTTGTCTTGTATTGTTAAGATCATCTGTCTGCGCTTGTTTTGCATATATATAATATATATATATATATATATATATATATATATATATATATATATATATATATATATATATATATAAATTAAGTCTTCCAGTGGGCCACAGAAAACAATATGATGTTCAGTGAGAAGGAATTTCAGTTACTCCGTTATGGGAAAAAATTAAATAAAAACTAGAAGGAAATACACAAATAACTCTAACTACTAAAGAGAGCAAAAAACTAACATGAAAGACTTAGGAGTAATAATGTTACAAAATTTCACTTTCAAGGATCAAAACAATGTTATCACAACCAAGAGAAAAATAAAAGGATGGATAACTAGAGCTTTAAAAACAAGGGATGTCAAGCCAATAATGATCCTCTTTAAGTCACTTGTTCCCTCTAGGCTGGAATACTTCTGTGAAACTGCAAGCCTAGATAACGCACAGAGTCACTTCACTGCACAGGTAAATTCAAACACCTAAATTTTTGGGAACGTCCGAAGTCCTTTGAATTGTCCTCGGTGGAATGCTGGCGAGAAAGATACAACATAATTTACACCTGGAAAATCCTCGAGTAAGTGGTCCCAAATCTGTATACAGAAATGAATCCTTTTAAAAGTAAGAGGCTAGGCACAGTTCAGAATACCTCCGGTGAAAAGCATTGGTGTCAGGAGTACAATATAACACAATATATGTAAGTAGCCTAAGACTCTTCAACATCCTCTCTTCATAGACAGAAGCTGTTTTCAAGGAAGAACTTTTATAAGTTCCTCAAGTCAGTTCCTGATCAGCCGAGCTGTGGGTTGTACGTCGAACTGCATGCGATCTCACAGCACCTTCGTAAGAGGAAGCAATCACGTTCAATCCAAGAAAATGGAGGACAAGCTCAGTTCCTTGAATCAGGAAATCTTCCTTAATGAAAAAGGAGATAAGAAGCTAGAGAGAGAGAGAGAGAGAGAGAGAGAGAGAGAGAGAGAGAGAGAGAGAGAGAGAGAGAGAGAGAGAGGTATGGGACGAGGCAGGTTGTAACCTACACTACCTGTCCTGCCAGCATCATCTTACACCTGGCCAGGTCCCCAAGATGTTGCTCCAGCATCACTAAGATGTTCCAGCATCACTGAGTTACTCCAGCATCACTAAGATGCTGCTTCCAGTACTGAGTCTACTTAAAGGGCAGGAAGTGACATGGTGGATAATGAAAACCTTCAAAACACACTTACCATACCTGCCCCCTCCCACACCACCACCACTTTCCCTCTTCAAACCCCTCTTTCCCTCTCACTGACCACCACTTTTTTCTTCCTCGCACTTCAGACCTTCACCCCATGACTATCGACCAAGCTCCCAACCCCAACATTCTACCTCCCCCCGCCCCTCCATAGGGGAACCAAGAGCAATGATAATTCTGACCCCCCCCCCCAGCTATAAGCTGCCCCATCCACTATCATACTTTCCCCATTCCCTTCCCATCCATTTCCCAACCCTTTCCCTACCCTCTACCATTCCATCCTCTTTGGTGATTAAAACTGAAAATATAAATACAGTTATTGTACTTGTAAACACACCAGCAGATGGAACTTCCCAACAAGTCAAAAACCAACTAATATAAACCGAGCACTATCTTGATATTTTATCAAACCCGACCCTAAATATCCTCTTGCTTGGTGACTTCAGTGTAAGACACCTAGAATGGAAGAATGTAGCAAAGACTGCAACAGCAGGAGAGAATCCAGGAGCAAATTTGGATAAACTACAAAGAATCTGCAACAAATTTGCCTTATGCCAGCAAATAACGGAAGCGACTATACTGGAAAATACTCTAGAAACCAAACATTCACAAATAATGAAGATCTGGCGGGAAACATTACAAAGTCGACAACGTAACGGAAGTTCAGAATGATACTGGTTCTGATGGACAAAACACATCCACCTAATTATGAGAGTATTTTTTAACAAGTTTAACTTTAATAATAAGAACATCAAGTGAGAGCTAATATAACGTGAGTTTGCTGAAATATGTTGGGAAGACAATATGATCATAAAGCAGGATCTGAACCAGTATTTGGGGAGGATGAGTTCAATGGTACTAGAACTATGCTTCAGACACAACATTACACATGAGGAGTAGATGCAGGATGAAAAGGGAGAGGCGCTTCCTATATAACATAAGACGACGGACAACAGAGCTTCTCAAAAGTAGCAGATTACAAGAACAACAAGTAGCACTGGTTAGAGAATTAAAAAATGTTGAACTAAAAATGAATACGTGACACAGAGTCCAGGAGACAGCCAAGGTTCTGTTAGTAGTCATCTGCAAAGTATAATACAGTTCGATTTATGCCTCTGTGATATGTCAATGAGAAAGGTATCTGCGGTGAGTAATGTACCTTGAGGAACAGACCTTTTCACTGTGACAGTCTCTGACCTGACTTTCTTCACTGTAACGTTTACATGTTGGTATTAATTATCCATCTTCCCACTTTTCCAGTTATTCGCGTTGCCAACATTTCGAGCACTATTACATCATCGTCGCACTGGCTGAGGCCAAAAACAACTTTATATTACATCACAATTTTGTCTTCCCGAATTTATGTATGCAATTATTTATGTATGTATATGTCTGTCTGTATGTATGTGTACATGCATGTATGTATGTACGTACGTAGGTAAATATGTATGCAGAAGAACTACTGTGAAAAGAATAGTGAACCTTCAAGCGTTTTCCTGATTTCTCACCTAATACCTAATGTGTGCGTGTGCGTGTGCGTGCGCGCGTGTGTGTGTGTGTGTGTGTGTGTGTGTGTGTGTGTGTGTGTGTGTGTACTCACCTAACTGTGGTTGCAGGGGTCAGGTCAGACAGAAATGTAATGTATATTTCTGGCAACTTTCTGGCTGTAAAGAGAGGGAGGAAGACAAGAGGGGGGGAGGGAGGAAGACAAATTGAGAGGGAGGAAGGCAGGGTAGGAGGGAGGAAGGAAGGGTGGCAGGGAGGGAGGGTGGCAGGGAGGGAGGCAGTGAGTGACTGACGAATGGAACAAAGCAGAGAGGGAGAGAAGCAAGCAAGGGAGGGACGATGTGAGTCAGGAAGACAGGGAGACGGGACAAAGAGATGAAAGCAGGGAGGAAAGGAGAGGGAGCGTGGAATGAAAAGAAGATGGTAGGGAGGAAAACAGAGGGAAGAGGGATGAAGAGAGGTAGGAAGGGAGAAAAAGAGAGTAATGAACGAAGAGGGGAAGGCAGGGAGGAAAGGAGATGGAGGGGAATGAAGCACCAAGGAAGGCTCGGAGAGGAAGGAAGGCAGGGAGAGGGAGGAGGGCAGGTAGAGGGAGAGGAAGGAGGGCAGGGAGAGGGAGGGAGAAAAGGAGGGATGAAATGACACTTTCAATTGAAGCAGAAAATTACCTCTTAGGTGCCATCCCCTGAAATATGTGACGCCCAGCACCTAGGACGAACCCAGCTCCTCTAAACGAGGGGAAACCCAGACGTCACATCCTAGCAAGAACAACAGAACTTGCAGGAATACCCAGATCTATAATTCCTCTCCCGGTGGACATACTGTAGTGAGCAGTGTTTGGCAACACGTCTGGCATCTTGCCACTGGAGAGGAAAAACAACAGAGTGGGCTACCCACATCTCCTGCGTTGCCATGTTGTTACCAAGGATAATAACTGAATTACTGAGTGTTTTATCGTACGAACGATGCGTCCTGTAACGACCTGTTACCGACATTATTCACGAAACTAACTTTTGTTTTTCCCTGACTGTTAAGAACGGTTAGGGATAAAACTGAGAGATTCGAGACTGTCTGGCAGTGATGCTGCGGCATCCCGGCAGAGGGGATGACAGCCACGCTGGCCACTGATTGGTTAACCGCAGCTGGCCACGCCCACGAGGGGACACACAGCGTACTCACTGGTTACCTGGTGTAGTTCCGCCCCTGCCCCGCCCTCACTCCGCCCCCGGCCCCGCCCCGGGCCCCGCCCAGCACCAACAATGGCGGGGCGAGGAAAGCGAGGCATCAGTAACCCACACAACGTTACCTGGTGAGCATCACTGTGGTGTGTACGCGAGTGTGTCGGTCCCCCTCCCCCCCAAGTCGTGCGTCCATCGGCGCCGTGTTTACAAGATGACGTCGTCCCTCAACGAGCAGATGACGGTGTCAACGACCATGCTGCCGCATTACGAGTCACCGCTGCCCGCACTCTACGAGCCGCAGCCGCAGCCGCCCAAGCCGCGGCTCATGTTCAAGATGCCGCGGGTTGTGCCAGACCAGAAGACCAAGTTTGAGTCTGACGAACTGTTCCGTCGCCTGGCCAGGGAGACAGAGGTGAGTCTGGCCTCACGTTCTACACCCCTCTATCAGGCTCTGCACTGTCTGTCAGGTGCCAGGATCACTATCAGGCACTGCAGTTCTCTATCAGGCTCCAAGCTCACTCTATCAGGCGCTACATCTCTATCAGGCTCCAGATTCACTCTGTCAGGCGCTACACCTCTCTGTGAGGCTCCAGATTCACTCTGTCAGGCGCTACACCTCTATCAGGCTCCAGGCTCACTCTATCAGGCACTACACCTCTCCATCAGGCTCTGCATCGTCTGTCAGGGTCCGGTTCCGTCTATTAGGTTCTAGGTTCAATCTATCATGTTCTACACTTATCTATCAGGCTCTAGGTTCGGTTTATTAGGCTCCAGGGTCGGGCTATTGGGCTCCAGGTTCGGTCTATTAGGCTCCAGGTTCGGTTAATTAGGCTCCCAGGTTCAGTCCATCAGGATCCAGGCTCATTCTCTCAGGCGCTACACCTATCAGGCTCCAGACTCTTTCTATTAGGCTCTAGGTTTAATCTATCAAGTTTTACATCTGTCTATCAGGCTCCGGGCTCACTTTATCGGGTCCAGGCTCTACACTCAGTCCATCAGGCCCAGGCTCCACACTCAGTCTATCAGGCCCAGGCTCAGTTTATCAGGCCGCACGCTGAATCTATCAGGTTTAGGCTCACTGCCAGGTCCCCCATTCAATCTATCAGATCCAGGCTCAGTCTATCAGGTTCCACACTCAATCTATCAGGTCCAGACTCCAGGCTCAGTCTATCAGGTCCAGGCTCAGTCTATCAGGTCCAGGCTCACTTTATCAGGCTCTAGACTCAGTCTATCAAGCCTTTACACCTATCACACTCTACACCTGACTCTCAGGCTTTACACCTGTCAATCGCTCTGCACCTGTCTATCAGGCTCTAGGCTCAGTCTATCAGGCTCTACACCTAACAGGTCCTACACCTGTCTATCAGGTTTTACATTTGTCTATCAAGTTCTAGGCTCAGTCTAACAGGCTCTACACCTGTCTATTAGGTTCTACACCCGTCAGGCTGTAGGTTCAGTCTATCAGGCTCAACACCTTCATATCCGGCTCTAGGCTCAGTCTATCAGGCTCTACACCTGTCTATCAGGCTATAGGCCTGTCTATCAGGCTCTAAACCCGTTTTATCAGACATCAATCTAAATCAATCAGGCTTTACATTTGTCTTTCAGGTACTAGGCTCTATTAGCTCTACATCTGTCTATCAGGTTCCTGGCTCAGTCTATCAGGCTCTACATATGTCTATCTGGCTCCAGGCCCAGTCTATTATCTACATCTATTAAGCTATAGGTTCAATCAGGCAACAGGATCACTCTACCAGGCTTTACATGTGTGTATCATTCTACAGGCTCTGTCTATCAAACTCTGCACCTGTCTATCAGGCTCCAGGTTCAATTTATGAGTCTTTGGGCTCAAGTCTGTCAAGCTTTAATCTTCATGTATCAGGCTCTACATTTATCTATCAGGCTCTACACAAGTCTTCAAACTCTGCACTCAGTCTATCAGGCTTTGGGATCAGTTTACCAGGCTCTTGACTCAGCCCATCAGGCCTTGTGCTCAGTCTATCAGGCTTCTGAGTCAATCATCAGGCTCAAAACCAGTCTATCAAACTCTAGGATAAGTACCAGGCATGAGGCTCAGTCTATCAGGCTCTACACCAATCTATCAGGCTCTGTACCAGTCTATCAAGCTCTAGGATAAGTACCAGGCCTGAGGCTCAGTCTCGCAGCTTCTACACTAATCTATCAGGCTCTATAACAATCTATTGAATTCTGCGTTTAGTCTATCAACGCTGGGATATTCTATCAGCTCTGGACTAAGTCTATCAGTTCTGGCATGCCTCTATCAGCTCTGGAGTAAGTCTATCAGCTCTGGCATGCATCTATCAGCTCTGGACTAAGTCTATCAGTCTTGGCATGCATCTATCAGCTCTGGACTAAGTCTATCAGCCCTGGCATGCATCTATCAGCTCTGGACTAAGTCTATCAGTTCTGGCATGCATATATCAGCTCTGGAGTAAGTCTGTCAGCTCTGGTATGCATCTATCAGCTCTGGGCTAAGTCTATCAGCTCTGGACTAAGTCTATCAGTCCCGGCATGCATCTATCAGCTCTGGACTAAGTCTATCAGCTCTGGCATGCATCTGTCAGCCCTGGGCTAAGTCTATCAGTTCTGGCATGCATCTGTCAGCTCTGGACTAAATCTATCAGTTCTGGCATGCATCTATCAGCTATGGACTAAGTCTATCAGTCTTGGCATGCATCTATCAGCTCTGGACTAAGTCTGTCAGCTCTGGTACGCATCTATCAGCTCTGGACTAAATCTATCAGGTCTGGCATGCATCTATCAGCTCTGGACTAAGTCTATCAGCTCTGGCATGCATCTATCAGCTCTGGACTAAGTCTATCAGTCCTGGCATGCATCTATCAGCTCTGGACTAAGTCTATCAGTCCTGGCATGCATCTATCAGCTCTGGACTAAGTCTGTCAGCTCTGGTACGCATCTATCAGCTCGGGACTAAATCTATCAGGTCTGGCATGCATCTATCAGCTCTGGACTAAATCTATCAGCTCTGGCATGCATCTATCAGCTCTGGACTAAGTCTATCAGACCTGGCATGCATCTATCAGCTCTGGACTAAGTCTATCAGTCCTGGCATGCATCTATCAGCTCTGGACTAAGTCTATCAGTTCTGAGAAGAAAAAAACTCAAAAATCTCTCTCTCGGTCTCTAAATGTGTTTGAGCTCTCAAAGAGAGAGAAAGCACTAAGCTCTATGATGATACTCTCAAGACCTTGAGCGTATCTATGAGTATAAGAGCTCTAGAAAAAGCAAAAGAGCTGTAGAAAGAGTATAAGAGCTCTAGAAGGAGTATCAGAGCTCTAGAATGAGTATAAGAGCTCTAAAATGAGTATTAGAGCTTTAAAATGAGTATAAGAGCGCTAAAATGAGTATTAGAGCTCTAGAATGAGTATAAGAGCTCTAGAAAGATTATAGGAGTCTGAGTACCTCTGCAAGTACCTGAGTTGCATTGGACCCTAAGATAGAGCACCGGACTCTAAGATAGAGCACATGACTAAGATGGAGCACCGGACTCTAACATGGAACACCAGGCTCTAAGATAGAGCACCGGACTAAGATGGAGCACTGGACTCTAAGATGGAACAATGGCCTAGCAGATAAATCACTGGACTCCAATATAGAGCACTGGAGCCTAAGACAGAACACCAGACTTTAAGACAGAGTACTGGGCTCTTGATCCAAGGAATTAGAGCTCCCCTGCTCTGCCTAGGGTCAAACTTTGTGACCTCTTATTCCCCCAAGCACTGTGTGACCCCTGTGAGTTTAGCGCTTAATAATAATAATAATAATAATAATAATAAAAGTAACTTTACTTATATCTGAATAAGTATCTTGGCGAATGGGTGAGTCTATCCGGTTAATGGGTGAGTCTATCCGGTTAATGGGTGAGTCTATCCGGTTAATGGGTGAGTCTATCCGGTTAATGGGTGAGTCTATCCGGTTAATGGGTGAGTCTATCCGGTTAATGGGTGAGTCTATCCGGTTAATGGGTGAGTCTATCCGGTTAATGGGTGAGTCTATCCGGTTAATGGGTGAGTCTATCCGGTTAATGGGTGAGTCTATCCGGTTAATGGGTGAATCTATCCGGTTAATGGGTGAGTATCCGGTTAATGGGTGAATCTATCCGGTTAATGGGTGAGTCTATCCGGTTAATGGGTGAATCTATCCGGTTAATGGGTGAGTCTATCCGGTTAATGGGTGAGTCTATCCGGTTAATGGGTGAGTCTATCCGGTTAATGGGTGAGTCTATCCGGTTAATGGGTGAGTATCCGGTTAATGGGTTGAGTCTATCCGATTAATGGGTGAGTATCCGGTTAATGGGCGAACCTGCATTGAAAATAGCAGGTTCTAAATGGGTTTACCAAGCCGGAAAACAATCCTAGTAATCTCTAGAATGACTATCAGGCTCTAGTAAGAACCTGCCAGGCTGTGAGATAAGCCTATATCAGGCTCGAAGATGACCCCGCTGTATGCTGAAGATGATTACCAGGCTCTAAGATGCTCCTACCAGGCCCTAAAATGAGCCTACCAGGCTCTAAGATCCACTTCTTTGGATCAATCCATTCCACCAGTAGAGGAGAAAGGCTTAGCTCCCACTGACTTCCCAGACGAGGTCAAGCGTTTGTTGACTCTGTTGAACAAACGTCGTAAAGCCATTGCCTTACCAGGTGAGAAGATGGGTATAACGAACTTATTGTCCCATCGTATCCCACTTGAACCTGGTACCAGACCTATTTATATACCTGCGTACAGAATGCCTCATTCACAAGTTTGCTGTCGCAGAAGAATTGATCAATCAGGTGCTAGATGATGGAGTTATGGCACCTAGCAATTCATCCTGGAATGCGCCCTTGATTATAGTACCTATGAAGGACGGTAATTTGCACCTAGTGATTGACTTTAGGAAGTTAAATGCGAAAACTATTCCAGATCGCTTCCCACTTCCTGTACTTGGTGACAATTTATGTAACATCGGAGATAACAAAGTCTTTTCGACCCTGGACTTGTTACAAGGGTTTTAGCAAGTCCCTCTTCACTAGGACAGCCAAGACCTAACCGCATTTTCCACTCTTACAGGTCATTATCACTTCCTCCATATGGCTTTTGGGTTACGATCTTCGCCTATCACATTCTCGAGGCTCATGACTAATATCTTATGGTGTACTTAGATGACATAGTCGTCATGTCCGAAGATGAGGATACACACTTGAAATAACTTGATGTAGTACTTGGTAAGCTTGAAGAAGCCAATTTAAAGATCAAACTGTCTAAATGTCAATTTTTCAGAAGAGAAATCAAGTTTCTTGGTCACGTAGTCACTCTTAGAAGGGTTACGACTGACCAAAGTAACTACAGTATTAAATTTTCCATCTCCCAAAACTGCTGATGCCGTAAGATCCTTTGTGGATCTTTCACTGCCAATTTTTCTTCCATGGCAGCTCCTCTAACTGAGTTGCTTAAGAAAGATGCTCCTTTCGTTTGCACCTTCCATCAAGAAAGAACATTCCAAACTCTAAAAGAAAAGCTAACATCTGCTCCAATCTTGAAATTTCCAGATTTTTTCTAAGCCCTTCTATCTGACAACTGATGCTAGTTTACGTGGCATAGGTGCCGTACTAGCTCAGAAGACTGATGGCAAGTACAACGCAGTTGCATTTGCTAGCCGAGTCCTTACGAAGGATGAACGTAATTATACAGTAACTTAACAAGAAGCTTTAGCAATAGTATGGTCTTTAAAGCCCTTCCGAGACATTATTTATCAGTACCCTGTTCATGTCTTGACAGACAATACTTCACTGATATCTTTATTCCAGAACAACCCACTGGAAGGTTAGCCAGATGGACCCTGACTATCCAAGAGTCCAATCCTACCTTCAACACTTACCTGGCAAGTCAAATGTAATCGGAGATGCTTTACCATGACATGTTAGTATAGTAACAGCAAACCCTCCATTTAGTGCAGAGGACGTAAAGAATGCTCAAAGAGCGGATCATATGTGGTCTGGTGTGGTTCGATTCCTGCTCCAGGAAGATCTTATTCTGACTGTGAAACCACCAGCACCCATCAGTGACTTTGTCATGAACCACGAATTACTGTATCGCACACCCGAGCTGAGTACTCCAAGCAGACGGGTATACCAGTTATTAATTCCAGTCACTAGTAAATGTAGCCTTACAGCTAGTTCACGATGTACCAGGTGTTGCACACCCTGGTATGGATCATTCAGTAAAACAAGCCAGACTGAAATACTTTTGGCCTCGTATGGCAACTGATATTTCTGAGTATGTTAAGAAATGTCTGCATGCAACACAAAGGCAGTGTTAATTGTCCTAATCCAATCCAGGTGGAACCAACTACTAGCGAACCATGGGAAAGAGTTGCGCTAGATCTGTTAACTAATTTCCAATGTTCTCTCCAGAGCAACATCTGTGTGTTATGGTAGACCATTTCACCAGATATTGTGAGTTAGTTCCTATTGCAGATAAGACTGCAGAGACAGTAGCTAAAGCATTTAAAGAATGCATTATCTGCAGGCATACCACCCCTAAGTCCCTAGTAACAGATAATGGAGGTGAATTTTGTAATGAGATTCTTGAAAATTTGTGTACCTTGTACAAGAACTCTAAATCTACCATTGTTCCTCATCATCCTGCCAGCAATGGGTTAGCGGAACGAACCAATAAGAAAGTAGATGTCTTGAGAGCCACTATCAATCTCAACAGTGAAACTTGGGATGAAGTTATACCTGATGTGCAGTGTGCCATAAATTCTGCTTACAATGTTTCTATAGGTGACACTCCACATTATGCATTGTACGGTTTAGATAAGCCTTATGAGTTGTTATATTCTAGACTGAAACCAAAGTACAACCCTGATGATTGCATAGCAATTTGTACCAGCTTAGCTCAAAGTGTTTTTAGAAGAATCCGTAAAACACTTCATAAATCAACAGCAGAATTTACAAGAGTCGCAAACACTCGAACAAAGTCGACCAAAATTAAAGCAGGTTCGAGAGTTATGCTGACTAATTTTAACAAAACGTCTGCAATGCCTAAGCTTGATCAAAAGTTGGTTGGTCCTTATCGAGTAGTTGAACATATCACTGGCAATAAGTATAAGGTTAGAGAAATTAGTACTGGTCAGTATAAAGAATCGCATTTAGATCACATGAAGTTAGTATGTGATGATAATGATGTTCCTACCCAGAATAATGTGACAGACTCTGACAATCCTCCTGATCCTGTACTCTCTACCTCCCCTCGCGCCCCTCGCGCCCCGCCCCGCGCCTTCTGCTGCGCCTTCTGCAGTGTCGTCCGGATCGCCCCCGCTCCCCCGATTTTTTTTCCGATTTTTTTTCTAATTTTTTTTGAATTTCATGTGCTCTCCATCTCCTCGGATCAAATTTTTGAGGTTTCCCCTCCCACTTTCACCCCCCATCCCAATTTTTTTTTCTCGATAATACAAAGACTCCAATTCCTCGGATCAAATTTTCTCGAAATCAAAGTCTCCATCTCCTTGGATCAAGTTTTTTTGGATTCCCCTTCTGGGTATAAGCATTCAAAAGTCTCCACTTCCTCGAATCAAGTTTTTTGGATTACCCCTCCCACTTTTACCCCTACCCCAAATTTTATCGATTTTTTTTCTCAATAATACAAAGACTCCAATTCCTTGGATCAAGTTTTTGGATTCCCCCCTATGGGGTTTCGAAATTCTTATGATCTCCTCGGATTAAGGTTTTCTCGATAATACCAAGACTCCATCTCCTTGGATCAAGGTTTTCTCGATAATACAAAGACTCCAATTCCTCGGATCAAGTTTTTCTCGAAATCAAAGTCTCCATCTCCTCGGATCAAGTTTTTGGATTCCCCCCTCTGGGGTAAGTATTCAAATGAACTCCTCCTATGGGGGCATGGTGCTCTCTCTTACTACAGGTCTAAACATGTGTGACGACAGTATTCCTCTCATTAAGTTAAATGAAGTAAAAAGGGTGTTTACTCGGCTATGTCAGTGACGTCACATGATGACCTCACACATACAGGCTCAATCTTGTCGACTTCCCCCTATGTCAGTGACGTCACATGATGACCTCACACATACAGGCTCAATCTTGTCGACTTCCCCCTATGTCAGTGACGTCACATGATGACCTCACACATACAGGCTCAATCTTGTCGACTTCCCCCTATGTCAGTGACGTCACGTGATGACCGCACACACAGGCTGAATCTTGTCCACTTACCCCTACACATTTCATATACAACATAGGGAAAAAACATTTTCACTCTTAACCCAGGATAACCCAAATAATTTCACTTTTTTTTCGTTAATACCCACAACAATCAACAATTTCTTTACAACACAAGTCTAGACATTTTTTCTCGTTTTAACTATTTCATCTCAGGTCACTCCCCACGAAGTAACCTACCTTCTCTCCACCCTCCCAAACCCTCACACTCCCACCAACACCTCACAATTTTCACTCATAACCAACAATTTTTTCTCGTTTTAACTATTTCATCAGAAAAAGTCACCACAACACTTATATCCACTTTTCGATAAATTCACTAGTCACAATTTCACATATTACAAAGTTAATACGCACACACACCTCACTTTGAACACCTTCAAAACACTCTCATAAATCATTTGAATACTCACAAAAAATACCTTTGAACATTTTCCAAACAACACTGAAACACTTCCAAGACAACATTTTGAGTACTCCCAAATACACAACTGAATACTACTAAAACACCACTGAATACAGTCAAAACACAACCAAAATCACCATAAACTAAGATCAACACCCACATCACCCACATCACCCACAACCCACAATTTTTTCTCGTTTTAACTAATTTCATTAGAAAAGTCACAACAACCCACAACTTATAACCACTTTTCAGCATCTCTAGTTCGACAACATTACCCACAACCCACAATTTTTTCTCGTTTCAACTAATTTCATCAGAAAAGTCACAACAACCCACAACTTATAATCACTTTTCAACATCTCTAGTTCGACAACAACACCCACAACAACCCAAACAACCAACAATTTTTTCTCGTTTCAACTAATTTCATCAGAAAAAGGCACAACAACCCACAACTTATAATCACTTTTCAACAACTCTAGTTCGACAACAACACCCACATCCCACAACACCCACATCCCACAATCCACAATTTCTTCACAAAATACAACATAAGTCTAGACATTTTTCTCGTTTTAACTATTTCATCAGAAAAAGTCACCACACCACTTATAAACACTTTTTCAGCAACTCTAGTTCGACTACATTACCCATAACCCTCATCAATTACCAATTTATTCACATTTTTTTCCCCTTCTTTTTACTGAATCTTAAATGTAATACACATTCCTCTTTACATTACTAAAATTCTAATAAAATCCTCTCCATACCCATGTCCTTGTATCCACATAAATTGATAATATACTCGCATCAACTAATCTCACTACCCAACTATTGCGACATGTTTCAACACCCTCCATTCTTTTCCAATATATCATAACTTTTCAATTCTATAATTTCTTTTTAAAATATTCACACATTACCTTTTATTTTCAGTAAAATCTCCCCATATTTCATTAAATTTCTAATACAACCCTCCCCATACCCCTCTCCATCTCACCCGCATTTTCTTCACATCCACTCACCCGTTTCCCATCACACCTCTTCTGAACAAACACAAAATCACATTTCACATCCACAAATGCATCTCATCACCCATCTCAAATCCACTAAAAATCAATGTAACCAAGATATTCACAAAATTCTATAACCACCTAACACACACACACACACACACACACACACACACACACACACACACACACACCTAACCTAACCTAACCTAACCTAACCTAACCTAACCTAACCTAACCTAACCTAACCTAACCTAACCTAACCTAACCTAACCTAACCTAACCTAACCTAACCTAACCTAACCTAACCTAACCTATCCTAACCTAACCTAACCTAACCTAACCTAACCTAACCTAACCTAACCTAACCTAACCTAACTTAACCTAACTTAACCTAACCTAACCTAGCCTATCTTTACCTAACCTAACCTAACCTAACCGAACCTAACCTAACCTAACCTAGCCTAGTCTAACCTAACCTAACCTAACCTAAACTAACCTATGCTATCCTATCCTATCCTAACCTAACCTAACCTAACCTAACTTAACCTAACTTAACCTAACCTATCCTAACCTTTCCTAACCTAGCCTAACCTATCCTAACCTAGTCTAACCTATCCTAACATAACCTAACCTAGCCTAACCTAACCGAACCTAACCTAACCTAACCTAACTTATCCTAACTTAACCTAACCTAACCTAACCTAACCTAACTTATCCTAACCTAACCTAACCTAACTTAACCTAACCTAACCTAACCTTTCCTAACCTAACCTAACTTATCCTAACCTAACCTAACCTAACTCAAATCCACTAAAATCACTGTAACCAATAACCTAACCTAACCTAACCTAACCTAACCTAACCTATCCTATCCTAACCTAATCTAACCTAACCTAACCTAACTTAACTTAACCTACCCTAACCTAACCTATCTTAACCTAACCGAACCTAACCTAACCTATCCTAACCTAACCTAACCTAACCTAACTTAACCTAACTTAACCTAACCTAACTTAACCTAACCTAACCTAGCCTATCTTTACCTAACCTAACCTAACCTAACCGAACCTAACCTAACCTAACCTAGCCTAGTCTAACCTAACCTAACCTAACCTAACCTAACCTATCCTATCCTATCCTAACCTAACCTAACCTAACCTAACTTAACCTAACTTAACCTAACTTAACCTAACCTATCCTAACCTTTCCTAACCTAACCTAACCTATCCTAACCTAGCCTAACCTATCCTAACATAACCTAACCTAGCCTAACCTAACCTAACCTAACCTAACCTAACCTAACCTAACTTAACCTAACTTAACCTAACCTAACCTAACCTAACCTAACTTATCCTAACCTAACCTAACCTAACTTAACCTAACCTAACCTAACCTTTTCTAACCTAACCTAACTTATCCTAACCTAACCTAACCTAACCTAACCTAACCTAACTCAAATCCACTAAAATCACTGTAACCAAGATATTCACAAAACTGTATGACCACCTAACACACACACACACACACACACACACACACACACACACACACATGGAACACTTCCAAAATACATTAGAGTACTCCAGAATTACTTTGAACGACTCCATTTTTGGATATTTCCAAATTAGTTTTGAAAACTTTATCTTAAAATCGAACATTATTTTCTTGTTGGTAAACACACTCAATGGTAGAAATATTTACTCGATTTCCGAACAGAAACACATTCCTCGCTCTGAGAGACTCCTTGAGCTTATATGGGTCACCCCAAAGTATTGCGTCATGATTTTTGTACACCCCTTCCCCCTCCGACGACACCATGTAATGCGGTTCACACCCAAGGTAGATTTAAGATAATCATCTACACACACACACACACACACACACACACACACACACACACACACACACACACACACACACACACACACATCACTTTACTTTGAACACCCTCTGCACATCATTTGAACACCTTCAAAAAAACACCATCAAACACCTCCGAATACTCCCAAATCACTACTGATTATTACCAAATCACCGTCAAAATCACCAGAAACTAAGTTTAACATCACTATCCAACATCCTTTTTATAGAAATCCCCTCAAATCACTATAACCAAGAACTCCCTCCCCATTTGACGCATAAAAAAAAAGCATGAACACAAACCTAATACGCAAACACTTAGTACATGATCACCATCAACTGAAAACATATCTTGTACACACACATAATCTAAGACAACCACCAACTACAATCACCCATGTTCACTTACCTCAAAAATCACTAATATCACAGAAAACACTCATTTTTATAAACATTTCACACACACACACACACAAAAAAAAATCATATTTGACAATATCTAAGCGCACTCACCTCACTACCACCAACACACGATGTCTCACCTCACAGGACCGACGAGCTCACCTCCAGTGACGTCACACTCCCATTGTGTTACTTGGTGGTTGGTAACATCACACCCAACCCACCTTGTTTCAACCTGTTGTACCCTACCTAACTTAACCTAACCTATCCTAACCTAACCTAACCTAACCTAACCTTACCTAACCGAACCTATCCTAACCTAGCCTAACCTAACCTAACCGAACCTAACCTAACCTAACCTAACTCAAATACACTAAAATCACTGTAACCATGATATTCACAAAACTCTATGACCACCTAACACACACACACACACACACACACACACACACACACACACACACACACACACGCACGCACACACACACACACACACACACACACACACACACACACACACACCTCACTTTACTTTGAACACCTTCAAAACACTCTCATACATCATTTGAGACCACCTTTTCTCAATACCTCTCATCCACAACCTTTATCATCTCACTACAGAACAACCCCAAGATTACTTCGAACACTCTCATAAATCATTTGAATACTCACATAAACACCTTTGAACATTTCCAAACAACACTGAAGCACTTCCAAAATATCATTTTGATTACTCCCAAATAAGATTTATCATCTCTAATTTATCTACACTTACACATTTCATTAACTGAAATTACAACACATCCACCATACTACTCCCTCAGTCTCCAGACTTTACAACATTAACACAAAAACTAACTCAGACACTTATGACATGAGACATTACCATATCTAACACACTGACTAACTTTGAACCAACTCTGAACACCACTGATCTTCAAAAAATACTCTGCACATCATTTGAACACCTTCAAAAAACACCATCAAACACCTCCGAATACTCCCAAAACACTACTGATTACTACCAAATCACCGTCAAAATCACCAGAAACTAAGTTTAACATCACTATCCAACATCCTTTTTATAGAAATCCCCTCAAATCACTATAACCAAGAACTCCCTCCCCATTTGGCGCATAAAAAAAAAAAAAGCATGAACACAAACCTAATACGCAAACACTTAGTACATGATCACCATCAACTGAAAACATATCTTGTACACACACATAATCTAAGACAACCACCAACTACAATCACCCATGTTCACTTACCTCAAAAATCACTAATATCACAGAAAACACTCATTTTTATAAACATTTCACACACAAAAAAAATCATATTTGACAATATCTAAGCGCACTCACCTCACTACCACCAACACACGATGTCACACCTCACAGGACCGACGAGCTCACCTCCAGTGACGTCACACTCCCATTGTGTTACTTGGTGGTTGGTAACATCACACCCAACCCACCTTGTTTCAACCTGTTGTGCCCTACATTATCTAAGAACACTATATCCAAGACGTTTACCAGATTTTATGACCCCACCACCAACATCACAGAAAACACACATTTTTTATAATTATTCACACAAAAATCATGATCACCATTTCCATATCACCCACATCTTATACATTTCATTCGCAAATTTAAGACATGAGACATACACACCAAATCTAAGACATTTCATACCGCATTTATGTTGCATATCACATTTCCTCACCCACATCATCCCTAAAACATCCTTCCTTTTTCATTCCGTATATCTCCTAGAGTTGTTTTAACCCCGACGGGCCCATCACGACGTAGGAGCCAGAGCAACCATCACCACTCCAACACCACCTACTACACTCTGGCTCCTAATGTCATGATGGGCCTGTCGGGGTTAAAACAACTCTAGGAGATATACGGAATGAAAAAGGAAGGTTGTGTTTTGACTGTAATCAGTGGTGTTTTAGTAGTATTCAGTTGTGTATTTGGGAGTACTCAAAATGTTGTCTTGGAAGTGTTTCAGTGTTGTTTGGAAAATGTTCAAAGGTATTTTTTTTGTGAGTATTCAAATGATTTACGAGAGTGTTTTGAAGATGTTCAAAGTGAGGTGTGTGTGCATATTAACTTTGTAATATGTGAAATTGTGTCTAGTGAATTAATGGAAAAGTGGTTATAAGTGTTGTGGTGACTTTTTCTGATGAAATAGTTAAAACGAGAAAAATTGGGGGTTATGAGTGAAAATTGTGAGGTGTTGGTTGGAGTGTGAGGGTTCTGGAGGGTGGGGAGGAGGTTACTTTGTGGGGAGTGACCTGAGATGAAATAGTTAAAACGAGAAAAAATGTCTAGACTTGTGTTGTAAAGAAATTGTGGATTGTTGTGGGTATTAAAGAAAAAAATGTGAAATTATTTGGATTATCCTGGGTTAAGAGTGAAAGTGTTTTCCCTATGTTGTATATGAAATGTGTAGGGGGAAGTCGACAAGTTTCAGCTTGTATGTGTGTGACGTCACTGACATAGGGGGAAGTCGACAAGATTCAGCTTGTATGTGTGTGTGTGACGTCACTGACCGCCGAGTAAACACCCTTTTTACTTCATTTAACTTAATGAGAGGAATACTGACGTCACACTTGTTTAGACCTGTAGTAAGAGAGAGCACCACGCCCCCCAGAGGAGGAGTTCATTTGAATGCTTAACCCCAGAGGGGGGGAATCCAAAAACTTGATCCGAGGAGATGGAGACTTTGATTTCGAGAAAAACTTGATCCGAGGAATTGGAGTCTTTGTATTATCGAGAAAACTTGATCCAAGGAGATCATAAGAATTTCGAAACCCCATAGGGGGGAATCCAAAAACTTGATCCAAGGAATTGGAGTCTTTGTATTATCGAGAAAAAAAAAATTGGGATGCAAGTGGGAGTCCATTTTGAATGCTTATACCCAGAGGGGGAATCCAAAAAAAACTCGATCCAAGGAGATGGAGGAGAAAAACTTGATCCAAGGAATTGGAGTCTTTGTATTATCGAGAAAACTTGATCCGAGGAATTGGAGTCTTTGTATTATCGAGAAAAAATTGGGGGTGAAAGTGGGAGGGGGAACCTCAAAAATTTGATCCGAGGAGAGCACAAGAAAATTAAAAAAAAATCGGAAAAAAATTGGGGGGGCGGGAGCGATGCGAACGATGCTGCAGAAGGCAGGGCGCGGCGGGGCGCGGGTGGGGTGCGAGGGCGCGGGTGGGGTGCGAGGGCGCGGCGGGGCACGGGGGGGTTTCGGGTGGGGGCGCGGGCGGGGGTTGTGGGCGGGGTCAAGGTCATTAGCACATAGGTGTGAAAAGGGTCATTAGCACATAGGTGTGAAAAGGAGACCGCTCTGTAGAAGGGATGCCTGAGCCGCAGCCCTTTCAGGAGGAGACCGCTCAGGAAGAGACCGCTCAGGAAGAGACCGCTCAGCCGCAGGGATGCCTGAGCCGCCTTCATCACTACTCATATATGCCTCAATCATGGCATGAGCTCGCCAATGCAACAGAGTTTGATCCTCCCAGAGATGACACCTATTCAGCATATGTAAATCTCACCCTAGCAAAGTTGGGGTTAAATGTCAATTACTTGTATAAATGATTAATATAGCTTCAAATATATTTCTATTGTCTGCTACAATATCAACTTATTAATATTCAAGAATTTTTTTTTTTTGGTGTGTGTGTGTGTGTGTGTGTGTTCACGTTCTCTCCAAATTCTGAGATTTAACAGTCTAGATTTGAGTGCACCAAGTCTGCCTTTCTGTTAAACACTTCTTTCTTTCTACATATCCTTCCTCAGAATCCGTAGATCACATGAATACAGATCGATCAATCAAATTTTTTTATATCACTTTTATTGTATAATCCCAATGTTGAGCCTCATTCTATGAAGTGCAATATATCATACCTTGTAATGCATTACAATACGATCCATTACAATAAGGTCCATTCCACTAACATACATTCCGATAATATCCTTATGTATGTTATAATGTTCAACTGTTGTGTATTTGGACACTGTACAGAATCAGCCTAGAGCCGTACGTCTGTCGCTGCTAGTTTGTATTAGCTGTATGTCGGAACACCATACATTAGCGTCGCCGAGCTCTCAGTAGTATCAACTAGTAGTATCAGATATCAGTAGTATCAGCTACCAGCAGTATCAGTTACCAATAGTGTTAGTAGTAATGACTCATACCAACCGTTACTGATTCACTGCTGCATGAATCACTGACCGTTACTGCTGACCCAGTAAATTTTGAATGCCGCTCACCCACTAGGCACTCAGCAAGACAGTTCAAGTCGAGTCGTGAGAGAGGAGACAGGTCAGGCCTGGCGTTCCCATATATTCCATCTAATATAGGTACGAGAACATCCGACGTGAGTGTTTATTACCCAATCCATGTTACGAACTCCCACACGACACCAGATGAACCTGGCAGGCTCTAGGGTGAACCTAGCAAGCTCTCAGATGAACCTAGCAGGCTCTAAGGTGAACCTAGAAGGCTCTAGGGTTAACCTAGCAGGCTCTAGAGTGAACCCAGCAGGCTCTCAGATGACTACCTGGTAATATATCAGAATTTATAATACGTATATCTATCAGGCACCTTAAGTAAACCTGTTTAATGAAGGACAATAGAGAGCCGATGAACGTAGACCTGAAGAACGTAGACCTGAAGAACGTAGACCTGAAGAACGTAGACCTGAAGAACGTAGACCTGAAGAACGTAGACCTGAAGAACATAGAGAGCTGAAGAACGTAGAGCTGAAGGACGCAGAGAGCTGAAGAACGTAGAGCTGAAGAACGTAGAGAGCTGAAGAACGTAGAGCTCAAGAACGTAAAGAGCTGCAGAACGTAGAGAGACAAAGACAGAGATCTTACTATATCAGTTTTAACACTGAAATCACTGTGAATGTCTGAGGATGGTAGCAACCATGGTAGTGCCTAGGAATGGTATCAACCATGGTAGTACCTAGGAATGGTATCAACCATGGTAGTACCTAGGAATGGCATCAACCATGGTAGTACCTAGGAATGGTATCAACCATGGTAGAACCTAGGAATGGTATCAACCATGGTAGAACCTAGGAATGGTATCAACCATGGTTGTAACCAGGAATGGTATCAACCATGGTTGTAACTAGGAATGGTATCAACCATATTACCTAGGAATGGTATCAGTCATGGTTGTAACTAGGAATGGTATCAACCATGGTAGTACCTAGGAATGGTATCAACCATGGTTGTAAGAATGGTATCAACCATGGTAGTACCTAGGAATGGTATCAACCATGGTAGAACCTAGGAATGGTATCAACCATGGTAGAACCTAGGAATGGTATCAACCATGGTTGTAACTAGGAATGGTATCAACCATGGTTGTAACTAGGAATGGTATCAACCATGGTTGTAACTAGGAATGGTATCAACCATAGTACCTAGGAATGGTATCAGTCATGGTTGTAACTAGGAATGGTATCAACCATGGTTGTAACTAAGAATGGTATCAACCATGGTTGTAACTAAGAATGGTATCAACCATGGTTGTAACTAAGAATGGTATCAACCATGGTAGTACCTAGGAATGGTATCAACCATGGTAGTACCTAGGAATAGTATCAGCCATGGTAGTACCTAAGGATGGTATCAACCATAGTAGTACCTAGGAATGGTATCAGCCATGGTAGTACCTAAGGATGGTATCAACCATGGTAGTACCTAGGAATGGCATCAGCCATGGTAGTAACTAGGAATGGTATCAACCATGGTAGTACCTAAGGATGGTATCAATCATGGTAGTACCTAGGAATGGTATCAGCCATGCTAGTACCTAAGGATGGTATCAACCATGGTACTACCAAGGAATGGTATCAGCCATGGTAGTACCTAAGGATTTTATCAACCATGGTAGTACCTAGGAGTGGTATCAACCATGGTAGCACCTAGGAATGGTATCAACCATGGTAGTACCTAGGAATGATATCAACCATGGCAGTGCCTGAATATGGTATCAACCATGGCAGTGCCTGAGCATGGTATCAACCATGGTAGTACCTGAGGATGACATCAACCATGGTAGTACCTAAGGATGGTATCAACCATGGTGGTACCTAAGGATGGTATCAACCATGGTAGTACCTAAGAATATCAACCATGGTAGTACCTAAGAATGGTATCAACCATGGTAGTACTTGAGGATGGTATCGACCATGGTGGTACCTAAGGATGGTATCAACCATGGTAGTACCTAAGGATGGTATCAACCATGGTAGTACCTAAGGATGGTATCAACCATGGTAGTACCTAAGGATGGTATCGACCATGGTGGTACCTAAGGATGGTATCAACCATGGTAGTACCTAAGGATGGTATCAACCATGGTAGTACCTAAGGATGGTATCAACCATGGTAGTACCTAAGGATGGTATCAACCATGGTAGTACCTAAGGATGGTATCAACCATGGTAGTACCTAAGGATGGTATCAACCATGGTAGTACCTAAGGATGGTATCAACCATGGTAGTACCTAAGGATAGTATCAACCATGGTAGTACCTAAGGATGGTATCAACCATGGTAGTACCTAAGGATGGTATCAACCATGGTAGTACCTAAGGATGGTATCAACCATGGTAGTACCTAAGGATGGTATCAACCATGGTAGTACCTAAGGATGGTATCAACCATGGTAGTACCTAAGGATGGTATCAACCATGGTAGTACCTAAGGATGGTATCAACCATGGTAGTACCTAAGGATGGTATCAACCATGGTAGTACCTAAGGATGGTATCAACCATGGTAGTACCTAAGGATGGTATCAACCATGGTAGTACCTAAGGATGGTATCAACCATGGTAGTACCTAAGGATGGTATCAACCATGGTAGTACCTAAGGATGGTATCAACCATGGTAGTACCTGTATACAAACGAGTGATACACAATTTACACCTGGGAGGACTGGTCGTGGACCGAGCCGCGGGGGCGCTGATCCCTGAAATACCCCCCAGGTAGGTACGTAGGTAAACAGTAATGGGTCTGGCAGGCTTGGCAGACAGTGCACAATACTCCCAGTGAAAAACCAAGGGCGCAATGAGTACACTAACAGGTACCTTAGTAGGTGACAAGCAAAGATGCAGTGAGTACAACTCGCCAAGTGTACGGGGTCCAAGGCTCCCAACAACCTGCTTTCACATACAAGAGGAAATTACTAACAAATAACGAAATATCTGTTCATTCAGTGAGTTACTGATCGTAATAATGATGGTAGAATTACCCACAATATGTTAGGTGAAAGGACACAAGTGCAACTAATGTGACATTTTATTGTGGCAACGTTTCGCTCTCCAGGAGCTTTGTCAAGGTGTTGCAAATAATACATGGACACAGAGGGTATATATATATATATATATATATATATATATATATATATATATATATATATATATATATATATATATATATATATATATATATATATATATATATAGGCCCTCTGTGTCCATGTATTGTTTGTAACAACCTGACAAAGCTCCTGGAGAGCGAAACGTTGCCACAATAAAATGTCACATTAGTTGAAACTTGTGTCCTTTCACCTAACAGCTAACTGATAGGCCGTGCTCTGCTGCTTACAATGGAGTGCGTGCCACCAGCACCAACAGCATGATTAACCACACCGTCAACCAGGAGATTGGGCACTGATCCCCAGAGCCATCTAGTGGTAAGCAGACAATCCACCTGTGTTTGAAACACACAAGCATAACAACACAAGAGCAGTGCTAGTCCATGTTAGGCATGTCCTTCTTAAATCCAACCTTTCTCACTCCTATATCTGCCCATCTTATTTTTTTAAGCTACCCAATATTCTTGCGTCAACCCCTCTACTTATCAGATTATTCCACTCGTCTACAACTCTTTTCAAAAAATTACTTGTCTATATACTTTCTAAATGCAAAGTCATCCAACTTGAAACCAATATTTTGAGGTATTTCCTGATTAGATATCCTCACTGCCACATTAGATATCCTCACTGCCACATTAGATATCCTCACTGCCACATTAGATATCCTCACTGCCACATTAGATATCCTCACTGCCACATTTACATATATCTATATATACTAGTCTTCTAATTGTATATTTAAATGTTTCCCCTAATTCTGGGAGTGACGGCAAGCAAAAGTCTGAAGCCAAGACATCAGCGTGTAAGTGTGTGTAATAAGTCTAACAGATTGTGTGATTTATATGACAGAATATAAACAATGGTTATCCTACAGCTCTGCACATCATTAGTAAAGTTTGCTTAGCTTATGCGGTGCAGTTCTGGTCTATATTCTACAGGATGGACATTAATGTGTTAGAGAACATGTGGCCGAGATAAACAATTAAGACACATTTGCAACATCTGGGTATTTTTATTTGTAGACGTTTCGCCATCCAGTGACTTTATCAATACAATACAAGGACATAATGGGAAGACTGTAGAACTATATAGAAAAGACGAGGTAATTAGTCCCTCAGTCTTGTATATAGCTCTACGGTCTTCCCATTACATGTATGTCCTTGAATTTGTATTGATAAAGCCACTGGATGACGAAACGTCTACAATAAAGATACCCAGATGTTGCACATGTGTAATTGCTCACTTTGTCGGTATTGTATACCATTATATATATATATATATATATATATATATATATATATATATATATATATATATATATATATATGTATGTGTGTGTGTGTGTGTGTGTGTGTGTATGTGTGTGTGTGTGTGTGCGTGTGGGGCACCGGACATCCAACAGCAATAGGCTGGTTGACCAGGCTAGCACCAGACAAGCCTGGCCTATGACCGGGCTCCGGGAGTAGAAAGTCCCTCGAAGCTCATCAAAGGTCTATCAAAGGTAAAGGTATACAGAGAAGGATAAGAAAATCAATCCACTTTTATACTAAGACTGAGAGTCCTGAAGGTAGACTCTCGAAGGACGTAGAATGTACAACATTATGAATTAAACAAGAGAAGACAGATGTTTTTGTGTATATATATATATATATATATATATATATATATATATATAATATATATATATATATATATATATATAAAGGAGATATAAATAGGATGGTGAGGATGTGTAACCAAGGTCTTGTATTGTGTAAACACACAAGCAGTTTGAGATTTAAAGTCACGTTCGGTTAGCAAAAAATCTGAGCGGTCACTGGATGGTGAAATTCTTGGCATCACGGTGGTGCTCCCACCACAGCTTCTGGTTCCGGGTTCCTCTCTCTCTCTCTCTCTCTCTCTCTCTCTCTGAGTGCCTCTCTGTCTGTCTCTCTGGGTTCCTCTCTCTCCCTCTCTGAGTGCCTCTCTATCTGTCTGACTCTCTGGGTTCCTCTCTCTCCCTCTCTGGGTTCCTCTCTTATTTGTCCATCTCTCTCTTTCTGGGTTCCTCTCTCTTAACAGATATGGAACCCAGGTAAAGAGGCTCTCAGTACCCCAAAGGGAATAAGTCACATTACTGTGCTTCCCTGCATTATTCCAGATTAGTAACACTCTTGGGATGACAATCAGAGTAGTGTCTGAGCGGCTAGACGTAACCAGGCCATGAGGAATCACTTTCTAACTAGATTATGTTCTCAGTTTAAATAGACGATCTTATAGTCACAATTAACATCATCTATAACGGAGAAAAATTGGCCGGTGACACGGTACTAGGAGAAGACTGAGTCTTCAAGACGCAGTGTTCACACTGACGCAGTGTTCACACACCTTGACGCAGTGCTCACACACCTTGACGCAGTGCTCACACACCTTGACGCAGTGCTCATACACCTTGACGCAGTGTTCACACATCCTGACACAGTGCTCACACACTTTAACGCAGTGCTCACACACCTTGACGCAGTGCTCACACACCTTGACGCAGTGCTCACACACCTTGACGCACTGCTCACACACCTTGACGCAGTGCTCACACATTGACGCAGTGCTCACACACCTTGACGTAGTACTACGGGAAAGAGGAAGCAATACTGACAAGTCAGCTCATTTCAATAATAACTTCTAATATTAACTAATATCTATCTGACCTAAAACATAACAAATATCTATCTGACCTAAAACATGCATCTATCTGAGAGCATCAAGAGCAAGATAACTCTTGGATCAAGGTCTAAACAAGAGCTACCACACAGTATCATTAACGATGTTAACTCTAAATAACAAAAAGGCACAATACCGTGACTGGAACGATACACAAATAACCCGCACATAGAAGAGAGGAACTTACGACGACGTTTCGGTCCGACTTGGACTTTGTAAATGGTCCAAGTCGGACCGAAACGTCGTCGTAAGCTCCTCTCTTCTATGTGCGGGTTATTTATGTTAACTCTGTAAGAGCCTTGGTGGAGCGCACCTGTAATATTCTGCATTAAGGGTCAGGTAACTTCCCTCGTTCTACAACAACAAGTTTATTTTTCAAGTATAATCTACAGTGGTGGTAGTGGTAGTAGTAGTAATAATAGGTGTAGTAAGTACAGCATGTGTTTCAACACTTCTTATTACACATTACTGCACATTTTAATATACTCCTTCCGGCAGTATGATCAGAGGGAGTGGAGAGAGCCTTCTGCTTCACTATCCTAATCTATCTAGACAGGACTTGAAGCGGCTAGACTAGTAGTCAGGAGACAGCCTGAATGTGAACTGAAGAACTGTTCTCTCTCTCTCTCTCTCTCTCTCTCTCTCTCTCTCTCTCACTTCCTCCTCGCCCGAAACTTCTTCCTTCATCTTAATAACACTTTCCTGTTTATTTTTGTGTTATTAAGAGGTGTTGAGATCGCTGCTGAGGTCGCTGCTTGCTGCTCTCTTCCGCCGATACTGCCGCTGCTGCTGCTGCCGCCTGCTGCTGCTTGTACTGCCGCTGCTGCTGCCGCTGCTTGCCTGCTGCTGCTGCCGCTGCCGCTGACCATTGCCGATGCCGCTGCTTGCCGCTGTTGCTGCTTCCGTTGCCGACCATTGCTGCCGCCTGCCTGCTGCTGCTGCTGTCCGCCGCTTGCCTCCTGCTGCCGATATTGCCGTTGCTGCTGTTGCCGCTGCTGTTGCTCCGATACCGTGCCGCCTTGCTGCCGTCGTTGCCGATATTCCGCTGCTGCTGCCTGCCGCCTTGCCGCGTTGCTGCCTTTGCTGGGCCGATATTGCCGCCGTTGCTGTTGTGCTGCCTGCTGTTGCCGCCGCCATTGCCGCTGCCGTTGCTTGCCTGCTGCCGCTGCTGCTCCTGCCGCCTGCATGCCGCTGTGCCTGCCTGCTGCTGTCTCTGTTGCCGATACTGCCGCCGCTTGCTGCTGGCCTGCGCCGTTGTTGCCGCTGCTGCCGCCGTTGCTGCCGCTGCTGCCGCGTGCCGTGCCGCTGCCGCCGCTGTTGCCGTGCTGTCCTGCTTCCGCCGATACGCCGCCGTGCTGCTGTCCTTGCGTGATACCGCCGCCGCCGCTTGCCGCTTGCTGCCTGCCGCTGCCGTTGTGCCGCCGATACTGCCGCTGCCGCCGCTGCCGCCGTTGTTCTCCTTGCCGATCCGCCTGCCGCCACAGTTGCCGCTGCCGTTGCTGCTCTGCCGCGATGCCGCTGCTGTGGCTGGCTCCTGTTGCTGCTGCCGCTGCGGCTGTTGCCGTGCCTGCTGTCCTGGTTGCCGAATTGCCGCCGTGCTGTTGCCGGTTGGTGGTGTCTGTGCTGTTTTGTTGCCGTGGTGGCTGGCTGCCGCTGTTGTTCCTGGTTGGCGATATTGGTGCCGTTGCCTTGTTGTTGTGTGGCTGCTGGTGCTGTTGTTGTTCGTTGTGGCTGGTTGTGGTGGTTGCGTGTTGTTGTTGTGGTGGTGGTGGTGGCGCTGTTGGCGGTGGTGGTGGTGGTGGTGGCTGGTTGCCGTTGTTGTTGTTGTGGTGGTGGTGGTGCCTGTTGTGTGGTGGTGGTGGTGGTGGTGCTGCTGTTGTTGTTGTTGTGGTGGTGGTGGTGCTGTTGTTGTTGTGGTGGTGGTGGTGCTGTTGTTGTTGTGGTGGTGGTGGTGCTGTTGTTGTTGTGGTGGTGGTGGTGGTGCTGTTGTTGTTGTGGTGGTGGTGGTGCTGTTGTTGTTGTGGTGGTGGTGGTGGTGCTGTTGTTGTTGTGGTGGTGGTGGTGGTGGTGGTGCTGTTGCTGTTGTTGTGGTGGTGGTGGTGGTGGTGCTGGTTGCGTTGTTGTTGGTGGTGGTGGTGGTGCCGTTGCTGTGGTGGTGGTGGTGGTGGTGGTGTGGTTGCTGCCTGTTGTGGTGGTGGTGGTGGTGTGTTGTTGGTTGGTGGTGGTGGTGGTGGCTGCTGTTGGTTGGTGGTGGTGCGTTGGTGTGTTGGTTGCGGTGGTGGTGCTGGTGTGGTGCTGTGGTTGCGGTGGTGTGTTGTGTGGTGTTGGTGCTGTTGTTGTTGTGGTGGTGGTGGTGCTGTTGTTGTTGTGGTGGTGGTGGTGCGTTGTTGCGTGGTGGTGGTGGTGGTGGTTGCGGTTGGTTGGTGGTGGTGGTGGTGCAGCTGCTGTTGCTTGTGGTGGTGGTGGTGGTGGTGGTGCTGTTGTTGTGGTTGGTTGGTTGGTGGTGGTGGTGGCTGTTGTTGTTGTTGGTGGTGGTGGTGGTTGCTGGTTGGTGGTGTGGTGGTGGCGGTGGTGGTGCTGTGTTGTTGCTGTTGGTGGTGGTGCGGTGGTGCTGGTTGGTGGTGGTGGTGGTGTGTGTGGTTGGTTGGTGGTGGTGTGTTGTGTGGTGGTGGTGCTGTTGGTGGTTGGTTGGTGGTGGTGGTGTGGTTGGTTGGTTGGTGGTGGCTGGTTGGTTGGTGGTGCTGGTTGGTTGGTGGTTGCTGTTGTTGCTTGTTGGTGGTGGTGGTGGTGGTGGTGGTTGCTGGTGTTGGTGGTGGTGGTGGCTGTTGTTGTTGTTGGTTGGTGGTGGTGGTGTGTTGGTGGCTGGTTGTTGTTGTGGTGGTGGTGGTGCTGGTTGTGGTGTTGGTTGTTGGGTGGTGGTGGTGTGTTGGTTGCTGTGGTGGGGTGGTGGTGCTGTTGTTGTGGTGGTGGTGGTGGTGCCTTGCTGGTGGTGGTTGTTGCTGCTGGTGGCTGGTGGTGGTTGGTTGTGGTGGTTGTGTTGTGTGGTGGTGGTGGTGCTGTTGTTGCTGTGGTGGTGGTGGTGCTTGCTGTGGTTGGCGGTGGTGTGGTTGTGTTGGGTTGGTTGGTTGGTGATTGTGGTGGTGGTTGCTGTTGTGTGGTTGGTGGCGGTGGTGCCGTTGGTTGTTGTTGGCTGGTGCCGTTGCTGTTGGTGGTGGTTGCTGTTGGTGGTGGTGGTGGTGGTGGTGGTGGTGGTGGTGGTGGTGCTGTTGTTGTTGTGGTGGTGGTGGTGCTGTTGTTGTTGTTGTTGTGGTGGTGGTGGTGGTGGTGGTGGTGGTGGTGGTGGTGGTGCTGTTGTTGTTGTGGTGGTGGTGGTGGTGGTGGTGTTGTTGTGGTGGTGGTGGTGGTGGTGCTGTTGTTGTTGTTGTTGTGGTGGTTGTGTGTGTGCGGTGGTTGTGGTTGTGGTGGTGGTGGTGGTGCTGTTGCTTGTTGTTGGTGGTGGTGGTGGTGGTGTTGGTTGCTTGTGGTGGTGGTGGTGGTGGTGTCTGGTTGTTGCTGTTGTTGTTGGTGGTGTGGTGCGGTGTGCTTGTTGTTGGTGGTGGTGGTGGTGCTGGTGTGTCGTGGTGTGGTGGTGTGTGCGGTGGTGCTGGTGCGTGGTGGTGGTGGTGCTGTTGTTGTGTGGTGGTGGTGGTGGTGTGGTTGCTTGTTGGTGGTGGTGGTGGTGGTGCTTGTTGTTGTGGTGGGGTGTTGGTTGCGTTGTGGTGGTGGTGGTGGTGTCGGTAACGGTTGTGGTGGTGTTGCGGTGGTGGTGCGGTGGTGGTGGTGGTGCGGTGGTGTTGTTGCGTGCTGTGGTGGTGGTGGTGGTGGTGGTGGTGCTGCTTGTTGTTGCGGTGGTGGTGGTGCGTTGTTGTGGTGGTGGTGGTGGTGGTGCTGGCTGGTTGTTGTGGTGGCTGTGGTGCGTGTTGTTGCTGTGGTGGTGGTGGTGTGTTGTTGTGTGGTGGTGGTGGTGCTGTTGTTGCTGCGGTGGTGGTGGTGGTGGTTGGTGTTGTGGCGGTTGGTGTGGTGGTTGGTGGTGGTGGTGGTGCGTTGTTGTGGTGGTGGTGGTGCGGTGCTGGTTGTTGTTGGCTGGTGGTGGTGGTGGTGGTAGGTGGGGTGGTTGCTGGTGTAGTGGTGGTGGTGGCCGTTGGTTGTGCTGGTGGTGGTTGGTGGTGGTGGTGGGGTGTGTTGGTGGTGGTGGTGGTGGTGCCGGTTGGTTGCTTGTTGGTGGTGGTGGTGGTGTTGCTGTTGTTGTGGTGGTGGTGGTGGTGGTTGCCGTGTGGTTGGTGGCAGGTTGGTGGTGGTGGTGGTGGCGGTGGTTGCTGGTGGTGGCTGGTGGTGGCTGTGTTGGTTGGCTGGTGGTGGTGGTGTGGTTGGTTGCTGGTGGTGGTGGTGGTGGTGGCTGGTGGTGTTGCTTGTTAGGTGGTGGTGGTGGTGGTGCGGTGGTGGTGTGCGGTGGTGGTGGTGGTTGCTGGTGTTGTTGTGGTGGTGGTGGTGGTGCTGTTGCTGTTGTGGTGGTGGTGGGGTGGTGCGTTGTTGTGGTGGTGGTGGTGGTGCCGGTTGTTGCGGTGGTGGTGGTGTTGTTGCGTGTGGTGGTGGTGGTGGTGGTGGCGCTGTGTTGGTGGTGGTGGCGGTGGTGGTGTTGCTGTTGTGGTGGTGGTGGTGGTGGTGGTGGCTGTGGTCGGTGGCGGTGGTGGCTGGTTGTGTGGTGGTGGTGGTGGCGGTGGTCTTGTGGTTGTGGTGGTGGTGGTGGTGGTGCGTTGGTTGGTGGTGGTGGTGGTGCGGTTGGTGGTGCGGTGTGGTGGTGGTGGTGGTGGTGGTGCGTTGTTGTTGGTGGTGGTGGTGGTGGCGTGGTTGTTGCGTTGTGGTGGTGGTGGTGCGTGGTGCTGGTGGTGGTGGTGGTTGGTTGGTGCGTGTGGTTGGTGTGGTGGTGGTGGTGGTGGCCGGTTGGTTGGTTGCTGGTGTTGGTGGTGGTGGTGCTGTTGGTTGGTGCGGTGGTTGGTTGCGTGGTGGTGGTGGCGGTTGTTGCTGGTGGTGGTGGTGGTGGTGGTTGCTTGTTGTTGTGGTGGTGGTGGTGTTGCTGGTGGTGGTGGTGGTGGTGGCTGTGGGTGGTGGTGGTGGTGGTGGTGGTGGGGTGTGTGTTGTGGTGGTGGTGGTGGTGGGGTGCTTGTTGTTGTGGTGGTGGTGGTGGTGGTGTTGTTGTTGTTGTGGTGGTGGTGGTGGTGCTGGTGTTGTTGTTGTGGTGGTGCTGGTGGTGGTGGTTGGTGTGCTGTTCGGTGGCGGTGGTGGTGGTGGCTGCGGTGCTTGTGGTGGTTGGCGGCGGTTGGTGGTGGTGCCGCTGGTGGTGGCGGTGGCAGTGGTGTTGGTGTTGCTTGTTGGTTGCTGGTGGTGGTGGCGGTGGTGCGGTGGTTGAGGTGGTTGGTTGGCGGTGGTGCTGGTGGTGGTGGTGTTGTTGTGGTGGTGGTGGTGGTGGTGCTGTTGTTGTTGTGGTGGTGGTGGTGGTGGTGCTGTTGTTGTTGTGGTGGTGGTGGTGGTGGTGGTGCTGTTGTTGTTGTGGTGGTGGTGGTGGTGGTGCTGTTGTTGTTGTGGTGGTGGTGGTGGTGGTGCTGTTGTTGTTGTGGTGGTGGTGGTGGTGGTGTTGTTGTTGTGGTGGTGGTGGTGGTGGTGGTAGTGGTGTTGTTGTGGTGGTGGTGGTGGTGGTGTTGTTGTTGTGGTGGTGGTGGTGGTGGTGGTGCCGGTTGTTGGTGTGGTGGTGCGGTGGTGGTGCTGGGTTGGTGGTGCCGGTTGTGGTTGGTGGTTGGTTGCTGTTGGTGTGGTGGGTGGTGGCAGGTGGGTGGGTGGGGGTTGGTGGTGGTGGTGGCTGGTGGTGCTGGTTGTTGTGTTGGTTGGTGGTGGTGGTGGTGGGGTGGTGTTGGCGTTGTTGGTGGTGGTGGTGGTTGGTTGTTGTTGTTGTTGGTGGTGGTGGTGGTGGTGGTTGCCGTTGTTGTGGTGGTGGTGGTGGTGGTGGTGGTGTTGTGGTGGTGGTGGTGGTGGTGGCTGGTGCCGTTGGTTGCCAGGTGGTGGTGCTTGTGGTGGTGGTGGTGGTGGTGGCGTGCTGGTTGCTGTTGGTGCGGTGGTGGGGCGGTGGTGCGCTTGTTCGGCGGTGGTGGTGCGGTTGCTTGCTGCTGGTGGTGGTGGTGGGGTGGCGTCCGTTGTTGTTGTGCGGTGGTGGTGGTGGCTGTGGTTGTTGGTGGTGGTGGTGGTGGTGCTGTTGTTGGTTGGTTGGTTGCTGGTGGTGGTGGTGGTCGGGTTGCGGTTGGTTGGTGGTGTGTGGGGTGGTGCAGGTGGTGGTGGTTGGCGGTGTTGTGTGGTTGGTGGTGGTGCGTTGTTGTGCGGTGGTGGTGGTGGTGGTTGTGGTTGTGGTGGCTGGTGGTGCGTTGTTGTGGTGGCGGTTGTTGTTGCTGTGGTGGTGGTGGTGGTTGGTTGTGCCGGTTGGTTGCTGTTGGTGGGGCGCGGTTGGTTGGTGGGTGGCGGTGGTGGCGGTGTTGCTGTTGTGGTAGTTGGTGGTTGGTGGTGGTGGTTGCCGGTTGCGTTGTGTGGTGGTGTGTTGCAATGGTGGTGGTGGTGGCGTTGGTTGGTTGCGCTGTTGGTTGGTGGTGGCCGGTTGGTGGTTGGTGGTGGTTGGTTGGTGGTGGGTTGGTGGTTGGTTGTTGTTGTTGTTGCGTGGTGCGGTTGTTGGCGGCGGTGGTGTGTTGTTGTTGGTGGTGGTGGTGCTGGTTGTGGTTGGTGTTGTTGTTGCGTGGTGGTGGTGGTGCCGGTTGCTGTTGTTGTTGTTGGTGGTGGTGGTGGTGGTGGTGGTGGTGGTGGTGGTGGTGGTGGTGGTGGCGGTGGTTGGTGGTGGTGGTGGTGTGTTGTTGTGGTGGTGGTGGTGGTGGTGTGGTGTTGGTTGGTTGCAGGCGGTGGTTGGCTGGTTGCTGGTGGCTGGCTGGCGTGTGGCGCTGCGGTGTGGTGGTGCTGTTGGTGGTGGTGGTGGTGTGGTGCTGTTGGTTGCTGGTGCGGTGGTGGCGGTGGCTGGTGGTGGTTGGCGGTTGTTGGTTGGTGGCTGGTTGTGGTGGTGGTGGTGGTGTGTGCTGGTGGTGCTGTTCTTGTTGGTTGTCGTGTGCGGTTGGCTTGGTGTTGTTGGTTGCTTGCTGGTGGTGCGGTGGTGGTGGTGCGTGGTGGTGGTTGTGCGGTGGTTGGCGGTGGTGGTTGTGGTGGTGCTGGTGGCTGGTTGGCGGTGGTGTGTTGTTGCTGGTTGTTGTGGTGGTGGTGGTGGTGTTGCTGTGGTGGCTGTGGTGGTGTTGTTGTTGCTTGTTGCTGGTTGGCTGGTGGTGGTGGCTGGTGGTGGTTGTTGGTTGGTGGTTGTTGTTGGTTGTGGTGGCGGTGGTGGGGTGGTTGCGTGGTGGTGGTTGGTTGTGGTGGTGGTGGTTGGTTGTGGTGGTGGTGTGTTGTTGCTGTTGCTGTTGTTGCGGTTGTGGTGGTGGTTGGTTGTTGCTGTTCGGTGGTTGGGCGCGGTGTTGTTGTGTTGGTTGGTGGTCAGGTTGGTGGCGGTTGCTTGCTTGTTGTGGTGGTGGTGGTGGTGCGGTGGTGGTGGTGCTGTGGCGGTGGTTGGTTGTGGTTGCTTGGTTGGTTGGTGGGGCGGTGGTGGTGTGGTTGGTCGTTGGTGGTGGTGGTGGTGGTGGTGGTTGGCGGTGGTGTTGGTGTGGTGGTGCCGGTTGCTGCGGTTGCTGTTGCGTGTGGTGGTGGTGGTGCGGTGGTTGCTGTTGGCTGCTGGTGGCGGTTGTTGGTCGGCGCGCTGTTGCGGTTGTTGGTGGGGGTGGCATTGCTTGTGTGGCGCTTGGTTGTGTGGTGGCGGTGCTGTCATTGTTGTGGTGTGGTGGTTGTGTTGGTGGTGGTGGTGGCTGGTTGGTTGCTGGTTGCTGGTTGTTGTGCGGTGGTGGTGTGCGGTGGTTGGTGTTGGTGCTGGTGGTGGTGGTGGCGCTGGTTGTGTTGTGCTGGTGGTGGTGGTCCAGGTTGGTGGTGGTTGCTGTTGTGGTGGTGGCGGTGTTGGTGCCGTTGTGCGTGGTGGTTGGGCGCTTGTTGGTTGGTGGTGGTGCGTTGCGCTGTTGCTGGTTGTGTTGTTGTTGTGGTGGTGGTGGTGGTGCTGCTGCTGTTGTTGTTGTTGTTGTGGTGGTGGTGGTGGTGGTGGTGGTGCTGTTGTTGTGGTGGTGGTGGTGCTGTTGTTGTGGTGGTGGTGGTGCTGTTGTTGTTGTTGTGGTGGTGGTGGTGCTGTTGTTGTTGTTGTGGTGGTGGTGGTGGTTGTTGTTGTTGTTGTTGTGGTGGTGGTGGTGCTGTTGTTGTTGTGGTGCTGCTGTTGTTGTTGTGCTGGTGCTGCTGTTGTTGTTGTGGTGGTTGTGCTGTTGTTGTGGTGGTGGTGGTGCTGTTGTTGTTGTGCTGGTGCTGCTGTTGTTGTTGTGCTGGTGCTGCTGTTGTTGTTGTGCTGGTGCTGCTGTTGTTGTTGTGCTGGTGCTGCTGTTGTTGTTGTGGTGGTGGTGCTGTTGTTGTGGTGGTGGTGGTGCTGTTGTTGTGCTGGTGCTGCTGTTGTTGTTGTCAATGATAAAGATATCGTTACTGATTCCGTTAGTGGTGCTTCACCTGTTGTTGTTGCTGTGGTTGTTGTGGTGCTGTTGTTGTTGTTGTGGTGGTGGTGGTGGTGGTGCTGTTGTTGTGGTGGTGGTGGTGCTGTTGTTGTTGTCAATGATAAAGATATCGTTACTGATTCCGTTAGTGGTGCTTCACCTGTTGTTGTTGCTGTGGTGGTGGTGCTGTTGTTGCTGTTGTGGTGGTGGTGGTGCTGTTGTTGTTGTCAATGATAACGATATCGTTACTGATTCCGTTGGTGGTGATTTACCTGTTGTTGTTGGTTGTGCCAGTGTTGTTACTGTTACTTCTGTTGTTCGGTGGTTTGAACGTTCGGCTCACAGCTGAAACAACTGTGATTGAAGGCAGGTGTTAGCGAGGCAGGGGAGTCTCCTAACACCTGCTGCTGCTGGCGATAAACAAGGCACCTAACACCTGCTGCTGCTGATAAACAAGCTTTCTAATACTTGCTGCTGCTGATAAACAAGGCACCTAACACCTGCTGCTGCTGATAAACAAGGCACCTAACACCTGCTGCTTCTGATAAACAAGGCACAGAAAACCTGCTGCTGCTGATAAACAAGGCACAGAAAACCTGCTGCTGCTGATAAACAAGGCACCTAACACCTACTGCTGCTGATAAACAAGGCACCTAACACCTGCTGCTGCTGATAAACAAGGCACCTAACACCTGCTGCTGCTGATAAACAAGGCACCTAACACCTGCTGCTGCTGATAAACAAGGCACATAAAACCTGCTGCTGCCGATAAACAAGGCACCTAACACCTGCTACTGCTGATAAACAAGGCACCTAACACCTGCTGCTGCTGATAAACAAGGCACCTAACACCTGCTGCTGCTGATAAACAAGGCACCTAACACCTGCTGCTGCTGATAAACAAGGCACATAAAACCTGCTGCTGCTGATAAACAAGGCACCTAACACCTGCTGCTGCTGATAAACAAGGCACCTAACACCTGCTGCTGCTGATAAACAAGGCACCTAACACCTGCTGCTGCTGATAAACAAGGCACCTAACACCTGCTGCTGCTGATAAACAAGGCACATAAAACCTGCTGCTGTTGATAAACAAGGCACTTAACACCTGCTGCTGCTGATAAACAAGGCACCTAACACCTGCTGCTGCTGATAAACAAGGCACCTAACACCTGCTGCTGCTGATAAACAAGGCACCTAACACCTGCTGCTGCTGATAAACAAGGCACATAAAACCTGCTGTTGCTGATAAACAAGGCACCTAACACTAGTACAGAATGAGGTGCTTTGCACCTCACTCTAATACCTGTATATACCCTCTGTGTCCATGTACTGTTTGTAACGGCTCGACAAAACTCCTGAAGAGCGAAACGTTGCCACATTAAAATATCACATTAGTTGCACTTGTGTCCTTTCACCCGACATATCCAAATATCACACAGGTGTCTCAGGTATCAAGAACGGTCTCAGGTATCAAGAACGGTCTCAGGTATCAAGAATGGTCTCAGGTATCAAGAACGGTCTCAGGTATCAAGAACGGTCTCAGGTATCAAGAACGGTCTCAGGTATCAAGAACGGTCTCAGGTATCAAGAACTGTCTCAGGTATCAAGAACGGTCTCAGGTATCAAGAACGGTCTCAGGTATCAAGAACGGTCTCAGGTATCAAGAACGGTCTCAGGTATCAAGAACGGTCTCAGGTATCAAGAACGGTCTCAGGTATCAAGAACGGTCTCAGGTATCAAGAACGGTCTCAGGTATCAAGAAAGGTCTCAGGTATCAAGAACGGTCTCAGGTATCAAGAACGGTCTCAGGTATCAAGAACGGTCTCAGGTATCAAGAACGGTCTCAGGTATCAAGAATGGTCTCAGGTATCAAGAACGGTCTCAGGTATCAAGAACGGTCTCAGGTATCAAGAACGGTCTCAGGTATCAAGAACGGTCTCAGGTATCAAGAATGGTCTCAGGTATCAAGAACGGTCTCAGGTATCAAGAACGGTCTCAGGTATCAAGAACGGTCTCAGGTATCAAGAACGGTCTCAGGTATCAAGAACGGTCTCAGGTATCAAGAACGGTCTCAGGTATCAAGAACGGTCTCAGGTATCAAGAACGGTCTCAGGTATCAAGAACGGTCTCAGGTATCAAGAACGGTCTCAGGTATCAAGAATGGTACTAATTTTGTTAAGCTTTCTTGTATGGATGATGACGTCATCAGCACAGCTTATTACACATAACCAACACAAAGAGAGAAATGTAGATGAATGGTTCACAGAACCGACACGTTGATAAATTAGCCACATGTGCAACTCTTGGGTATCTTTATTGAGGAAACGTTTCGCCACACAGTGGCTTCATCAGTCCATACACAGGAGAAGCTTGAAGAACAGGAGGAGAATGAGGTAATCAGTCCCTCAACCTTGAGTCGATGTGTTCAGTCCATCAATCTTAAATAGAATACGGCATATGAGCGGAGAAGCAGCTTATAAACCGTAGGTAAGAGAGGTGCAGCAGTCGTAGGTGGTGTCACATTTGTTCAATGTGGAAGTAGGTCGTGCCCAAGGGTTAGGCAAGCGAAGAATTCCCAAGTATTAAGATCCCAAGAAGTTGCAGTGTCTGACAGGTTACATCAACCATTATCTGGGACTAGTTGATGTTCTAAGTACGGCCGAAGTTTCTCCTTTGTGCGGGTTATTTGCGTATTGTTCCAGTCACGGTACTGTACCAGTCACGGTACTGTACCAGTCACGGTATTGTTCCAATCACGATTCTGTACCAGTCACGGTATTGTACCAGTCACGGTACTGTGCCAGTCACGGTACTGTACCAGTCACGGTACTGTGCCAGTCACGGTGCTGTACCAGTCACGGTACTGTGCCAGTCACGGTACTGTACCAGTCACGGTACTGTACCAGTCACGGTATTGTGCCAGTCATGGTACTGTGTCAGTCACGGTACTGTACCAGTCACGGTACTGTACCAGTCACGGTATTGTACCAGTCACGGTACTGTACCAGTCACGGTACTGTACCAGTCACGGTATTGTGCCAGTCATGGTACTGTGTCAGTCGCGGTACTGTACCAGTTACGGTACTGTGCCAGTCACGGTACTGTACCAGTTACGGTACGGTACTGTACCAGTCACGGTACTGTGTCAGTCACAGTACTGTACCAGTCACGGTACTGTGCCAGTCACGATACTTACCAGACTCTGGAAGTGTACAACATTGAGGAGAGCAAACATAACTTACCAGACTCTGGAAGTGTTGAACATTGAGGAGAGCAAACATAACTTACCAGACTCTGGAAGTGTTGAACATTGAGGAGAGCAAACATAACTTACCAGACTCTGGAAGTGTACAACATTGAGGAGAGCAAACATAACTTACCAGACTCTGGAAGTGTACAACATTGAGGAGAGCAAACATAACTTACCAGACTCTGGAAGTGTACAACATTGAGGAGAGCAAACATAACTTACCAGACTTTGGAAGTGTTGAACATTGAGGAGAGCAAACATAACTTACCAGACTCTGGAAGTGTTGAACATTGAGTAAACATAACTTACCAGAGAAGCAAACATAACTTACCAGACTCTGGAAGTGTTGAACATTGAGGAGAGCAAACATAACTTACCAGACTCTGGAAGTGTACAACATTGAGGAGAGCAAACATAACTTACCAGACTCTGGAAGTGTACAACATTGAGGAGAGCAAACATAACTTACCAGACTTTGGAAGTGTTGAACATTGAGGAGAGCAAACATAACTTACCAGACTCTGGAAGTGTTGAACATTGAGGAGAGCAAACATAACTTACCAGACTCTGGAAGTGTTGAACATTGAGGAGAGCAAACATAACTTATCAGACTCTGGAAGTGTTGAACATTGAGGAGAGCAAACATAACTTACAAGACTCTGGAAGTGTTGAACATTGAGGAGAGCAAACATAACTTACCAGACTCTGGAAGTGTACAACATTGAGGAGAGCAAACATAACTTACCAGACTCTGGAAGTGTTGAACATTGAGGAGAGCAAACATAACTTACCAGACTCTGGAAGTGTTGAACAGAGGACGACTCAGTGTTGCCTGGCAAGGTAGCCTGCGGCCAGTGTTGTCAGAACACAGGAAGATAGGGTACATTACCAATTACACACCTGTCAGCCCCTCACACACCTGTCAGCCCCTTACAGCTTTCCTCAACACACCCGTTACTATAAAGAATGGACTGCAGAGAGTCCTTGAAAAACGATTTTTTTAAAACGAGACCAATAGCGTTTTTATTACAATGATTATTTTTACGAGGCGGTGAAATTGTTCAAGAAATCGAGTGAAAGAAAACGGTGGATTATATTAACTGGTTCCTGACCCACCGGAAGAACCAAACCTAGGTAGATAAATGATGTTTGTACGTGTCTCTCTCTCTCTCTCTCTCACATTCTCCCTCTTTCTCCCACACACTCTTTCCCACTCTCTCTCTCTCTCTCTCTCTCTCTCTCTCTCCCATTAAAAGAAGATAAATTAGCAGTTAAAGATAAAAAATACAAACCTCGCTAGTACTTTCAGTAAGAGTAAAGACAGGAAGATGGTTAAATTTATAGATGTGTTTCACTAAAAAAAGTGAAAACTGCAGAGAATCCTCAGAGTAAGAATATACTGTTTACAACATTTGGAGGTCAAACTCCGTTAATTCGACTGGAAGACTTGCTTGATCCACAGGTTCAACACATTTTTCCAGCACGGACTCATAAGTACATAAGAAAGAAGGAGCACTGCAGCAGTCCTACTGGCCCATGCTAGTCCAAGTTACCTACTGGCTCAAAATGAGTCGTATTAAGGAAGGATAAACACCTGGTGAGGGAATACAAGTAATCGTGGCCACCAGTGTTACTATTCCTATCCTTCCATCCTTCACAAATTGGAGATGTTATTTCCAGAATTTCACTCAGCATTAGTCCCAAGTGAGATTGATGACTTACACTTCTGGCAGGGCAGCTGTGACTTGCTGCTTCCACCTTATATATATATATATATATATATATATATATATATATATATATATATATATATATATATATATATGTATATATATATATATATATATATATATATATATATATATATATATATATGTGTGTGTGTGTCGTGGCGAATAGGTAAAACTTGCGATTTTGGCTTAAATAGCAACGTTCTTTTTGCCGAATAAGACAAGCGAAAATTTGTGTATGCAATAATTTCGCAAAAATCATTCTGAACCTAACGAAAAACATATTCCTCTGTTTCGTTTATTATTAAATTATTGTAAACTTATCTAAAATATATTTAGTTGGATTAGGCTAAATTAAATTACGCTTGTTATAATAAGGTTAGGTAAGTTTTCTAAGATTCTTTTGGTACAAAATTATTAATTTTTACATTAACATATATGAAAAAAATATACCATTAAACAAATAAAAGAAAATTTTAGAAAGAACTTAATTTTAAATGAGTTCTTGCTAATTGACCAGTTTTACCTATTCGGCACGACATACATACACACACACACACACACGCACACACACACACACACACACACACACACACACACACATTATATATATATATATATATATATATATATATATATATATATATATACATATGTTCATGGGGAAGTGGAAAAGAATCTTTCCTCCGTAAGTCATGCGTGTCGTATGAGGCGACTAAAATGCCGGGAGCAATGGGATAGTAACCCCTTCTCCTGTAGACATTTACTAAAAAAAGATAAGAAAAACTTTATAAAACTGGGATGCTGGAATGTGCGTGGATGTAGTGCGGATGACAAGAAACAGATGATTGATGATGTTATGAATGAAAAGAAGTTGGATGTCCTGGCCCTAAGCGAAACAAAGCTGAAGGGGGTAGGGGAGTTTCGGTGGGGGTAAATAAATGGGATTAAATCTGGAGTATCTGAGAGAGTTAGAGCAAAGGAAGGGGTAGCAGTAATGTTGAAGGATCAGTTATGGAAGGAGAAAATAGAATATGAATGTGTAAATTCAAGAATTATGTGGATTAAAGTAAAGGTTGGATGCGAAAAGTGGGTCATAATATGCGTGTATGCACCTAGAGAAGAGAGGAATGTAGAGGAGAGAGAGAGATTTTGGGAGATGTTAAGTGAATGTATAGGAACCTTTGAACCAAGTGAGAGAGTAATTGTGGTAGGGGATCTGAATGCTAAAGTAGGAGAAACTTTTAGAGAGGGTGTGGTAGGTAAGTTTGGGGTGCCAGGTGTAAATGATAATGGGAGCCCTTTGATTGAACTTTGTATAGAAAGGGGTTTAGTTATAGGTAATACATATTTTAAAAAAAAGAGGATAAATAAGTATACAAGATATGATGTAGGGCGAAATGACAGTAGTTTGTTGGATTATGTATTGGTAGATAAAAGACTGTTGAGTAGACTTCAGGATGTACATGTTTATAGAGGGGCCACAGATATATCAGATGATTTTCTTCTAGTTGTAGCTACACTGAGAGTAAAAGGTAGATGGGATACAAGGAGAATAAAAGCATCAGGGAAGAGAGAGGTGAAGGTTTATAAACTAAAAGAGGAGGCAGTTAGGGTAAGATATAAACAGCTATTGGAGGATAGATGGGCTAATGAGAGCATAGGCAATGGGGTCGAAGAGGTATGCGGTAGGTTTAAAAATGTAGTGTTAGAGTGTTCAGCAGAAGTTTGTGGTTACAGGAAAGTGGGTGCGGGAGGGAAGAGGAGCGATTGGTGGAATGATGATGTAAAGAGAGTAGTAAGGGAGAAAAAGTTAACATATGAGAAGTTTTTACAAAGTAGAAGTGATGCAAGGAGGGAAGAGTATATGGAGAAAAAGAGAGAGATTAAGAGAGTGGTGAAGCAATGTAAAAAGAGAGTAAATGAGAGAGTGGGTGAGATGTTATCAACAAATTTTGTTGAAAATAAGAAAAATTTTGGAGTGAGATTAACAAGTTAAGGAGGCCTAGAGAACAAATGGATTTGTCAGTTAAAAATATGAGAGGAGAGTTAATAAATGGAGAGTTAGAGGTATTGGGAAGATGGAGGGAATATTTTGAGGAATTGCGTGAGCGTGTTTGATAGGAGTGAATGGAGACAAATGGTTTTTAATACTTGACGTGCTGTTGGAGTGTGAGCAAAGTAACATTTATGAAGGGGTTCAGGGAAACCGGCAGGCCGGACTTGAGTCCTGGAGATGGGAAGTACAGTGCCTGCACTCTGAAGGAGGGGTGTTAATGTTGCAGTTTAAAAACTGTAGTGTAAAGCACCCTTCTGGCAGGACAGTGATGGAGTGAATGATGGTGAAAGTTTTTCTTTTTCGGGCCACCCTGCCTTGGTGGGAATCGGCCAGTGTGATATATATATATATATATATATATATATATATATATATATATATATATATATATATATATATATATATGCAAAAACAAGCAGGGAGGTCCTCCAGTTGGCAGAGTCCCCAGGGTTGCAGCTCCAAAAGTCCAGCCATAACCCAGCCCTGGCTGTTCCATCATGCACCTGACTCCAACCACGATATAAATTATGAAACCTGCACGCTAAATACAATATAACAATTAAAAAGAACTGTAAAGGCAAACTCTGAACAAGGTTCCTGGAGAGCGAAACGTTGCCACAATAAAATGTGGCATTAGTTGCACTCACCTAACAAACTAATTGTTGCCCAAGTCGCTGAATATCTTTTTATTATTAAAGTACATTATAGTTTTTAATTGTCAGGCAACAAATCGGGTGTTTCCTAACAAGGTAGATTGTTGCAGAGAAGATTGTTGCAGAGAAGATTGTTGCAGAGAAGATTGTTGAAGAGAAGATTGTTGCAGAGAAGATTGTTTCAGAGATGATTGTTGCAGAGAAGATTGTTGAAGAGAAGATTGTTGCAGAGAAGATTGTTGCAGAGAAGATTGTTGAAGAGAAGATTGTTGCAGAGAAGATTGTTGCAGAGAAGATTGTTGCAGAGAAGATTGTTGAAGAGAAGATTGTTGAAGAGAAGATTGTTGAAGAGAAGATTGTTGAAGAGAAGATTGTTGCAGAGAAGATTGTTGCAGAGAAGATTGTTGCAGAGAAGATTGTTGCAGATAAGATTGTTGCAGAGAAGATTGTTGCAGAGAAGATTGTTGAAGAGAAGATTGTTGCAGAGAAGATTGTTGCAGAGAAGATTGTTGAAGAGAAGATTGTTGAAGAGAAGATTGTTGCAGAGAAGATTGTTGAAGAGAAGATTGTTGAAGAGAAGATTGTTGCAGAGAAGATTGTTGCAGAGAAGATTGTTGCAGAGAAGATTGTTGAAGAGAAGACTGTTGCAGAGAAGATTGTTGCAGAGAAGATTGTTGCAGAGAAGATTGTTGAAGAGAAGATTGTTGCAGAGAAGATTGTTGAAGAGAAGATTGTTGCAGAGAAGATTGTTGAAGAGAAGATTGTTGCAGAGAAGATTGTTGAAGAGAAGATTGTTGCAGAGAAGATTGTTGCAGAGAAGATTGTTGAAGAGAAGATTGTTGAAGAGAAGATTGTTGCAGAGAAGATTGTTGCAGAGAAGATTGTTGAAGAGAAGATTGTTGCAGAGAAGATTGTTGCAGAGAAGATTGTTGAAGAGAAGATTGTTGCAGAGAAGATTGTTGCAGAGAAGATTGTTGAAGAGAAGATTGTTGCAGAGAAGATTGTTGCAGAGAAGATTGTTGAAGAGAAGATTGTTGCAGAGAAGATTGTTGAAGAGAAGATTGTTGAAGAGAAGATTGTTGCAGAGAAGATTGTTGAAGAGAAGATTGTTGCAGAGAAGATTGTTGCAGAGAAGATTGTTGCAGAGAAGATTGTTGCAGAGAAGATTGTTGAAGAGAAGATTGTTGAAGAGAAGATTGTTGCAGAGAAGATTGTTGAAGAGAAGATTGTTGAAGAGAAGATTGTTGAAGAGAAGATTGTTGCAGAGAAGATTGTTGAAGAGAAGATTGTTGCAGAGAAGATTGTTGCAGAGAAGATTGTTGCAGAGAAGATTGTTGCAGAGAAGATTGTTGAAGAGAAGATTGTTGAAGAGAAGATTGTTGCAGAGAAGATTGTTGCAGAGAAGATTGTTGCAGAGAAGATTGTTGCAGAGAAGATTGTTGCAGAGAAGATTGTTGAAGAGAAGATTGTTGCAGAGAAGATTGTTGAAGAGAAGATTGTTGCAGAGAAGATTGTTGCAGAGAAGATTGTTGAAGAGAAGACTGTTGCAGAGAAGATTGTTGAAGAGAAGATTGTTGAAGAGAAGATTGTTGAAGAGAAGATTGTTGAAGAGAAGATTGTTGCAGAGAAGATTGTTGAAGAGAAGATTGTTGCAGAGAAGATTGTTGAAGAGAAGATTGTTGCAGAGAAGATTGTTGAAGAGAAGATTGTTGCAGAGAAGATTGTTGCAGAGAAGATTGTTGAAGAGAAGATTGTTGCAGAGAAGATTGTTGAAGAGAAGATTGTTGAAGAGAAGATTGTTGAAGAGAAGATTGTTGAAGAGAAGATTGTTGAAGAGAAGATTGTTGCAGAGAGCAAACTACTTACCATCAAGTGATAGTTGTTGTTACTGTGCTTGCTAGTGAGTGGTGGTGGTAACAGTGGTAGTGTTGGTGATGGTGGTGGTGGTAACAGTGGTAGTGCTGGTGATGGTGGTAACAGTAGTAGTGTTGGTGATGGTGGTGGTGGTAACAGTGGTAGTGCTGGTGATGGTGGTAACAGTGGTAGTGTTGGTGATGGTGGTGGTGGTAACAATGGTAGTGTTGGTGATGGTGGTGGTGGTGGTAACAGTGGTAGTGTTGGAAGCAGTGGTGGTGGTAACACCTGTAGTGTTGGTGGTGTGGTGGTAACAGTGGTAGTGTTGAAAGCAGTGGTGGTGGTGGTAACAGTGGTAGTGATGGAAGTAGTGGTGGTGGTAACAGTGGTAGTGATGGAAGTAGTGGTGGTGGTAACAGTGGTAGTGTTGGAAGCAGTGTTAGTGGTAACAGTGGTAGTGTTGGAAGCAGTGTTAGTGGTAACAGTGGTAGTGTTGGAAGCAGTGTTAGTGGTAACAGTTGTAGTGTTGGAAGCAGCGTTAGTGGTAACAGTGGTAGTGTTGGAAGCAGTGGTGGTGGTGGTAGTGGTAACAGTAGTAGTACTGGAAGCAGTGGTGGTGGTGGTAGTGGTAACAGTGGTAGTACTGGAAGCAGTGGTGGTGGTGGTAGTGGTAACAGTCGTAGCACTGGAAGCAGTGGTGGTGGTGGTGGTAGTGTTAACAGTGGTAGTACTAGAAGCAGTAGTGGTGGTGGTAGTGGTAACAGTGTTAGTACTGGAAGCAGTGGTGGTGGTAACAGTGGTGGTGGTAGTAGTAACAGTGGTAGTACTGGAAGCAGTGGTGGTGGTACAGTAGTGGTGGTACAGTGGCGGTGGTAGTGGTAACAGTGGTAGTACTGGAAGCAGTGGTGGTGGTACAGTGATGGTGGTAGTGGTAACAGTGGTAGTACTGGAAGCAGTGGTGGTGGTACAGTGGTGGTGGTAGTGGTAACAGTGGTAGTACTGGAAGCAGTGGTGGTGGTACAGTGGTGGTGGTAGTGGTAACAGTGGTAGTACTGGAAGCAGTGGTGGTGGTGGTAACAGTGGTAGTACTGGAAGCAGTGGTGGTGGTGGTAACAGTGGTAGTACTGGAAGCAGTGGTGGTGGTGGTAACAGTGGTAGTACTGGAAGCAGTGGTGGTGGTGGTGGTAACAGTGGTAGTACTGGAAGCAGTGGTGGTGGTAACAGTGGTGGTGGTGGTAACAGTGGTGGTAGTGGTGTTACTAAAAAACAGAACACTGGCAGGTGTTCCTGTGTTCTCCCGACCAGTGTTGTACCGTTGTTCTCTCCGCGACTGTTCTCTGACAGATCCTTGGTTGGTTGTTCTCACGGACGATGTTCTCTTACCTGTTAGTTCTCACCTGTTCAAGTCCTTCCGTTAGTTCTTCTGGGTGGCGTTCTGTTAATCGTTTTACTGTTAGCAGCCTGTTCTTCTATTTAATGTTACAACTAAATATTCTACCGTTAACTGTAACTACCATTAAATATAACTACTGTTAACCGTAATTAGAGTTAACTGTAACTATCATTAACTGTAACTACCGTTAACTGTAATTACTGTTACTTGTAACTACTGTTAACTGTAACTACTGTTAACTAGTATACGAGTACACTGCACGTGCTACAAATATTAACTCCATATATTACATACACTGGTCCGCAGGTGTAACAAAGGTACACTGGTCCACAGGTGCGTTACACGTGTAACAAAGGTACACTGGTCCACAGGTGCGGTATACATGAAACAAAGGTACACTGGTCCACAGGTGCGGTATACATGTAACAAAGGTACACTGGTCCACAGGTGCGGTATACATGTAACAAAGGTACACTGGTTCACAGGTGGGGTACACATGTAACAAAGGTACACTGGTTCACAGGTGCGGTACACACGTAACACAGGTACACTGTTCACATGTGCGGTACACATGTAACAAAGGTATACTGGTCCACAGGTGGGGTACACATGTAACAAAGGTACACTGGTCCACAGGTGCGGTACACATGTAACAAAGGTACACTGGTCCACAGGTGCGGTACACATGTAACAAAGGTACACTGGTCCACAGGTGCGGTACATATGTAACAAAGGTACACTGGTCCACAGGTGCGGTACACATGTAACAAAGGTACACTGGTCCACAGGTGCGGTACAATGTAACAAAGGTACACTGGTCCACAGGTGCGGTACACATGTAACAAAGGTACACTGGTCCACAGGTGCGGTACACATGTAACAAAGGTACACTGGTCCACAGGTGCGGTACAATGTAACAAAGGTACACTGGTCCACAGGTGCGGTACACATGTAACAAAGGTACACTGGTCCACAGGTGCGGTACACATGTAACAAAGGTACACTGGTCCACAGGTGCGGTACACACGTAACAAAGGTACACTGGTCCACAGGTGCGGTACACATGTAACAAAGGTACACTGGTCCACAGGTGGGGTACACATGCAACAAAGGTACATTGGTCCACAGGTGCGGTACACACGTAACAAAGGTACACTGGTCCACAGGTGCGGTATACATGTAATAAAGGTACACTGGTCCACAGGTGCGGTACACATGTAACAAAGGTACACTGGTCCACAGGTGCGGTACACATGTAACGAAGGTACACTGGTCCACAGGTGGGGTACACATGCAACAAAGGTACATTGGTCCACAGGTGCGGTATACATGTAATAAAGGTACACTCGCCCACAGGTGCGGTACACAGGGTACAGAGATCGACCGCTAGAGGAAAGGCGACAACGATTTCAGGCTGGAGTGAGAGAAGGTCACACAGAGATGGTGAGTATTGTATCGTGTATGATGTATTGTGTATATTGTAGTATAATGCTGTACAGTATAGTGATCTATGGTGTATTGTATAGTGATGTGTTCACTATGAGATTTTCAATCACTTAGATAATTATATATATATATATATATATATATATATATATATATATATATATATATATATATATATATATTGCCGAATAGGTAAAATTGGTCAATTAGCAAGAACTCATTTAAAAAATTTTCATATATGTTAATGTAAAAATTAAAAATTTTGTACCAAAAGAACCATAGAAAACTTACCTAACCTTATTATAACGAGCGTAATTTAATTTAGCCTAATCCAACTAAATATATTTTAGGTAAGTTTATAATAATTTAATAATAAACAAACACAATGAAATATATTTTTTCGTTAGGTTCAGAATGATTTTTTGCTAAATTATTGCATACACAAGCTTTCGCTTGCCTTATTCGGCAAGAAGAGTGTTGCTATTTAAGCCAAAATCGGAAGTTTTACCTATTCGGCACGACATATATATATATATATATATATATATATATATATATATATATATATATATATATATATATATATATATATATATATATACACACACACACACACAGGTGTGTGTGTGTGTATTTCTTAAACAGTTGCGTAATGTTCATTGCCAGTCAGTGACGTCAATTGAGTGTTGACACTGGGTTCACCTGTCTCTTCAGCCAGCTAGAGGTCGTCTTGTACTTATGTACCTCACTCCAGAGATAGTTGTCCCTCCCATTCACCGCCCATTAGCTAACGACCCTGGAGGTGGGTAAGGTAGTGGGTAATTAAACCCGGACAGATAACAGGCGGGAACTAGTCGGCAGCCCGAGAAAAACCTCTTAAACGATAATTTAGCGAGAACGGACAAGCGTGAGCCGGTGCGAGGTATCACCCGGTTCCGGCTGCCAGTTTTCAATTCACGCTTTAATCATTAAATCATGGCAAGCCACGGTAAACCAGACTTAACAAGACAAAGCCAGCACTTAACACACCTCGTATACACACACCACATATTTCACAACCCATTTACACTCTAACTACGCTAGAAATAGCGATTAGATTTTTGAGAAAGCGGAAAATTGGCTAATACATGATGTGAGGTTTACGGTGGCGAGAGCTGGCAACCGTTAGCGGAGCCAGGTATAAATGTTTATCCAAAGCGGCGGCCCACGACACTTTAATGACAGCACCAGTAGATCCTGCACCATTAAGACAGTACCTGAGTCCTAGCAGCTACCTGCTGTCACCATAATAACACCAGCGTATACTGCACCATTTAGACAGAACCTGAGTCCTAGCAGCTACCTGCTGTCACCATGCACCATTACGACAGTACCTGAGTCCTAGCAGCTACCCGCTGTCACCATGCACCATTAAGACAGTACCTGAGTCCTAGAAGCTACCCGGTGTCACCATGCACCATTAAGACAGTACCTGAGTCCTAGAAGCTACCCGCTGTAACAATGCACCATTAAGACAGTAACCTGATTCCTAGCAGCTACCTGCTGTCACCATGCACCATTATGACAGTAACCTAAGTCCTAGCAGCTACCCGCTGTCACCATGCACCATTAAGACAGTACCTGAGTCCTAGCAGCTACCTGCTGTCACCATGCACAATTAAGTAAGTAACCTGAGTCCTAGCAGCTACCTGCTGTCACCATGCACCATTAAGACAGTAACCTGAGTCCTAGCAGCTACCCACTGTCACCATGCACCATTAAGACAGTAACCTGAGTCCTAGCAGCTACCCGCTGTCACCATGCACCATTAAGGCAGTAATCTGAGTCCTAGCAGCTACCTGCTGTCACCATGCACCATTAAGACAGTAACCTGAGTCCTAGCAGCTACCCGCTGTCACCATGCACCATTAAGACAGTACCTGAATCCTAGCAGCTACCTGCTGTCACCATGCACCATTAAGACAGTAACCTGAGTCCTAGCAGCTACCTGCTGTCACCATGCACCATTAAGACAGTAACCTGAATCCTGGCAGCTACCTGCTGTCACCATGCACCATTAAGACAGTACCTGAGTCCTAGCAGCTGCCTGCTGTCACCATGCACCATTAAGACAGTACCTGAGTCCTAGCAGGTGCCTGCTGTCACCATGCACCATTAAGACAGTAACCTGAGTCCTAGCAGCTACCTGCTGTCACCATGCACCATTAAGACAGTACCTGAGTCCTAGCAGCTACCTGCTGTCACCATGCACCATTAAGACAGTACCTGAGTCCTAGCAGCTACCTGCTGTCACCATGCACCATTAAGACAGTAACCTGAGTCCTAGCAGCTACCTGCTGTCACCATGCACCATTAAGACAGTACCTGAGTCCTAGCAGCTACCTGCTGTCACCATGCACCATTAAGACAGTACCTGAGTCCTAGCAGCTACCTGCTGTCACCATGCACCATTAAGACAGTAACCTGAGTCCTAGCAGCTACCTGCTGTCACCATGCACCATTAAGACAGTAACCTGAGTCCTAGCAGCTACCTGTTGTCACCATGCACCATTAAGACAGTAACCTGAGTCCTAGCAGCTACCTGCTGTCACCATGCACCATTAAGACAGAAACCTGAGTCCTAGCAGCTACCTGCTGTCACCATGCACCATTAAGACAGTAACCTGAGTCCGAGCAGCTACCTGCTGTCACCATGCACCATTAAGACAGTAACCTGAGTGCTAGCAGCTACCTGCTGTCACCATGCACCATTAAGACAGTAACCTGAGTCCTAGCAGCTGCCTGCTGTCACCATGCACCATTAAGACAGTACCTGAGTCCTAGCAGCTGCCTGCTGTCACCATGCACCATTAAGACAGTACCTGAGTCCTAGCAGCTACCTGCTGTCACCATGCACCATTAAGACAGTAACCTGAGTCCTAGCAGCTACCTGCTGTCACCATGCACCATTAAGACAGTAACCTGAGTCTTAGCAGCTGCCTGCTGTCACCATGCACCATTAAGACAGTAACCTGAGTCCTAGCAGCTACCTGCTGTCACCATGCACCATTAAGACAGTAACCTGAGACCTAGCAGCTACCTGCTGTCACCATGCACCATTAAGACAGTAACCTGAGTCCTAGCAGCTACCTGCTGTCACCATGCACCATTAAGACAATAACCTGAGTCCTAGCAGCTACCTGCTGTCACCATGCACCATTAAGACAGTAACCTGAGACCTAGCAGCTACCTGCTGTCACCATGCACCATTAAGACAGTAACCTGAGTCCTAGCAGCTACCTGCTGTCACCATGCACCATTAAGACAGTAACCTGAGACCTAGCAGCTACCTGCTGTCACCATGCACCATTAAGACAGTAACCTGAGTCCTAGCAGCTACCTGCTGTCACCATGCACCATTAAGACAGTAACCTGAGTCCTAGCAGCTACCTGCTGTCACCATGCACCATTAAGACAGTAACCTGAGACCTAGCAGCTACCTGCTGTCACCATGCACCATTAAGACAGTAACCTGAGTCCTAGCAGCTACCTGCTGTCACCATGCACCATTAAGACAGTAACCTGAGACCTAGCAGCTACCTGCTGTCACCATGCACCATTAAGACAGTAACCTGAGTCCTAGCAGCTACCTGCTGTCACCATGCACCATTAAGACAGTAACCTGAGTCCTAGCAGCTACCTGCTGTCACCATGCACCATTAAGACAGTAACCTGAGTCCTAGCAGCTACCTGCTGTCACCATGCACCATTAAGACAGTAACCTGAGTCCTAGCAGCTACCTGCTGTCACCATGCACCATTAAGACAGTAACCTGAGACCTAGCAGCTACCTGCTGTCACCATGCACCATTAAGACAGTAACCTGAGTCCTAGCAGCTACCTGCTGTCACCATGCACCATTAAGGCAGTAACCTGAGACCTAGCAGCTACCTGCTGTCACCATGCACCATTAAGACAGTAACCTGAGTCCTAGCAGCTACCTGCTGTCACCATGCACCATTAAGACAGTAACCTGAGACCTAGCAGCTACCTGCTGTCACCATGCACCATTAAGACAGTAACCTGAGTCCTAGCACCTACCTGCTGTCACCATGCACCATTAAGACAGTAACCTGAGTCCTAGCAGCTACCTGCTGTCAC
>NC_091298.1:56989866-57104866 GCF_038502225.1 Cherax quadricarinatus
ACGTGGGCACCAGAGCCTGGTTGATCAGGAAATAACTTGAGTAATTTAAGTTTCTTCTTGAAGACAGCCAAGGGTCTGTTGATAATTCCCCTTATGTATGGAAGGAGGCTGTTGAACAGTCTTGATCCTTGGCACATACTGGGTTCTCTCTTAGTGTGCTCAGTGATACAGTTACAACTGATGTGACGTTTTATTATGACAATGTTTCGCTCTCCAGGAGCTTGACAAGGTCCTGGAGAGCGAAACATTGCCACAATAAAATGTCACATTAGTTGTCTCTGTGTTCATTACCCAACACTCCTGCTTTTCACTGGATGTAATTTGCACCGTCTGTCAATCAGTGATTTCGATATACAGATTTGGGACCAATCCCTCCAGAACTTTACAGATGTGAATCATGATGCACCTTTCTTTTCTACGTTCCAGGGAGCACAGTTCCAGGTACCTCAGTCAGGGTTACCCAATAATTTAGGTGCTTGACTGAGATCATTCGGCAATGAGCATTCTCTATACGTCCTCCAGATACTCGATTTCACCTGTCTTAAAAGGGACTGTTCGTGTACAACAATATTCCAATCCAGAGAGTACAAGTGACTACACTAAATTCCAGCTGCTAAGATAAGGAAAGAATGAAGAACTCAAAAGGAACAAAAACAATAACATGGAATAAACTTAGGAATACAAATACCATCATGGGATGATTGCATATAAACTGAGATTACTTGGTATAACGGGAAAACTAGAACATAAACATTAGTACTAAACAAAGCACAATGTGTCATAATATTAATAGTACACTTTACCGACAAGTAGGTGAGTAAAACATAACGTTAGCAAAGTAAAAAGCTCAGTACCTCAAGGCACAGTCGTGACACCTTCACTGTCTCTCATCTTCAGAGTTGACGGATAAAAACACTAACCACAGCTTCGTATCATCCGCAGATACGAAAATAAGTAAGTCACTTTGGTAAAATACATGGAAAAATTGCAAGAGAATATAAGCAAATTCTTGCAGTGAGTGGAAGGAAATAATATAATGTTCAATGATGACATTTTCCAAGTGTTCAAATATGGAAAAAAATGGGTAAGTCAAAAGAGGAACTGTTTACAGAGTCCTGGAGAAGCAGAACGAAAGCAACGTGTAAAAGATCTGGGTTTAAATGGGAAGAAATCAGGTTAAAAAAGGTTATAGGAAAGCACCGGTTTGGTAAAAGAGTTGTAGATGAGTGTAACAAGTCGCAAAATCTAGAAAAAAAAAGAGTGGTTGGATAATGATAACTTTCTAAACAAGACAAATAGTGCCAATTGTGAAAGTTCTAGAAATCACTTGTGCTCTACTGCTGAGAGTACAGCTTGGTGGTGACAACTCCAGTCAAGGCAGGAGAGATATCACAGCTGGAACTAAAAATAGATCACTTACTTCCCGCATAGAGCCAATAAAATATTTAAATTAATAGTTATGCCTCAGAATGCTAAACATGTCCACTCTGCAGTGAAGGAGAGATACATCATAATATATACGTAGAAGATTCTAAAGGGCCTACTTCCAAACCTATTTTAACAAGGTACTTTACCGTGACTCACGAAATCGTAATGACACGATTGCAAACAAACCATACCACGGGCGGGATTTGAACCCGCGGTCAGAGAGTCTCAAAACTCCAGACCGTCGCGTTAGCCACTGGACCAGCTAGCCACAATAAGATTCGTCCAACTAGTTGGCTAGCTGGTCCAGTGGCTAACACGACGGTCTGGAGTTTTGAGACTGACCGCGGGTTCAAATCCCGCCCGTGGTATGGTAAGGTACTTTAGTGAGAGCTATGATAGAGAAGCATAAAATAAACCCAGTGAGGAGGAGGGGCGCCTTGGGCATAATAAGAGAACATTGTATCAACATTGTTTGGCCCAGACTATTGAACATATTATCAGATGCTATCAAATACAATTGTAGAAGTCTTAAATGGGATCAGTACCTCTGCCATGTAGCACGTGAACCAGGCTGTGATGGATATGTGGGCCATCGAGCCGCCAGTAGCAATAGCCTGGTTGACCAGTCAAACATAAGACAAGTCTAGTCCCAGGTTTGGTGGTCGTGATGGTTAAGGTTTATATGTGTGGTGGTTTAAGGATGTGGTAACAGTGATTTAAGGGATGTGGTAAGGAGTGGATTATTGGTGATTGACGTGGTTTTCAGATAGGGAAGGAGAGGGTAAACTTAAGTTATGAACGACAAAGATAAATAGAGGTGTCGTGCTGTAGTCCCTGGCCCCAGGATTCAAGTCTTCACCAACCCAAATACTAAGACCAAAGTCAGGTGCTAGGACCCCAGGGAAGGTGCTAGGACACCGAGGGTAGGTGCTAGGACCCCAGGGAAAGTGCTCGGACCCCGAGGGTAGCTGCTAGGACCCCAGGGAAAGTGCTCGGACCCCGAGGGTAGCTGCTAGGACCCCAGGGAAGGTGGTAGGACCCTGAGGGTAGGTGCTAGGACACCAGGGAAGGTGCTAGGATCCCGAGGGTAGGTGCTAGGACCCCAGGAAAGGTGGTAGGACCCCGAGGGTAGGTGCTAGTACCTCAGGAAAGGCGCTAGGATCCCGAGGGTAGGTGCTAGGACCCCAGGAAAGGTGGTAGGACCCCGAGGGTAGGTGCTAGGACCCTAGGAAAGGTGGTAGGACCCCGAGGGAAGGTGCTAGGACCCCAGGAAAAGTGCTCGGACCCCGAGGGTAGCTGCTAGAACCCCAGGAAAGGTGCTAGGACCCCGAGGGTAGGTGCTAGGACCCCGAGGGTAGGTGCTAGGACCCCAGGAAAGGTGCTAAGACCCCGAGGGTAGGTGCTAGGACCCCAGGGAAGGTGCTAGGACCCAGAGGGTGGGTGCTAAGACCCAGAGGGTAGGTGCTAGGACACCAGGGAAGGTGCTATGACCCAGAGAGTAGGTGCTAGGACACCAGGAAAGGTGCTAGGATCCAAAGGGTAGGTGCTAGGACACCAGGGAAGGCGTTATGACCCAGAGGGTACGTGCTAGGACACGAGGGAAGGAGCTAGGACACCAGGGAAGGTGCTAGGACACCAGGGAAGGTGCTAAGACACCAGGGAAGGTGCTAGAACACCAGGGAAGGTGCTAGAACACCAGGAAAGGTGCTAGGACACCAAGGAAGGTGTTAGGACACCAGGGAAGGTGCTAGGACACCAGGGAATGTGCTAGGACACCAAGGAAGGTGCTAGGACACCAGGGAAGGTCCTAGGACACCAGGAAAGGTGCTAGGACACCAGGAAGGTGCTAGGACACCAGGGAAGGTGCTAGGACACCAGGGAAGGTGCTAGGACACCAGGGAAGGTGCTAAGACACCAGGGAAGGTCCTAGGACACCAGGAAAGGTGCTAGGACACCAGGGAAGGTGCTAGAACACCAGGGAAGATGCTAGGACACCAGGGAAGGTGCTAGGACCCCAGGAAAAGTGCTCGGACCCCGAGGGTAGCTGCTAGGACCCCAGGAAAGATGCTAGGACCCCGAGGGTAGGTGCTAGGACCCCGAGGGTAGGTGCTAGGACCCCGAGGGTAGGTGCTAGGACCCCAGGAAAGGTGCTAAGACACCAGGGAAGGTGCTAGAACACCAGGGAAGGTGCTAGAACACCAGGAAACGTACTAGGACACCAAGGAAGGTGTTAGGACACCAGGGAAGGTGCTAGGACACCAGGGAATGTGCTAAGACACCAAGGATGGTGCTAGGACACCAGGGAAGGTCCTAGGACACCAGGAAGGTGCTAGGACACCAGGGAAGGTGCTAGGACACCAGGGAAGGTGCTAGGACACCAGGGAAGGTGCTAAGACACCAGGGAAGGTGCTAGGACACCAGGAAAGGTGCTAGGACACCAGGGAAGGTGCTAGAACACCAGGGAAGATGCTAGGACACCAGGGAAGGTGCTAGGACACCAGAAAAGGTGCTAGGACACCAGCGAAGGTGCTAGGACAACAGGGAAGGTGCTAGGACACCAGGGAAGGCGCTAGGACACCAGGAAAGGTGCTAGGACACCAGGAAAGGTGCTAGGACACCAGGGAAGGTGCTAGGACACCAGAGAAGGTGCAAAACACCAGAGAAGGTGCAAAACACCAGGGAAGGTGCTAGGACACCAGGGAAGGTACTAGGACACCAAGGAAGGTGCAAGACACCAAGGAAGAGGCTAGGACACCAAGGAAGGTGCTAGGACACCTGGGAAGGTGCTAGGACACCAGGGAAGGTGCTAGGACACCAGGAAAGGTGCTAGGACACCAGGAAAGGTGCTAGGACACCAGGGAAGGTGCAAGACACCAGGGAAGGTGCTAGGACACCAGGGAAGGTGCTAGGCCACCAGGAAAGGTGTTAGGACACCAGGAAAGGTGCTAGGACACCAGGGAAGGTGCTAGGACACCAGGGAAGGTGCTAGGACACCAGGGAAGGTGCTAGGACACCAGGGAAGGTGCAAGACACCAGGGAAGGTGCTAGGACACCAGGGAAGATGCTAGGCCACCAGGAAAGGTGCTAGGACACCAGGTTTGGTGCTAGGACACCAGGGAAGGTGCTAGGACACCAGGGAAGGTGCTAGGACATCAGGGAAGGTGCTAGGACACCAGGAAAGGTGCTAGGACACCAGGAAAGGTGCTAGGACCCCAGGGAAAGTGCTCGGAAGGTGCTAGGACACCCTGAGGGTAGGTGCTAGGACACCAGGGAAGGTGCAGGAAAGGTGGTAGGACCCCGAGGGTAGGTGGTGCTAGGACACCCCAGGAAAGGTGGTAGGACCCCGAGGGTAGGTGCTAGGGGAAGGTGCTAGGACAGGTGCCAGGGAAGGTGCTAGGACCCCATCAGAGGGTAGGGAAGGTGCTAGGACACCAGGGAAGGTGCTAGGACACCAGGGGTGCTAGGACACAGGTGCTCAGGGAAGGTGCTAGGACACCAGGGAAGGTGCTAGGACACCAGGAAACCAGGGAAGGTGCTAGGACACCAGGGAAGGTGCTAGGGAAGGTGCACCAGGGAAGTTGCTAGGACACCAGGAAAGGTGCTAGGACACAAGGAAAGGTGCTAGGACACCAGGAAAGGTGGTAGGACACCAGGGAAGGTGCTAGGACACCAGGGAAGGTGCTAGGACACCAGGAAAGGTGCTAGGACACCAGGGAAGGTGCTAGAACACCAGGGAAGGTGCAAAAAACCAGAGAAGGTGCAAAACACCAGGGAAGGTGCTAGGACACCAGGGAAGGTACTAGGACACCAAGGAAGGTGCAAGACACCAGGGAAGGTGCTAGGACACCAGGGAAGGTGCTAGGACACCAGGAAAGGTGCTAGGACACCAGGGAAGGTGCTAGGACACCAGGGAAGGTGCTAGGACATCAGGGAAGGTGCTAGGACACCAGGGAAGGTGCTAGGACACCAGGGAAGGTGCTAGGACACCAGGGAAGGTGCTAGGACACCAGGGAAGGTGCTAGGACACCAGGGAAGGTGCTAGGACACCAGGAAAGGTGCTAGGACACCAGGAAAGGTGCTAGGACACCAGGGAAGGTGCTAGGACACCAGGGAAGGTGCTAGGACACCAGGAAAGGTGCTAGGACACCAGGGAAGGTGCTAGGACTCGAATATTTCTTCATGTATTTTATATACTTATCATTGTGGGTTCCAATATTATCTAACTGTTTTAGCAGCCAATGTCTTTTTCATTACTCTTTTATTATTCACAGGAGAGAGAGAGAGAGAGAGAGAGAGAGAGAGAGAGCGAGCAGATTCGGAGAAAGAAGGAAAGAGAGGTGGCGTTATGGTAATTGTGTGTGTGTGTGTGTGTGTGTGTGAGAGAGTGTGTGTGTGTGTTAGTGTGTTAGTGTGTGTGTGTGTGTGTGTGTGTGTGTGTGTGTGTGTGTGTGTGTGTGTGAAGCCTCTGGACGGGTTTTTGGATTAGAGAAGCCTATCTTCCCCTCCCGGTCGCCATCTTATTGAAGTTGGGGGGAGGAGGGGGCGTCAATGTAATATAAAGTTACATCAGCTTAAAGCCCCCTCCCTACCTCATCCCCTTCCCTCCTTCCCTCCCCGATCCAACTTTAGTCTGTTTCTCCGTTTGACTGTCTATTCACCGTATCTGACTGTTATTCTGGCTTCCGTTAGTATTATCTTGGATTATATTAACTGGTCTTGTTGTTGTCTACTGTTAACTGGTCTTGTTGTTGTCTACTGTTAACTGGTCTTGTTGTCTTCTGTTAACTGGTCTTGTTGTTGTCTACTGTTAACTGGTCTTCTTGTTGTCTACTGTTAACTGGTCTTGTTGTTGTCTACTGCTAACTGGTCTTGTTGTTGTCTACTGCTAACTGGTCTTGTTGTCTACTGTTAACTGGTCTTGTTGTCTACTGTTAACTGGTCTTGTTGTCTACTGTTAACTGGTCTTGTTGTTGTCTACTGTTAACTGGTCTTGTTGTTGTCTACTGTTAACTGGTCTTGTTGTCTACTGTTAACTGGTCTTGTTGTTGTCTACTGTTAACTGGTCTTGTTGTTGTCTACTGTTAACTGGTCTTGTTGTTGTCTACTGTTAACTGGTCTTGTTGTTGTCTACTGTTAACTGGTCTTGTTGTTGTCTACTGTTAACTGGTCTTGTTGTTGTCTACTGTTAACTGGTCTTGTTGTCTACTGTTAACTGGTCTTGTTGTTGTCTACTGTTAACTGGTCTTGTTGTTGTCTACTGTTAACTGGTCTTGTTGTCTACTGTTAACTGGTCTTGTTGTCTACTGTTACCTGGTCTTGTTGTCTACTGTTAACTGGTCTTGTTGTCTACTGTTAACTGGTCTTGTTGTCTACTGTTAACTCGTCTTGTTGTCTACTGTTAACTGGTCTTGTTGTTTACTGTTAACTGGTCTTGTTGTCTACTGTTAACTAGTCTCGTTGTTGTCTACTGTTAACTGGTCTTGTTGTCTACTGTTAACTGGTCTTGTTGTTGTCTACTGTTAACTGGTCTTGTTGTTGTCTACTGTTAACTGGTCTTGTTGTCTACTGTTAACTGGTCTTGTTGTCTACTGTTAACTGGTCTTGTTGTCTACTGTTAACTGGTCTTGTTGTCTACTGTTAACTGGTCTTGTTGTCTACTGTTAACTGGTCTTGTTGTCTACTGTTAACTGGTCTTGTTGTTGTCTACTGTTAACTGGCCTTGTTGTTGTCTACTGTTAACTGGCCTTGTTGTTGTCTACTGTTAACTGGTCTTGTTGTCTACTGTTAACTGGTCTTGTTGTCTACTGTTAACTGGTCTTGTTGTTGTCTACTGTTAACTGGCCTTGTTGTTGTCTACTGTTAACTGGCCTTGTTGTTGTCTACTGTTAACTGGTCTTGTTGTCTACTGTTAACTGGTCTTGTTGTCTACTGTTAACTGGTCTTGTTGTCTACTGTTAACTGGTCTTGTTGTTGTCTACTGTTAACTGGCCTTGTTGTTGTCTACTGTTAACTGGCCTTGTTGTTGTCTACTGTTAACTGGTCTTGTTGTCTACTGTTAACTGGTCTTGTTGTCTACTGTTAACTGGTCTTGTCTACTGTTAACTGGTCTTGTCTACTGTTAACTGGTCTTGTTGTCTACTGTTAACTGGTCTTGTTGTCTACTGTTAACTGGTCTTGTTGTCTACTGTTAACTGGTCTTGTTGTCTACTGTTAACTGGTCTTGTTGTTGTCTACTGTTAACTAGTCTTGTTGTCTACTGTTAACTGGTCTTGTTGTCTACTGTTAACTGGTCTTGTTCTTCATTTTGCTAATTTGATGAATTATGGTTTCTGTTATTTAGTGTTGTGTCAGAGTGTCGTAAAGCAGAGTATGAGTGAGAGAGTCGTAGTATTTATGAAGATGAATTAGACAGCAGGTGACGTGTGTGTGTGTGTGTGTGTGTGTGTGTGTGTGTGTGTGTGTGTGTGTGTGTGTGTGTGCGTGCGCGAATATTTGAAAGCTAGAAGTGTGTCAGGTAGTAAGCTAGAAGTGTGTCAGGTGGTAACCTAGAAGTGTGTCAGGTGGTAGGCTAGAAGTGTGCCAGATGGTAGGCTAGAAGTGTCAGATGGTAGGCTACAAGTGTGTCAGATGGTAGGCTAGAAGTGTGTCAGATAGTAGGCTAGAAGTGTGTCAGATGGTAGGCTAGAAGTGTTTAAGATGGTAGAAGTTTGTCAGGTTGTAGGCTAGAAGTGTGTCAGATGGTAGAAGTGTGTCAGGTGGTAGGCTAGAAGTGTGTCAGATGGTAGGAGTGTGTCAGGTGGTAGTGTAGAAGTGTGTCAGGTGGTAGGCTAGAAGTGTGTCAGGTGGTAGGCTAGAAGTGTGTCAGGTGGTAGGCTAGAAGTGTGTCAGATGGTAGAAGTGTGTCAGGTGTTAGGTTAGAAGTGTGTCAGGTGGTAGGCTAGAAGTGTGTCAGATGGTAGACTAGAAGTGTCAGGTGGTAGGCTAGAAGTGTGTCAGGTGATAGACTAGAAGTGTGTCAGATGGTAGGTTAGAAGTGTGTCAGGTGTTATGTTAGAAGTGTGTCAGATGGTAGGTTAGAAGTGTGTCAGATGGTAGGTTAGAAGTGTGTCAGATGGTAGATTAGAAGTGTGTCAGGTGGTAGGTTAGAAGTGTCAGGTGGTATGTGAGAAGTGTCAGGTGGTAGGTTAGAAGTGTGTCAAGTGGTAGGTTAGAAGTGTGTCAGGTGGTAGGCTAGAAGTGTGTCAGGTGGTAGGTTAGAGGTGTGTCAGATGGTAGATTAGAAGTGTGTCAGATGGTAGGTTAGAAGTGTGTCAGATGGTAGGTTAGAAGTGTGTCAGATGGTAGATTAGAAGTGTGTCAGATGGTAGGTTAGAAGTGTGTCAGGTGGTAGGTTAGAAGTGTGTCAAGTGGTAGGTTATAAGTGTGTCAGATGGTAGGCTAGAAGTGTGTCAGGTGGTAGGCTAGAATTGTGTCAGGTGGTAGGTTAGAAGTGTGGTAGGTTAAAAGTGTCAGATGGTAGGTTAGAGGTGTGTCAGGTGGTAGGTTAGAAGTGTATCAGATGGTAGGTTAGAAGTGTGTCAGATGTTAGGTTAGAAGTGTGTCAGGTGGTAGGTTAGAAGTGTGTCAGATGGCAGGTTAGAAGTGTGTCAGATGGTAGGCTAGAAGTGTGTCAGGTGGTAGGTTAGAAGTGTCAGGTGGTATGTGAGAAGTGTGTCAGGTGGTAGGTTAGAAGTGTGTCAAGTGGTAGGTTAGAAGTGTGTCAGGCGATAGGCTAGAAGTGTGTCAGATGGTAGGCTAGAAGTGTGTCAGGTGGTAGGTTAGAAGTGTGTCAAGTGGTAGGTTAGAAGTGTGTCAGATGGTAGGTTAGAAGTGTGTCAGGTGGTAGGTTAGAAGTGTGTCAGGTGGTAGGTTAGAAGTGTGTCAGATGGTAGGTTAGAAGTGTGTCAGATGGTAGGTTAGAAGTGTGTCAGGTGGTAGGTTAGAAGTGTGTCAGGTGGTAGGTTAGAAGTGTGTCAGGTGGTAGGTTAGAAGTGTGTCAGATGGTAGGTTAGAAGTGTGTCAGATGGTAGGTTAGAAGTGTGTCAGATGGTAGGCTAGAAGTGTGTCAGATGGTAGGCTAGAAGTGTGTCAGGTGGTAGGTTAGAAGTGTGTCAGATGGTAGGCTAAAAGTGTGTCAGGTGGTAGGTTAGAAGTGTCAGGTGGTATGTGAGAAGTGTGTCAGGTGGTAGGTTAGAAGTGTGTCAGGTGGTAGGCTAGAAGTGTGTCAGGTGGTAGGCTAGAAGTGTGTCAGGTGGTAGGTTAGAAGTGTGTCAAGTGGTAGGTTATAAGTGTGTCAGATGGTAGGTTAGAAGTGTGTCAGATGGTAGGTTAGAAGTGTGTCAGGTGGTAGGTTAGAAGTGTGTCAGGTGGTAGGTTAGAAGTGTGTCAGATGGTAGGTTAGAAGTGTGTCAGATGGTAGGCTAGAAGTGTGTCAGGTGGTAGGTTAGAAGTGTGTCAGGTGGTAGGTGAGAAGTGTGTCAGGTGGTAGGTTAGAAGTGTGTCAGGTGGTAGGCTAGAAGTGTGTCAGGTGGTAGGTTAGAAGTGTGTCAAGTGGTAGGTTATAAGTGTGTCAGATGGTAGGCTAGAAGTGTGTCAGGTGGTAGGCTAGAAGTGTGTCAGGTGGTAGGCTAGAAGTGTGTCAGGTGGTAGGTTAGAAGTGTGTCAGAGGGCAGGTTAGAAGTGTGTCAGATGGTAGGTTAGAAGTGTGTCAGATGGTAGGTTAGAAGTGTCAGGTGGTAGGTTAGAAGTGTGTCAGACGGTAGGTTAGAAGTGTGTCAGGTGGTAGGTTAGAAGTGTGTCAGATGGTAGGTTAGAAGTGTGTCAGATGGTAGGCTAGAAGTGTGTCAGGCGGTAGGTTAGAAGTGTGTCAGGTGGTAGGTTAGAAGTGTGTCAGATGGTAGGTTAGAAGTGTGTCAGGTGGTAGGTTAGAAGTGTGTCAGATGGTAGGCTAGAAGTGTGTCAGGTGGTAGGCTAGAAGTGTGTCAGGTGGTATGTGAGAAGTGTCAGGTGGTAGGTTAGAAGTGTGTCAAGTAGTAGGTTAGAAGTGTGTCAGGTGGTAGGCTAGAAGTGTGTCAGATGGTATGCTAGAAGTGTCAGGTGGTAGGCTAGAAGTGTCAGGTGGTAGGTTAGAAGTGTGTCAAGTGGAAGGTTATAAGTGTGTCAGATGGTAGGCTAGAAGTGTGTCAGGTGGTAGGCTAGAAGTGTGTCAGGTGGTAGGTTAGAAGTGTGTCAGGTGGTAGGTTAGAAGTGTGTCAAGTGGTAGGTTAGAAGTGTGTCAGGTGGTAGGCTAGATGTGTGTCAGGTGGTAGGCTACAAGTGTGTCAGGTGGTAGGCTCAAGTGTGTCAGGTGGTAGGCTAGAAGAGTGTCAGGTGGTAGGTTAGAAGTGTGTCAAGTGGAAGGTTATAAGTGTGTCAGATGGTAGGCTAGAAGTGTGTCAGGTGGTAGGTTAGAAGTGTGTCAGATGGTAGGCTAGAAGTGTGTCAGGTGGTAGGCTAGAAGTGTGTCAGGTGGTAGGTTAGAAGTGTGTCAGATGGTAGGCTAGAAGTGTGTCAGGTGGTATGTGAGAAGTGTCAGGTGGTAGGTTAGAAGTGTGTCAAGTAGTAGGTTAGAAGTGTGTCAGGTGGTAGGCTAGAAGTGTGTCAGGTGGTAGGCTAGAAGTGTGTCAGATGGTATGCTAGAAGTGTCAGGTGGTAGGCTAGAAGTGTCAGGTGGTAGGTTAGAAGTGTGTCAAGTGGAAGGTTATAAGTGTGTCAGATGGTAGGCTAGAAGTGTGTCAGGTGGTAGGCTAGAAGTGTGTCAGGTGGTAGGTTAGAAGTGTGTCAGGTGGTAGGTTAGAAGTGTCAGGTGGTAGGCTAAAAGTGTGTCAGATGGTAGGTTAGAAGTGTCAGGTGGTAGGCTAAAAGTGTGTCAGATGGTAGGTTAGAAGTGTGTCAGGTCGTAGGCTAGAAGTGTGTCAGGTGGTAGGTTAGAAGTGTGTCAGGTGGTAGGCTAGAAGTGTGTCAGGTGGTAGGCTAGAAGTGTCAGGTGGTAGGCTAGAAGTGTGTCAGATGGTAGTTTAGAAGTGTGTTAGATGGTAGGTTAGAAGTGTGTCAGGTGGTAGGCTAGAAGTGTGTCAGGTGGTAGGCTAGAAGTGTGTCAGGTGGTAGGTTAGAAGTGTGTCAGGTGGTAGGCTAGAAGTGTGTCAGATGGTAGGCTAGAAGTGTGTCAGGTGGTAGGCTAGAAGTGTGTCAGGTGGTAGGCTAGAAGTGTGTCAGATGGTAGGTTAGAAGTGTGTCAGGTGGTAGGCTAGAAGTGTGTCAGGTGGTAGGCTAGAAGTGTGTCAGGTGGTAGGCTAGAAGTGTGTCAGGTGGTAGGTTAGAAGTGTGTCAGGTGGTAGGCTAGAAGTGTGTCAGGTGGTAGGTTAGAAGTGTGTCAGATGGTAGGCTAGAAGTGTGTCAGGTGGTAGGCTAGAAGTGTGTCAGGTGGTAGGCTAGAAGTGTGTCAGGTGGTAGGCTAGAAGTGTGTCAGATGGTAGGTTAGAAGTGTGTCAGGTGGTAGGCTAGAAGTGTGTCAGGTGGTAGGCTAGAAGTGTGTCAGGTGGTAGGCTAGAAGTGTGTCAGGTGGTAGGTTAGAAGTGTGTCAGGTGGTAGGCTAGAAGTGTGTCAGGTGGTAGGTTAGAAGTGTGTCAGATGGTAGGCTAGAAGTGTGTCAGGTGGTAGGCTAGAAGTGTGTCAGGTGGTAGGTTAGAAGTGTGTCAGGTGGTATTTTAGAAGTGTGTCAGATGGTAGGCTAGAAGTGTGTCAGATGGTAGGCTAGAAGTGTGTCAGGTAGTAGGCTAGAAGTGTGTCAGGTGGTAGGTTAGAAGTGTGTCAGGTGGTAGGCTAGAAGTGTGTCAGATGGTAGGCTAGAAGTGTGTCAGGTAGTAGGCTAGAAGTGTGTCAGGTGGTAGGCTAGAAGTGTGTCAGTAAGCACTAGCTTGCAACATTACCCTTCGTAACATTCATCAACACTAACGATGTGGTGGCCTCGTTATCATGTTGATGTCATTACCTTGAACAACAACAACGCCCACATTGTTAAGTGGGTAAAGAAGAGCGTCACAAATTAAACGAACTACCTGCTCACCCTGGCCGCTAATGACCAGGTACAACCTGCAATTGTCATTGAGGCTACTTAAAAGTAACTAACAGCTGATGTAATTGCATTTATGTTGCCAAACCATGTTTTGTGAGGAAACTGGACTGGTACCTGTTGCAAGTGCCAGATTAACCATGTTAATCTGGCACTTGCAGCACTGGCACGCTGGCTATGCCTGCGTGCTCCTGGCACTAACGGCTTGCTGGACCAAGCGCTCATCGGATGTAAATAAGGAACACTATGAGGCTTATAGCATTATATTGAGATGTTTGGTCCGCTAGACATGAGGTCGTTGATAGACAATACCTTTGGTCCACTAGACATGAGTGAGGTCGTTGATGAACCATACCTTTGGTCCACTAGACATGAATGAGGTCGTTGATGGACCATACTTTGGTCCACTAGACATGAGTGAGGTCGTTTATGAACCATACCTTTGGTCCACTAGACATGAATGAGGTCGTTGATGGACCATACTTTGGTCCACTAGACATGAGTGAGGTCGTTGATGGACCATACCTTTGGTCCACTAGACATGAGTGAGGTCGTTGATAGACCATACCTTTGGTCCACTAGACATGAGTGAGGTCGTTGATGGACCATACCTTCCTCCCTTCCCTCTCTTATTAATGTACTTGTCAGTATTTAACATCAGTGATGCACACAAGGTCATCAGGAGACCTTCCTCTCAGGATTTATACAGCTCAGCCTATGTTGTATATTAACTGATATATAGTCAGGCTCTTTGCATGAATAACTATGCAGAATGTTAACTATCATACCAAAAAGTAAGGTGCTAAGATTTAAACACCATACCAAGGTACAATAGATTACTATCTTTTTGCCATGTAAGTGTGAAAGAGAAGTCTGTCAAATGTTTTGCACTCTGGCAGGAGTGTTAGTGTTTTTTCTTTTAAATACGTAAAATGGCAGGTTAATGTTACAAACATTTACTCTCATTCTTATACATTTACCTTGACCCTTTGCTGTGTTTTTGAAGTGTTCAATAGCTACCACCGGTGGAGTATCTTCTAGTGTTTGCCTGATTTTGTTTTGGCGAGGTTATTGTTTACAACTTTTAAAGCAAGTATAGTTCCTAAAACATCTCCTTGTTCAGTATGAGAGGTGTGATAATGCCGGAGGATCCCACGTTTAAGGATCACAACAGCGAAGACAATGATAGGATGAATAACTAGAACCTACAAAACAAGAGATGTCAAGTTCGTATTAGTCCTCTTTAAATCACTTGTTCTTCCTGAAATGGAATATTGCTGTACATTAACTACCCTGTAAGTCATGCAATATTGCAAATCCAGAGAATGTAAAGAACCTTTATTGCACTTATAAGTTCGGTCAAGCATCTAAATTACTGAGAAAGTTTGAAATCCCTTGACCTGTATTCTTGGTATGCAGACAAGGAAGATACATTGTAATTTACACTTGGAAAAGCCTGGAGGGATTCATCCCAAATGTAAACATAGAAATCGTTGCCTATGAAAGCAGAAGCTCAGCAGACGATGCAAAATACCCGTAATGAAAAGAAGAAGTGAAATAAGTACACTAACGCAATAAGTGTAAGGGGCACAAGACTTTTCAACAGCCTACCTTTATGCATAAAGAACTTTACCAACAGACCAATAGCTGTCTTGAAGAGGAAACTTAATAAGTTCCTCAAGTCATTTCTTGATCAACCGGTCAATGGCTTGTACGTCAGATTGCGCGTGGCCAGCAGTAACAACCTGATGGATCAAGCCTTGATTCACTAAGAGTCCTGGTCTGGGACCTGGCCGCCAAGGCAATGAACCCACGCAGCATTAACAGACCCTTGCAGTACATTATATTTATCTTACGTCGATTCTGGGGGTCACTGCCCTTGCGTTACAGTCCAGTGTATACCTGGAGAGGGTTTCGGGGATCAACGCCCCCGCGGACCGCTCTGAGACCAGGCCTCGTGGTATGCACACAGGCTGGTTGATCAGGAAATGAACTGTAGACTTATCAAGATTCCTCTTGGAAACACCCAGAGGCCTCTTACATTTATGGAGTCCTCACTTGCCCTACTCATCGCGCCTCTGCTTTCACAGGGAGTGATTTCTATCATTAGGTTTGGACTAATCCCTCCAGGCTTTCCAGGTGTAAATTATGACGTGCATGTCTCGCCTTTGTTCCAGGGAGTACAATACAAGAGACTTCAAGCATCCTCGGTGGTTTAGATGTCTGACTGAATTTAAACAGGTTGTGAAGGGTCTCTGTATTTTTTCCTAGGTCTGCAGTTTTTCTTGCCTTGAAGGGAATCGTTAGTATACAGCAATATTTCTGCTTGGAGAGAAGGGTATCATCGTTGGCTCAGCGTAACTCTCGTCTTGAAGATTCTAGTTGTTCAACTTATAATTTTCAGTGCGGTATCAATGGCAACAGTGTCGTGATCCTTAAATGTGAGATTTTCTGACATCATTACCCCTAAGTCTCGTATATGGATCTTTCGCTCTACTGAATAATCCGAATTTGTCTATACTTGGTTACAGTCTTTATTTCCTCCATTCTTCCATAGCAGTGCAACCGGAACTTGTCCTTACTGAACATCACACTGTCAGCTGAGGTCCACTGGAAGACCTGATGTCCTCTTAAAGATTCCTTGTGTCCTTGGCGGACGCCGCTCTAATAGAATTCTGATATCATCAGTGAAGGATGATAGAGCGTTATAATTAATGTCCTTCTTTATATTAGATACAAGAATGAGAAACATGTGGGGCGAGTACTGTGCCGTGAGAAAAACAACTTTACACTCTGGCAGCCTCCCACTTTGTTTACAACTACTCTCTGCCTTCTGTTTCCTTAGAATCCAACTCTCAATCTGCCCACTTCACCAATTATTCTTTTGTACACATTTTGGGGGCTGTTACGTCATGGTCGCACTTGTTAAACACTTTTGCAAAGTCTGTGAGCACTACTGTGATAGTTATATTTACGGGGAAGCGCTGAATAGTAACTTATAAAGCACATGGAGAACAGGAGGTAATAAAGATTGATCTACGTTGGGAAGGGTAGCACTAATTCCTCTGATCAAGAGCCCTTCACCAGTGCGTATGTGTGTGTGTGTGTGTGTGTGTGTGTGTGTCAGTCATTACTTTCGTACATATTCGTACGTTTGGTATCGTCTTAATGCTAGCTGACAGACAACAGACGATAAAGTAGTCTACAACACTGACTTACACATCTACAACACTAACTTACACGTCTACAACACTGACTTACACATCTACAACACTAACTTACACATCTACAACACTAACTTACACGTCTACAACACTGACTTACACATCTACAACACTAACACGTCTACAACACTGACTTACACGTCTACAACACTAACTTACACGTCTACAATATTAACTTACACGTCTACAACACTAATTTACAAACAATAGAATAATATACAAGATTAGCCTAGTCTTCAACGCTAGCTTACAGCCAATAAATAAAAACACTAGTTAATAGACGCCTAGTTTCAAGTCTTAACGCTTGACGTACTCTCTCTCTCTCTCTCTCTCTCTCTCTCTCTCTCTCTCTCTCTCTCTCTCTCTCTCTCTCTCTCTCTCTTTCATTGAAGTGTCTAATATATTAATGTTATTCCACCGATCTAAAGTGTTACATGATGCGATACGGAAGATGAGGTGAGCAGTGGATCCTCAACCTTAGCTACACCCAGACACAACACCACCCAAGCTACACACTACCTACACCCAGACACACCACCACCCAAGCTACACTACCTACACCCAGACACAACACCACCCAAGCTACACTCTACCTACACCCAGACACAACACCACCCAAGCTACGCTCTACCTACATCTAGACACAACACCACCCAAGCTACACTCTACCTACACCCAGACACAACACCACCCAAGCTACACTCTACCTACACCCAGACACAACACCACCCAAGCTACACACTACCTACACCCAGACACACCACCACCCAAGCTACACTACCTAAACCCAGACACAACACCACCCAAGCTACACTCTACCTACACCCAGACACAACACCACCCAAGCTACACTCTACCTACACCCAGACACAACACCCAAGCTACACTCTACCTACACCCAGACACAACACCACCCAAGATACACCCTACCTACACCCAGACACACCACCACCAAGATACACCCTACCTACACCCAGACACAACACCCAAGCTACACTCTACCTACACCCAGACACAACACCACCCAAGCTACACTCTACCTACACCCAGACACACCACCACCCAAGCTACACTCTACCTACACCCAGACACACCACCACCCAAGCTACACTCTACCTACACCCAGACACAACACCCAAGCTACACTCTACCTACACCCAGACACAACACCACCCAAGATACACCCTACCTACACCCAGACACACCACCACCCAAGCTACACTCTACCTACACCCAGACACACCACCACCAAGCTACACTCTACCTACACCCAGACACAACACCACCAAGCTACACTCTACCTACACCCAGACACAACACCACCCAAGATACACCCTACCTACACCCAGACACAACACCACCCAAGCTACACTCTACCTACACCTAGACACAACACCACCCAAGGTACACTCTACCTACACCCAGACACAACACCACCCAAGATACACCCTACCTACACCCAGACACAACACCACCCAAGCTACACTCTACCTACACCTAGACACAACACCACCCAAGCTACACTCTACCTACACCTAGACACAACACCACCCAAGCTACACTCTACCTACACCCAGACACAACACCACCCAAGCTACACTCTACCTACACCTAGACACAACACCACCCAAGCTACACTCTACCTGCACCCAGACACACCACCACCCAAGCTACACTCTACCTACACCTAGACACAACACCACCCAAGCTACACTCTACCTACACCTAGACACAACACCACCCAAGCTACACTCTACCTACACCCAGACACAACACCACCCAAGCTACACTCTACCTACACCTAGACACAACACCACCCAAGCTACACTCTACCTACACCCAGACACAACACCACCCAAGCTACACTCTACCTACACCTAGACACAACACCACCCAAGCTACACTCTACCTACACCCAGACACAACACCACCCAAGCTACACTCTACCTACACCTAGACACAACACCACCCAAGCTACACTCTACCTACACCCAGACACAACACCACCCAAGCTACACTCTACCTACACCCAGACACACCACCACCCAAGCTACACTCTACCTACACCCAGACACAACAACACACAAGCTACACTCTACCTACACCCAGACACAACACCACCCAAGCTACACTCTACCTACACCCAGACACAACAGCACACAAGCTACACTCTACCTACACCCAGACACAACACCACCCAAGCTACACTCTACCTACACCCAGACACAACACCCAAGCTACACTCTACCTACACCCAGACACAACAACACACAAGCTACACTCTACCTACACCCAGACACAACACCACCCAAGCTACACTCTACCTACACCCAGACACAACAGCACACAAGCTACACTCTACCTACACCCAGACACAACACCACCCAAGCTACACTCTACCTACACCCAGACACACAACCACCCAAGCTACACTCTACCTACACCCAGACACAACAGCACACAAGCTACACTCTACCTACACCCAGACACAACACCACCCAAGCTACACTCTACCTACACCCAGACACAACACCACCCAAGCTACACTCTACCTACACCCAGACACACCAACACCCAAGCTACACTCTACCTACACCCAGACACACCACCACCCAAGCTACACTCTACCTACACCCAGACACAACACCACCCAAGCTACACTCTACCTACACCCAGACACAACACCACCCAAGCTACACTCTACCTACACCCAGACACAACAACACCCAAGCTACACTCTACCTACACCCAGACACAACAACACACAAGCTACACTCTACCTACACCCAGACACAACACCACCCAAGCTACACTCTACCTACACCCAGACACAACACCACCCAAGCTACACTCTACCTACACCCAGACACAACACCACCCAAGCTACACTCTACCTACACCCAGACACAACAGCACACAAGCTACACTCTACCTACACCCAGACACAACAGCACACAAGCTACACTCTACCTACACCCAGACACAACACCACCCAAGCTACACTCTACCTACACCCAGACACAACACCACCCAAGCTACACTCTACCTACACCCAGACACAACAGCACACAAGCTACACTCTACCTACACCCAGACACAACAGCACACAAGCTACACTCTACCTACACCCAGACACAACAGCACACAAGCTACACCCAGACACAACACCACCCAAGCTACACTCTACCTACACCCAGACACAACACCACCCAAGCTACACTCTACCTACACCCAGACACAACACCACCCAAGCTACACTCTACCTACACCCAGACACAACAGCACACAAGCTACACTCTACCTACACCCAGACACAACACCACCCAAGCTACACTCTACCTACACCCAGACACAACACCACCCAAGCTACACTCTACCTACACCCAGACACAACAGCACACAAGCTACACTCTACCTACACCCAGACACAACAGCACCCAAGCTACACTCTACCTACACCCAGACACAACAGCACACAAGCTACACTCTACCTACACCCAGACACAACAGCACCCAAGCTACACTCTACCTACACCCAGACACAACAGCACACAAGCTACACTCTACCTACACCCAGACACAACAGCACCCAAGCTACACTCTACCTACACCCAGACACAACAGCACACAAGCTACACTCTACCTACACCCAGACACAACAGCACACAAGCTACACTCTACCTACACCCAGACACAACAGCACACAAGCTACACTCTACCTACACCCAGACACAACAGCACACAAGCTACACTCTACCTACACCCAGACACAACAGCACACAAGCTACACTCTACCTACACCCAGACACAACAGCACACAAGCTACACTCTACCTACACCCAGACACAACACCACCCAAGCTACACTCTACCTACACCCAGACACAACACCACCCAAGCTACACTCTACCTACACCCAGACACAACAGCACACAAGCTACACTCTACCTACACCCAGACACAACAGCACCCAAGCTACACTCTACCTACACCCAGACACAACACCACCCAAGCTACACTCTACCTACACCCAGACACAACAGCACACAAGCTACACTCTACCTACACCCAGACACAACACCACCCAAGCTACACTCTACCTACACCCAGACACAACAGCACACAAGCTACACTCTACCTACACCCAGACACAACAGCACCCAAGCTACACTCTACCTACACCCAGACACAACAGCACACAAGCTACACTCTACCTACACCCAGACACAACAGCACACAAGCTACACTCTACCTACACCCAGACACAACACCACCCAAGCTACACTCTACCTACACCCAGACACAACAGCACACAAGCTACACTCTACCTACACCCAGACACAACAGCACCCAAGCTACACTCTACCTACACCCAGACACAACAGCACACAAGCTACACTCTACCTACACCCAGACACAACAGCACACAAGCTACACTCTACCTACACCCAGACACAACAGCACCCAAGCTACACTCTACCTACACCCAGACACAACAGCACACAAGCTACACTCTACCTACACCCAGACACAACAACACACAAGCTACACTCTACCTACACCCAGACACAACAACACACAAGCTACACTACACCCAGACACAACAGCACACAAGCTACACTACACCCAGACACAACAACACACAAGCTACACTACACCCAGACACAACAACACACAAGCTACACTACACCCAGACACAACAACACACAAGCTACACTACACCCAGACACAACAACACACAAGCTACACTACACCCAGACACAACAACACACAAGCTACACTACACCCAGACACAACAGCACACAAGCTACACTACACCCAGACCTACACTCCAACTACACCCTACTCACACTACTCACTTTACTCTCATAAGATAACAAACAGAACGAGTATTATAATCATCAAGACAGTTCACACATACTCATCTCTAACCATCAATTATACATTATATATATACTCACTGCAAGGATATATGACTATAATTATATATAATTAATACTACGTTCAACTAAACTGACCATTCACCATATATATATATATATATATATATATATATATATATATATATATATATATATATATATATATATATATATATATATATATATATATATATAATATTACTATTAATGTTACAGTGAGCTAAATTTTGTATACTGTTTATTGTACACTTGTTTACCTGGAAATAATTTAAGGGGGTCAACGCCCCTACGAGCCAGTCCCGGCTTCCATGTTGATGACCGACTACTTAACGTACAGAGAGCACCAACAGCCTGAGAGAACAATAAACCATGGCAGCAGCACTGGGGTTGCAAATTTCTAAACACCATCACCACTGAACCATCGTAGTCTACCAGTGGATCAAGAAAAGTTTTATGATATAGTCAACGGTGAGAATATCTAATAAACTGTGGATAGAAGAGGAAGTGAAACATAAGTAGAGGATAGAGAAGAGAGAGAGTGATAATTTTCAGAGAAGACAAGCAGAGTGTTAGTGTGACGGGAGTGACCATTTCTGCTAACACAAGACCACAGGAGGCAAGTGAACAATGGTAACCAGAAAGAAATTATGGAGCACACTATGAGAAACTTGAAAATACGAAGAGTCACACCAGTGATGGTTCCACATCCTCATACCTCTTATGCAACACTTACCTGCTCTGGCGTCTGCAACACTTACCTGCTCTGGCGTCTGAAACACTTACCTGCTCTGGCGTCTGCAACACTTACCTGCTCTGGCGTCTGAAACACTTACCTGCTCTGGCGTCTGCAACACTTACCTGCTCTGGCGTCTGCAACACTTACCTGCTCTGGCGTCTGCAACACTTACCTGCTCTGGCGTCTGAAACACTTACCTGCTCTGGCGTCTGCAACACTTACCTGCTCTGGCGTCTGAAACACTTACCTGCTCTGGCGTCTGCAACACTTACCTGCTCTGGCGTCTGAAACACTTACCTGCTCTGGCGTCTGCAACACTTACCTGCTCTGGCGTCTGAAACACTTACCTGCTCTGGCGTCTGAAACACTTACCTGCTCTGGCGTCTGCAACACTTACCTGCTCTGGCGTCTGCAACACTTACCTGCTCTGGCGTCTGAAACACTTACCTGCTCTGGCGTCTGAAACACTTACCTGCTCTGGCGTCTGCAACACTTACCTGCTCTGGCGTCTGCAACACTTACCTGCTCTGGCGTCTGCAACACTTACCTGCTCTGGCGTCTGAAACACTTACCTGCTCTGGCGTCTGCAACACTTACCTGCTCTGGCGTCTGCAACACTTACCTGCTCTGGCGTCTGAAACACTTACCTGCTCTGGCGTCTGAAACACTTACCTGCTCTGGCGTCTGCAACACTTACCTGCTCTGGCGTCTGAAACACTTATCAACTCTGACGTCTGCAACACTCACGTGGTCTGTCGTGTGGAACTGTTAAGTGCTATAACAAATACTCCTACACTTGCTCCAGCCGTGTTCCTGATATCTCCTAGTAAGATGCTGAACAGTCTGGGGCCACGGATATTGATATACAGTTCTCTTATTGTGCCCTCGGAGCCCCTACTTTTCACTGGGTTTATCTTGCGCTTCCTCCCATATCTCTCACTTCAGTACATCTGGTTCAGTTGCTTGGATCAAGAGCTTATTTGCCAGCGTCAGGGAACCTCTTCCCTGCAGATATTACCACCTGTGAAAGGTGTGTCACTCACCTGGCTGTGCTTAATTAACCTTAATGTATACTACTGACGTACACTCTCTCTCTCTCTCTCTCTCTCTCTCATATTTCCGTGGAAAACTAGACAATTATATATATATATATATATATATATATATATATATATATATATATATATATATATATATATATATATATACATATATGTCGTGCCGAATATGTAAAACTGGTCAATTAGCAAGAACTCATTTAAAATTAAGTTCTTTCTAAAATTTTCTCTTATACGTTTAAAGATATATCTTTTTCATTAATGTTGATGTAAAAATTATAATTTTGCACCAAAAGAAACTTAGAAAACCTACCTAACCTTATTATAACAAGCGCAATTTATTTTAGCCTAACCCAACTAAATATATTTTAGATTTGTTTACAATAATTTAATACTAAACATACACAGTGAAATATATTTTTTTCGTTAGGTTCAGAATGATTTTGGCGAAATTATTGAATACGCAAATTTTCACTTGTCCTATATGGCAAGATGAACGTTGCTATTTAAGCCAAGATCGCAAGTTCTGCCTATTCGGCACGACACACACACACACACACACACATATATATATATATATATATATGTGTGTGTGTGTGTGTGTGTGTGTGTGTGTGTGTGTGTGTGTGTGTGTGTGTGTGTGTGTGTGTATGTATGTATGTATGTATGTATGTATGTTCTTGATGAGAAGTCAAACAGCGGCGGCACGCGAGAGTGAGGGGAACGTAAGGACGTGGGTAATTACCACACATGTGGAAAGGATATTGAAGATGTGGATGGAAATAAATGGTATAAAATACCGACACAATGGAAATATAAACACAAATGCAGTATAATGTGATCCTTTATTGACAACGTTTCACCCACGCAGTGGGCTTTTTCAAGTCACACACGGATCTACCTGGGGTTGGAAGGTACGGGAGTATTGATATAGTTCAGAACGTTGAGGTCAGGTGAAGAATGCTGCATCTGATGATCTACCGGATGGGGTTGTAGAGTCTTGGGTAGCTAGGCGGGGATATTGGACAAGTTGTGAGTAGACCTTCTGCAGTGTTCTATGTTCTTATGTGGGATAGCGATGAAAAAGTTTCTTGGCGAGTTGTTCAGCTATGTTATAGAAGCCATTGTTCTGGTTGAAATTGTTGGTTATAGAGATAAACGATGATTCCAGGATTCTTCTGTATTGAGTGTTGTCTTCTGTGGCTATAAGTCTTGAGTTTCTGTAGTTAATTAAATGGTTGTGTGAATTGCGATGTTGTACACAGGCATTCCTTGTATCGTCAGTCCTGCTTGCATATTGGTGTTCTGAAATACGTGTTTGGAGGTCTCTTGATGTTTCGCCCACGTATAATTTGTTGCAGTCATTACAAGGGATTATGTATACCCCTGCAGAGGATGGAGGCTTGTCCTGTCTACTACTGGTGATGTCCTTGATGGTCGTGGTTGTGGAGGTAGATACTTGGAATGATGTTTTGGCAAAGATGTTGGAAACATGTTTGGCAATGGAGTTGGTGGGAAGGACTATGTATCTCTTCTCGGCAGTGTCTTCTCTGGGTGTGTTGAAGATGTTTAATGCTCGCCGTCTGCAGTCTCTGATGAAGTGACGAGGATAGTGGAGTTTGGAAAATACTTGTTCAATTATAGTGCATTCTTCCTCAAGGAACTCGTTGCTGCAGATTCTGAGTGCACGCAGGAAGAAGCCTATAATTACACCACGTTTGGTTTTGGTGTCGTGGTGAGAGTAGAAGTGGAGAAGATCGTTTTGGTTGGTGGGTTTTCGATAGACTTTAAAACGAAGTTCGTGGTCAGCTTTGCAGAGTAGAACATCAAGAAAAGGAAGAGTGTTGTCGACTTCTTCTTCAAGTGTGAATTGGATTGAAGGCTCGACCTGGTTGAGCTTGTCTTGGAGAGCTTGAACGTTGAAGCGTTTAGGAGTTATGAGGAGAATGTCGTCAACATAACGGAGCCAGGTGACAGACGAAGGAATAATGGTGGAGAAACGTTCGGCTTCTAGATGTTCCATGTATAGGTTCGCCAGGACTGCACTGAGTGGCGAACCCATGGGTAGTCCAAAAGTCTGCTGAAAGAGGTGATTTTCGAAAGAGAAACACGTAAAGCCAACACATAGTTCAACAAGGTCGATGAAATCGCTGGCTGGAATGGGAAGATCATGTGAATCGTCAATTTTCCTGCGCAAGAGATCGATGGCTTGTTTAGTAGGTACTTTAGTGAATAGGGAAGTCACGTCAAGGCTGGAAAGTTTCTTGTTCCTGATGTTGATGTTGCGAATGCGATTGAGAAGATCACCTGAGTGTTTGAGATGTGCTGGACTGATAGTGCCCAAGAGTTTAGAGAGGTGTTTGGCGAGAATTCCTGAGAGCTGGTGGGGAGCACTGCCTATTCCCTATTCCTCAACGTTCTGAACAATAAATACTCCCGTACCTTCCAACCCCAGGTAGATCCGTGTGTGACTTGAAAAAGCCCACTGCGTGGGTGAAACGTTGTCAATAAAGGATCACATTATACTGCATTTGTGTTTATATTTCCACTGAAGATGTGGATAGTGAAATGGTCGTTCATTAGCATAATGACCGGAAGTGTATGTAAACACGGTAGACCTGGCCAGGCAGCCCTCGCCTGTATGCAAACATACATACATCCCTGGCGGCCCCGTCCCAGACCAGGCCACACTGACTAATCAGGAACCGACTTGAGCAACTTATCCTCCCCGCTGAAGACAACTCTTGTCGGGGAAGTTCCCTTATGAACAAAAGCCTGGAGATAAATGGTATAAAATAACAAAAAGCTGAAAAAAGCAAAACAAAAACAAAAGCAGTATAATGCGATCTAAACTTTTTTACTACGAGCACCACATCGTATATTTTACATATTTTGGCGCGCCAAAGAAAAAAATCTATCTTGTAAATAAATTCAAATGAATAAGTTTTATTTGGATTCTTCATGATGATGATGATATGATTCAGAACAAAAGAGAAATGTGACAATTATGAAGAAACAATACCGTGTTTACACTGGAAAATGAGTGAAAATGTCAAAATGTCAGACATAAGTCAATGTTCTGACACTAATAATCAATTACTGAACTGTAGATGAGAAAAGTTGACACAAGATTTATTTACACAAGATTAATTGGAATGATGGAACTGGTTTTTAAATTTTAAAATATTGCTGAACTGAAGTTTCAAGTTTGAGGAGCCAATTATTAAAATAAACTTCAAATGTTCATCAGATGAATCTGTGCGATATTTGAACATCAAACTTATGTACCAAAAACTGATACGAATGCACAAGCAAATCGCTTCAAATCTGGAAACTGTTCAGGCTGTAAAGATTTTTAAAATTGGATCAGATTTCCTTCTTTATATATTTCTTTCAGAATGTCATCTGACGGAGATCAATAATTTCCACGTGAAACTGAGAATGTTTCAACGCTGCGGTTATGTGGATTTTAAAACATCTTTATTTCATCTGTTTTTCCACCAAGATCAAAAATTTTTTCTGGAAATTATTTTTGTAAGTTACAAATGAAGAAGGAAATTCTGCTTAACTTTCTTCATGAAATTTTTCACAACCTGGTAAATGAAGCAAGTTAGGAACTTTCACCTGTACGTCATATAGTATCAATTTTGCCCTGAACACTTTGACATACGTAAACAGAACACAAATCAAATTTGTTTCACCTTGCAACTTCAGATTCAATTGATATATATGGCTTGTCACGTCTGCAACAAAAAAAAAAAAATGTTAATTTGCAAAGTAACAGTGGTTCGTGTCGATTCTTCTCTGCGAGAAATGAATCAATTACCTTTCTGAGCTGAAAGAACCCTGATAGAACCTTTCCACAACTAAGCCATCAAACTGCTATATAATAAGGCAAGTCAACCAACTCAGAATGTTTCTTACAGAAAATCACGACACTGGCGATGATGAAGCCCGTGAGATCGAATATAATTCACTGTTTAAACAACAGGTTTCAGAACACACAAAACTTACTGATGGATAAAGCAGTGCAGAAACATGGGCTTTGAGAATCCACCAGACTCCCAAACGTTTGTGATTTGTCCAACCAAACCTTTCTTCACACCAGACATGTTCTTACCTCCATCAACTGTCATACATTATAGTTTATACCACTCCAGGTTATATTCTAATACAGGTTTTTGCAATTCTTTGAACATGTCTTCTCTAGTTTCTGTGCTGCACATGTTATATACTGATGCTAATTCTTGTGTGACATTAAATACATTGTCGACGCCACGGGTGAATACCACGAGTTGTGATGTGTCACATCATTCCATTTATCAAGTACGAGAGGACAAAACCTAAAATTCCGCGCTCTGTCTACAATTTGGCGAAACATATTGCTTCTTATATCCTCAATTCTACGAGCAACATCAGTATTTGGCGCAAGACAAAGGATTTTGAGCAGATTTGCTTTTTCTGAGCATAACTCTCCCACTGCTTCCATCATACACTCTTTGATCAGATATTCCTCAGTGAATGGCTTTCCTCTTTTAGCTAACGCATAAGTTACTTTATAACTGACTCCGGTTCAAGCTTCTTTTTCAGCTCTCTTCTGCGTACAACAACCTTGATGGGAAAGAACTTTCGTTGCATTGATTCAAATTTTCCGGAACGCTGTGTTGCTGTGAACTGGGAATAACTTGGTGTATGTCTGGTCTCATAGTGATGACGTACATTGTGCGCCTTCAAAACTGCAACAGTTTCGTGACATACGACACAACAGGTGATAAACACCTACTGATACAAAGATCTACTTTACACCACATTCTTTATTCAACAGCGACACTCACTCTCTACTGCTCTTTTCCTTCCATAACTGAAGGTTATATCTGAAAAATGAAAAGATTATAACCAAAATTTTAAACAAAGTTTGACGTATAAATTGTTACAAGCCACAAAATCCTTAACTTCAAGCGACTGAAAATGAGGGTTTATTAATTTTAATAGTTATAAATATTTCAATTTGCTACGGGCCGCATATAAATCTTGTGGCGGGCCGCATGTGGCCCACCGGCCGCAGTTTGGACACACCTGCTCTGTTGACTACGTCTGTGAAACGTAGTCAATGAAGACTCCCATTTGTGCTTATTTTTCCACAAAAGAAGCTTAGTGAAGATGTATAATGAGGGTAGACTCACTGATATATCCCTCCTCGTCATGTGACGTATACTGCACAATCTGCCAAGCTTCCTGCCTTCGTAGGGAGTGACTCCAGTGTGCAGGGTCGGAACTAATTCAAATGAAAGAGATTTTGGGAGGTATTAAGTAAATGTCTAGGGATTTTTATTTACGTGAGCGAATAACTGTTGTGGGCGAGCTAAATGCTGAAGTGGAAGAGACTGATGTAAAGGGCGTGTTAGGTAAGTCTGAGTGTCAGATGTAGAGGGCGTGTTAGGTAAGTCTGGAGTGTCAGATGTAGAGGGCGTGTTAGGTAAGTCTGAGTGTCAGATGTAGAGGGCGTGTTAGGTAAGTCTGGAGTGTCAGATGTAGAGGGCGTGTTAGGTAAGTCTGAGTGTCAGATGTAGAGGGCGTGTTAGGTAAGTCTGGAGTGTCAGATGTAGAGGGCGTGTTAGGTAAGTCTGAGTGTCAGATGTAGAGGGCGTGTTAGGTAAGTCTGGAGTGTCAGATGTAGAGGGTGTGTTAGGTAAGTCTGAGTGTCAGATGTAGAGGGCGTGTTAGGTAAGTCTGAGTGTCAGATGTAGAGGGTGTGTTAGGTAAGTCTGAGTGTCAGATGTAGAGGGCGTGTTAGGTAAGTCTGAGTGTCAGATGTAGAGGGCGTGTTAGGTAAGTCTGGAGTGTCAGATGTAGAGGGCGTGTTAGGTAAGTCTGAGTGTCAGATGTAGAGGGCGTGTTAGGTAAGTCTGAGTGTCAGATGTAGAGGGTGTGTTAGGTAAGTCTGAGTGTCAGATGTAGAGGGCGTGTAGGTAAGTCTGAGTGTCAGATGTAGAGGGTGTGTTAGGTAAGTCTGAGTGTCAGATGTAGAGGGTGTGTTAGGTAAGTCTGGAGTGTCAGATGTAGAGGGCGTGTTAGGTAAGTCTGAGTGTCAGATGTAGAGGGTGTGTTAGGTAAGTTTGAGTGTCAGATGTAGAGGGCGTGTTAGGTAAGTCTGGAGTGTCAGATGTAGAGGGCGTGTTAGGTAAGTCTGAGTGTCAGATGTAGAGGGCGTGTTAGGTAAGTCTGAGTGTCAGATGTAGAGGGCGTGTTAGGTAAGTCTGAGTGTCAGATGTAGAGGGCGTGTTAGGTAAGTCTGAGTGTCAGATGTAGAGGGCGTGTAGGTAAGTCTGAGTGTCAGATGTAGAGGGTGTGTTAGGTAAGTCTGAGTGTCAGATGTAGAGGGCGTGTAGGTAAGTCTGAGTGTCAGATGTAGAGGGTGTGTTAGGTAAGTCTGAGTGTCAGATGTAGAGGGTGTGTTAGGTAAGTCTGAGTGTCAGATGTAGAGGGTGTGTTAGGTAAGTCTGGAGTGTCAGATGTAGAGGGCGTGTTAGGTAAGTCTGAGTGTCAGATGTAGAGGGCGTGTTAGGTAAGTCTGAGTGTCAGATGTAGAGGGCGTGTTAGGTAAGTCTGAGTGTCAGATGTAGAGGGCGTGTAGGTAAGTCTGAGTGTCAGATGTAGAGGGCGTGTTAGGTAAGTCTGAGTGTCAGATGTAGAGGGCGTGTTAGGTAAGTCTGAGTGTCAGATGTAGAGGGCGTGTAGGTAAGTCTGAGTGTCAGATGTAGAGGGCGTGTTAGGTAAGTCTGAGTGTCAGATGTAGAGGGCGTGTTAGGTAAGTTTGAGTGTCAGATGTAGAGGGCGTGTTAGGTAAGTCTGAGTGTCAGATGTAGAGGGCGTGTTAGGTAAGTCTGAGTGTCAGATGTAGAGGGCGTGTTAGGTAAGTCTGAGTGTCAGATGTAGAGGGTGTGTTAGGTAAGTCTGAGTGTCAGATGTAGAGGGCGTGTTAGGTAAGTCTAAGTGTCAGATGTAGAGGGCGTGTTAGGTAAGTCTGAGTGTCAGATGTAGAGGGTGTGTTAGGTAAGTCTGAGTGTCAGGGGTAAGTAATAATAAGCAACATCAATTGAAATATATCTCGAGTTTTATTACTTGGTAAGAGTTATTTCAGGAAACAAATGGTTAATAAGTATAGAAGGTCGATGAAGTGGAGAATGAGAGTAGTTTGATAGATTATGTATTAGTGGATAAAAGATTGATGGGAAGACCTTGGGATGAGCATTTTGTAAGAGAATATGTCACATTATTATTGTGAACACCACAGTGAAGTACAGATGAAGCCAGACGAGAATGTTGTCAGTGGGGAGGGAGAGAGAGAGAGAGAGAGCATTGCTAACAATCATTGCTTTAAAAATGTCAATCCACTACAATATCTTCGCTCCACTCCACAATCCACTGCTCTCTCCACCTCTCCACAATCCACTGCTCTCTCCACCTCTCCACAATCCACTGCTCTCTCCACCTCTCCACAATCCACTGCTCTCTCCACAATCCACTGCTCTCTCCACCTCTCCACAATCCACTGCTCTCTCCACCTCTCCACAATCCACTGCTCTCTCCACCTCTCCACAATCCACTGCTCTCTCCACCTCTCCACAATCCACTGCTCTCTCCACCTCTCCACAATCCACCGCTCTCTCCACCACTCCACAATCCACTGCTCTCTCCACCACTCCACAATCCACTGCTCTCTCCACCATTCCAATATCCACTGCCCTCTCCACCACTCCACTATCCACTGCTCTCTCCACCTGCTGTTACCTCCACTTCCCCCATCCCCCTACCTGTCACTCTCTCCAACAATGACCTCCCAGTTTGTCTAACATTAAGGCAGTCTTGTGGTTCCTCCCTCAGGCGTTCATGACCAACGGCACCAACATGAATCTCCAACTCTCCACCACAGGCTTCTCTAACAATCACAAGGAGGTCGACTTCGACAAGGAGCCAGGCAAGGTCAGTATACAATCGCCACTTAAAACAATCATCAATAAACACCTGAGTAATTTTGTCAGTGTATTTATATTTATTTCCGTTTTATTGGGTTCCTCAGTTTCTGTTTCTGTTTCAGTTTGTATTCCTGTTGTTTGTATTCCTATTGTTTATTTTCCTGTGACTGTTTGTATTCCTGTTATTGTTTTTCCTGTTGTTTGTTTTTCTGTTATTGTTTGTATTCCTGTTTTACTTTATATTCCTGTTATTGTTTGTAATCCTGTTTTTATTTGTATTCCTGTTATTGTTTGTATTTCTTTTTGTATTCCTGTTGTTTGTATTCCGGTTCTTGTTTTCATTCCTGTTATTGTTTGTATTCCTGATATTCTTTGCAGTCCTGATTTTCTCAAATTCCTCTTGGTGTTTGTAATCCTCTAACTCATTCCCGCTTTTGTTTTACAACTCGACAAGCAAACAACAGCAGAATAAGTTAGCAATTGTTTGCTAATCAAAACATAAGTGTCAACCGCAAGACGGTGGTTACACAAATACGTTTTAATGAGATTGTTTGCACCTCCACACAGGTGCTAAAGTACTGCCCAGTATTTGTTTGCTTTCTGTCTTCTCTTGCTCACATATGTCTGTCTCTACTACATTGTGATTTTGTTTACACGTGTCACATGCCTGCACCTCCTTTGTTTACTTGTTGACTGGCCACTGGCAACAATCACGCCACCAATGGCAGTAGTGGATGCAAGTCTAATGCACCAATCACAGCTCACTTGACAGGCTGCAGAGTTAGCAGCACACACTCAGACAATGGACACAACTGACCCAGAACTACTACCCAATTTCATTACGCCTGAAATTGGACAGTTTGTGGGTGTCATTTCGAGAACTACCAGTTTGACACAATAAACTACCCAGGCCTGACTTCAGTGCAAAATTAAGTCCAATAACACTAACTACAATCATCACAACAACGCCATAACTACAATCACTGCAACTACAATCACCATAACTCCCACAATTACAATCACCATAACTACAAGTTCCACAACTATCACCACAACTACAACCACCATATCTACAATTTCCACTACTACAATCACTACAATTACCACAATCGCCACAGCTACAATTACAACATAAATCATCATAAATACAATCACCATAACTATAATCACTACTACAATCACCATAACTATAATCACTACTACAATCACCATAACTATAATCACTACTACAATCACATTAATATTATCACAACACTACAATTGCTACATTAAAAGAATTCCCAAGTATTAAGATCCCAAGAAGATGCAGTGTCTGACAGCTACAAAACAATCACCACACTAACATCACATTTTAAAATCCTCACGCTACATTCGCCGTGCATACAAACATCATAACTACAATCACCACACTACAACACAATCATCACACTACAATCACCACACTACAACACAATCATCACACTACAATCACCACACTACAACACAATCATCACCAGGCGCGTGACCTGATGGCAAAAGCTTTCGCTTCACACGGTGAGGGCCCGGGATCGATTCCCTGCAAGAGTGGAAACACTGGGAGGCGTGTTTCCTTACACCGGTTGTCCATGTTCACCATCAGTAAAACGAGTACCTGGGTGTTGGTTTGGGTGGCATCCTGGGGCAAAACTGACCTCATTTGCCCGAAATGCTCAGCATAACAAGCGACTTTCTATATAGTAGTATGTCAGTGATGTCAGCTAGACTTATATACCTCGTACATGTTCTTGTATAAATAAAGATATTAATTATTAAAAACACCGGGAGAAAGAGGCTATTAATAGACGCTTCTCCTGTATAAACTGATGAATGTAAGAGGAAGAAAAACTTGTCTTTTATTTCTCGTGATTTACTCCAATTCCTTACACGAGTGCCAGGTCATGGCCCAATGGCCCGGCCCATGACCAGGCCTTCTGGTAGATCAGGGCCTGATCAACGAGGCTGTTAGTGCTGGCCGCACGCAGTCCAACGTACGAACCATAACCCGGCTGATCTGACACTGACTTTAGGTATCTGACCTGTTCCTTCTTGAAGACAACCAGGGGTCTATTGGTAATGCCCCTTATTGCTGGTGGGAAGATGTTGAACAGTCTTGGGCTCCGGACACTTATTGTGTTTTCTCTTAGTGTACCAAGTCTTTTGCTTTCGTAGGGAGTGATTTAAGTGTGCATATTAAGAACCAGTCCCTCCAAAATCTTTCAGGTGTAGATTATGATATATCTCTCTCGCCTGCGCTCCAGTGAGTACAAGTCAAGTGCTTCCAGGCGCTCCCAGTAGTTAAGGTGTTTGATGGAACTTATACGTGTAGTAAAGGTTCTCTGTACATTCTCTAGATCTGCAATTTCACCTGCCTTGAATGGGGATGTTAATGTACAGCAGTATTCCAGCCTAGAGAGAACAAGTGATTTAAAAAGTATCATCACTGGCTTAGCATCTCTTGTCTTGAATGTTCTCATTATCCATCCTATCAGTTTCCTCGCAGATGTGATAGTGGTATTGTTGTGGTCCTTGAAGGTGAGATCCTCAGACATTACCACACCCAGGTCTCTCACATTACTTTTCCTCTCTATTGCGCGATTAGAGTTTGTAGTATACTCAGTTCTAGTTATTATTTCCTCCAGTTTTGCATAACGGAGTAGTTGTGATGGTATGGAGGAAACCAAAGTATCACTCCACGGATTGTTATTTCTGTCTCACAAGAGTGTTGGGATTTTTATATAAAAACCTACAAAACATAACCAGATCGTCCTTGTGCAATTAGACAGGTGGACCATTCAGTGGATCTCCCTGTCCAGTACCACCATCATGTATTATTATAATCAAAATTAAGAGTTAAACCCACCAGGGTCATACAGCGCTGCCACAATCATGTAAATATATAGTTGACGAAGAAGCTAGTAACTCAAACTTGTGAGTGTGAAGCAGCTGGAGTCAAGAACCAGGAACCACAACTTGTGACTCAAAGTGACCTTAACAACAGTGTGCGTGATCTTAATTTAACCAAGGAACAGTCAGAGTTACTTGCGCTCAGACATACCTGCAGGTTACCTGGGAATCAGTTTGTTCAGAAATATGACAAAAAAGCGTACAAAATTACTTTAAATTGGAAGAATAAGTATATTACTCTTGCGATGTTATTGAACTTGACGATAGTTCAGGTAAACATTATGATCCTGCAATATAGTGTTTGTTGAAAAAAGTCTCCATAATGTTGAGTCGAGAACATGAGTGGTATTGAAGAAGACTTGCGCAGGGTTTTTGGCCAGTTATTACAGTGATGATTACTGAAATATTGTAGAAGACATATTGACAGCATATCTATTAGGATGTCGGATGTCTCTTAAAATTCATTTCCTCCGGTCTTACCTTGACTTTTTCCCCCAAACTTCGGAGACGCTAGTGAATAATAATAATAATAATTATTATTATTATAATAATAACAATATTTCTACACGTACATAATACAACGTATACAGGCCTAGCTGACATCAATGACGTACTATATAGAAAGCCCCTTGGTGTGCGGAGCATTTCGGGCAAATTAGGTTAATTCTGTCCCTATGATGCGACCCACATTAATAGGCTAACACCCGGGTACCTGCTTACTGTCCGTGGTTCGAACCACGGACCTCAGTGTGTGAGTTGAGTGTGCTAGCACCCGAGCTACGGTTTCACCAAGACATACCCATCATGGAGATCTATCAGAGAAACTGAACTATCAGTTTGATGGCGGACTACTGCTGGACACTGGTGTGGGAGAGCCAGACTCAAGGCAGACTACTGTTGGACACTGGTGGGGGAGAGCAGACTACTACTGAACACTGGTGAGAGCCAGACTCAAGGTAGACTACTGCTGAACACTGGTGAGGGAGAACCAGACTCAAGGCAGACTACTGCTGGACACTGGTGTGGGAGAGCCAGACTCAAGGCAGACTACTGTTGGACACTGGTGGGGGAGAGCAGACTACTACTGAACACTGGTGAGAGCCAGACTCAAGGTAGACTACTGCTGAACACTGGTGTGGGAGAGCCAGACTGAAGGCAGACTACTGCTGAACACTGGTGTGGGAGAGCCAGACTCAAGGCAGACTACTGCTGAACACTGGTGTGGGAGAGCCAGACTGAAGGCAGACTACTGCTGAACACTGGTGTGGGAGAGCCAGACTCAAGGCAGACTACTGTTGGACACTGGTGGGGGAGAGCCAGACTCAAGGCAGACTACTGTTGGACACTGGTGGGGGAGAGCAGACTACTACTGAACACTGGTGAGAGCCAGACTCAAGGTAGACTACTGCTGAACACTGGTGTGGGAGAGCCAGACTGAAGGCAGACTACTGCTGAACACTGGTGCGGGAGAGCCAGACTCAAGGCAGACTACTGCTGAACACTGGTGTGGGAGAGCCAGACTCAAGGCAGACTACTGCTGAACACTGGTGTGGGAGAGCCAGACTCAAGGCAGACTACTGCTGAACACTGGTGTGGGAGAGCCAGACTGAAGGCAGACTACTGCTGAACACTGGTGTGTGAGAGCCAGACTGAAGGCAGACTACTGCTGAACACTGGTGTGGGAGAGCCAGACTCAAGGCAGACTACTGCTGAACACTGGTGTGGGAGAGCCAGACTGAAGGCAGACTACTGCTGAACACTGGTGTGGGAGAGCCAGACTGAAGGCAGACTACTGCTGAACACTGGTGTGGGAGAGCCAGACTCAAGGCAGACTACTGCTGAACACTGGTGTGGGAGAGCCAGACTCAAGGCAGACTACTGCTGAACACTGGTGTGGGAGAGCCAGACTGAAGGCAGACTACTGCTGAACACTGGTGTGGGAGAGCCAGACTCAAGGCAGACTACTGCTGAACACTGGTGTGGGAGAGCCAGACTGAAGGCAGACTACTGCTGAACACTGGTGTGGGAGAGCCAGACTCAAGGCAGACTACTGCTGAACACTGGTGTGGGAGAGCCAGACTCAAGGCAGACTACTGCTGAACACTGGTGTGGGAGAGCCAGACTGAAGGCAGACTACTGCTGAACACTGGTGTGGGAGAGCCAGACTCAAGGCAGACTACTGCTGAACACTGGTGTGGGAGAGCCAGACTCAAGGCAGACTACTGCTGAACACTGGTGTGGGAGAGCCAGACTGAAGGCAGACTACTGCTGAACACTGGTGTGGGAGAGCCAGACTGAAGGCAGACTACTGCTGAACACTGGTGTGGGAGAGCCAGACTGAAGGCAGACTACTGCTGAACACTGGTTTGGGAGAGCCAGACTGAAGGCAGACTACTGCTGAACACTGGTGTGGGAGAGCCAGACTCAAGGCAGACTACTGCTGAACACTGGTGTGGGAGAGCCAGACTCAAGGCAGACTACTGCTGGACACTGGTGTGGGAGAGCCAGACTCAAGGCAGACTACTGCTGAACACTGGTGTGGGAGAGCCAGACTCAAGGCAGACTACTGCTGGACACTGGTGGGGGAGAGCCAGACTCAAGGCAGACTACTGCTGAACACTGGTGTGGGAGAGCCAGACTGAAGGCAGACTACTGCTGAACACTGGTGTGGGAGAGCCAGACTGAAGGCAGACTACTGCTGAACACTGGTGTGGGAGAGCCAGACTCAAGGCAGACTACTGCTGAACACTGGTGTGGGAGAGCCAGACTCAAGGCAGACTACTGCTGAACACTGGTGTGGGAGAGCCAGACTGAAGGCAGACTACTGCTGAACACTGGTGTGGGAGAGCCAGACTCAAGGCAGACTACTGCTGAACACTGGTGTGGGAGAGCCAGACTGAAGGCAGACTACTGCTGAACACTGGTGTGGGAGAGCCAGACTCAAGGCAGACTACTGCTGAACACTGGTGTGGGAGAGCCAGACTCAAGGCAGACTACTGCTGAACACTGGTGTGGGAGAGCCAGACTGAAGGCAGACTACTGCTGAACACTGGTGTGGGAGAGCCAGACTCAAGGCAGACTACTGCTGAACACTGGTGTGGGAGAGCCAGACTCAAGGCAGACTACTGCTGAACACTGGTGTGGGAGAGCCAGACTGAAGGCAGACTACTGCTGAACACTGGTGTGGGAGAGCCAGACTGAAGGCAGACTACTGCTGAACACTGGTGTGGGAGAGCCAGACTGAAGGCAGACTACTGCTGAACACTGGTTTGGGAGAGCCAGACTGAAGGCAGACTACTGCTGAACACTGGTGTGGGAGAGCCAGACTCAAGGCAGACTACTGCTGAACACTGGTGTGGGAGAGCCAGACTCAAGGCAGACTACTGCTGGACACTGGTGTGGGAGAGCCAGACTCAAGGCAGACTACTGCTGAACACTGGTGTGGGAGAGCCAGACTCAAGGCAGACTACTGCTGGACACTGGTGTGGGAGAGCCAGACTCAAGGCAGACTACTGCTGGACACTGGTGTGGGAGAGCCAGACTCAAGGCAGACTACTGCTGGACACTGGTGTGGGAGAGCCAGACTCAAGGCAGACTACTGTTGAACACTGGTGTGGGAGAGCCAGACTCAAGGCAGACTACTGCTGGACACTGGTGTGGGAGAGCCAGACTGAAGGCAGACTACTGCTGAACACTGGTGTGGGAGAGCCAGACTCAACACTGGGGAAAAAAAACCCTGGGGACTGTGACGTAAATATGTTGCACGTGTGTATGTAAGTGTCTGTTAGTTTTTTATAAGTATATATACTGAAGGTACAAGAACCAGGCTTAATATCTATACATAACACCTGTGATTGTTAGGTGACATACATCGTGTGAGTCTTCAACCTTAAATCCACTAAATATTGATCATAAAATTATTATTACAGAATGTAATACAAATTAAGCGTACTAATGACTCACTTAAAACTCCGGAAATATAAAACGGTAACACAGAAAAACTGGGAAATAAGACATAAACATGAATAATTAAAAAAAAAGCCGGAAACAGCGGAGAAACGTTTAAAAAAAAAAGAGTTAAATACTAGACACATAAAAAACTAAAAAAACGCGGGAAATTTTACATAACTCTCCCCCCCCAAAGAACACTAAAACAGCGGGAAATACAATACATAAACAAAAAATAATAACAAAACTCACATGAAATATAAGAGTTTTCCAAAGTTCGAGAAATAAACGAAACACAAATGTTACAAACAACACGAAATACAAAATATATACATAAATAATTGCATAAAACCAAGGAAATAAAATATCAACAACTAATGACATCTTAAGAACATTCTAGTGATGATGTATCTTAAGAACATTCTAGTGATGATGTATATTAAGAACATTCTAGTGATGATGTATCTTAAGAACATTCTAGTGATGATGTATCTTAAGAACATTCTAGTGATGATGTATCTTAAGAACATTCTAGTGATGATGTATCTTAAGAACATTCTAGTGATGATGTATCTTAAGAACATTCTAGTGATGATGTATCTTAAGAACATTCTAGTGATGATGTATCTTAAGAACATTCTAGTGATGATGTATCTTAAGAACATTCTAGTGATGTATCTTAAGAACATTCTAGTGATGTATCATAAGAACATTCTAGTGATGATGTATCTTAAGAACATTCTAGTGATGATGTATATTAAGAACATTCTAGTGATGATGTATCTTAAGAACATTCTAGTGATGATGTATATTAAGAACATTCTAGTGATGATGTATCTTAAGAACATTCTAGTGATGATGTATCTTAAGAACATTCTAGTGATGATGTATCTTAAGAACATTCTAGTGATGATGTATCTTAAGAACATTCTAGTGATGATGTATCTTAAGAACATTCTAGTGATGATGTATCTTAAGAACATTCTAGTGATGATGTATCTTAAGAACATTCTAGTGATGATGTATCTTAAGAACATTCTAGTGATGATGTATCTTAAGAACATTCTAGTGATGATGTATCTTAAGAACATTCTAGTGATGATGTATCTTAAGAACATTCTAGTGATGATGTATCTTAAGAACATTCTAGTGATGATGTATCTTAAGAACATTCTAGTGATGTATCTTAAGAACATTCTAGTGATGATGTATCTTAAGAACATTCTAGTGATGATGTATCTTAAGAACATTCTAGTGATGATATATCTTAAGAACATTCTAGTGATGTATCATAAGAACATTCTAGTGATGTATCTTAAGAACATTCTAGTGATGATGTATCTTAAGAACATTCTAGTGATGATGTATCTTAAGAACATTCTAGTGATGTATCTTAAGAACATTCTAGTGATGATGTATCTTAAGAACATTCTAGTGATGTATCTTAAGAACATTCTAGTGATGATGTATCTTAAGAACATTCTAGTGATGATGTATCTTAAGAACATTCTAGTGATGTATCTTAAGAACATTCTAGTGATGATGTATCTTAAGAACATTCTAGTGATGATGTATCTTAAGAACATTCTAGTGATGTATCTTAAGAACATTCTAGTGATGATGTATCTTAAGAACATTCTAGTGATGATGTATCTTAAGAACATTCTAGTGATGTATCTTAAGAACATTCTAGTGATGATGTCTTAAGAACATTCTATGTATCTTAAGAACATTCTATGATGTATCTTAAGAACATTCTAGTGATGTATCTTAAGAACATTCTAGTGATGATGTATCTTAAGAACATTCTAGTGATGTATCTGTATCTTAAGAACATTCTAGTGTTGATGTATCTTAAGAACATTCTAGTGATGATGTATCTTAAGAACATTCTAGTGATGTATCTTAAGAACATTCTAGTATTGATGTATCTTAAGAACATTCTAGTGATGATATATCTTAAGAACATTCTAGTGATGATGTATCTTAAGAACATTCTAGTGATGATGTATCTTAAGAACATTCTAGTGATGATGTATCTTAAGAACATTCTAGTGATGATGTATCTTAAGAACATTCTAGTGATGATGTATCTTAAGAACATTCTAGTGATGATGTATCTTAAGAACATTCTAGTGATGATGTATCTTAAGAACATTCTAGTGATGATGTATCTTAAGAACATTCTAGTGATCTTAAGAACTTTCTAGTGATGATGTATCTTAAGAACATTCTAGTGATGATATATCTTAAGAACATTCTAGTGATGATGTATCTTAAGAACATTCTAGTGATGATGTATCTTAAGAACATTCTAGTGATGATGTATCTTAAGAACATTCTAGTGATGATGTATCTTAAGAACATTCTAGTGATGATGTATCTTAAGAACATTCTAGTGATGATGTATCTTAAGAACATTCTAGTGATAGTATCTTAAGAACATTCTATGATGTATCTTACGAACATTCTAGTGATGATGTATCTTAAGAACATTCTAGTGATGATGTATCTTAAGAACATTCTAGTGATGATGTATCTTAAGAACATTCTAGTGATGATGTATCTTAAGAACATTCTAGTGATGATGTATCTTAAGAACATTCTAGTGATGATGTATCTTAAGAACATTCTAGTGATGATGTATCTTAAGAACATTCTAGTGATGATGTATCTTAAGAACATTCTAGTGATGATGTATCTTAAGAACATTCTAGTGATGATGTATCTTAAGAACATTCTAGTGATGATGTATCTTAAGAACATTCTAGTGATGATGTATCTTAAGAACATTCTAGTGATGATGTATCTTAAGAACATTCTAGTGATGATGTATCTTAAGAACATTCTAGTGATGATGTATCTTAAGAACATTCTAGTGATGATGTATCTTAAGAACATTCTAGTGATGATGTATCTTAAGAACATTCTAGTGATGATGTATCTTAAGAACATTCTAGTGAACATTCTAGTGATGTATCTTAAGAACATTCTAGTGATGATGTATCTTAAGAACATTCTAGTGATGATGTATCTTAAGAACATTCTAGTGATGATGTATCTTAAGAACATTCTAGTGATGATGTATCTTAAGAACATTCTAGTGATGATGTATCTTAAGAACATTCTAGTGATGATGTATCTTAAGAACATTCTAGTGATGATGTATCTTAAGAACATTCTAGTGATGATGTATCTTAAGAACATTCTAGTGATGATGTATCTTAAGAACATTCTAGTGATGATGTATCTTAAGAACATTCTAGTGATGATGTATCTTAAGAACATTCTAGTGATGATGTATCTTAAGAACATTCTAGTGATGATGTATCTTAAGAACATTCTAGTGATGATGTATCTTAAGAACATTCTAGTGATGATGTATCTTAAGAACATTCTAGTGATGATGTATCTTAAGAACATTCTAGTGATGATGTATCTTAAGAACATTCTAGTGATGATGTATCTTAAGAACATTCTAGTGATGATGTATCTTAAGAACATTCTAGTGATGATGTATCTTAAGAACATTCTAGTGATGTATCTTAAGAACATTCTAGTGATGATATATCTTAAGAACATTCTAGTGATGATGTATCTTAAGAACATTCTAGTGATGATATATCTTAAGAACATTCTAGTGATGATGTATCTTAAGAACATTCTAGTGATGTATCTTAAGAACATTCTAGTGATGATGTATCTTAAGAACAATCTAGTGATGCATCTTAAGAACATTCTAGTGATGATGTATCTTAAGAACATTCTAGTGATGTATCTTAAGAACTTTCTAGCGTTGATGTATCTTAAGAACTTTCTAGTGTTGATGTATCTTAAGAACATTCTAGTACTGATGTATCTTAAGAACATTCTAGTGATGATGTATATTAAGAACATTCTAGTATTGATGTATCTTAAGAACATTCTAGTATTGATGTATCTTAAGAACATTCTAGTACTGATGTATCTTAAGAACATTCTAGTACTGATGTATCTTAAGAACATTCTAGTATTGATGTATCTTAAGAACATTCTAGTGATGATGTATATTAAGAACATTCTAGTGATGATGTATCTTAAGAACATTCTAGTGATGATGTATCTTAAGAACATTCTAGTGATGTATCTTAAGAACATTCTAGTGATGATGTATCTTAAGAACATTCTAGTGATGATGTATCTTAAGAACATTCTAGTGATGATGTATATTAAGAACATTCTAGTGATGATGTATCTTAAGAACATTCTAGTGATGTATCTTAAGAACATTCTAGTGATGATGTATCTTAAGAACATTCTAGTGATGATGTATCTTAAGAACATTCTAGTGATGATGTATCTTAAGAACATTCTAGTGATGATGTATCTTAAGAACATTCTAGTGATGATGTATCTTAAGAACATTCTATTGATGTATCTTAAGAACATTCTAGTGATGATGTATCTTAAGAACATTCTAGTGATGATGTATCTTAAGAACATTCTAGTGATGATGTATCTTAAGAACATTCTAGTGATGATGTATCTTAAGAACATTCTAGTGATGATGTATCTTAAGAACATTCTAGTGATGATGTATCTTAAGAACATTCTAGTGATGTATCTTAAGAACATTCTAGTGATGTATCTTAAGAACATTCTAGTGATGATATATCTTAAGAACATTCTAGTGATGATGTATCTTAAGAACATTCTAGTGATGATGTATCTTAAGAACATTCTAGTGATGATGTATCTTAAGAACATTCTAGTGATGTATCTTAAGAACATTCTAGTGATGATATATCTTAAGAACATTCTAGTGATGATGTAACTTAAGAACATTCTAGTGATGATGTATCTTAAGAACATTCTAGTGATGATGTATCTTAAGAACATTCTAGTGATGATGCATCTTAAGAACATTCTAGTGATGATGTATCTTAAGAACATTCTAGTGATGTATCTTAAGAACATTCTAGTGATGTATCTTAAGAACTTTCTAGTGTTGATGTATCTTAAGAACATTCTAGTGTTGATCTTAAGAACATTCTAGTGATGATGTATCTTAAGAACATTCTAGTGATGATGTATCTTAAGAACATTCTAGTGATGATGTATCTTAAGAACATTCTAGTGATGTATCTTAAGAACATTCTAGTGATGTATCTTAAGAACATTCTAGTGATGTATCTTAAGAACATTCAAGTGATGTATCTTAAGAACATTCTAGTGATGTATCTTAAGAACATTCAAGTGATGTATCTTAAGAACATTCTAGTGATGTATCATAAGAACATTCTAGTGATGTAAGAACATTCTAGTGATGATGTATCTTAAGAACATTCTAGTGATGTATCTTAAGAACATTCTAGTGATGATGTATCTTAAGAACATTCTAGTGATGATGTATCTTAAGAACATTCTAGTGATGATGTATCTTAAGAACATTCTAGTGATGATGTATCTTAAGAACATTCTAGTGATGATGTATCTTAAGAACATTCTAGTGATGATGTATCTTAAGAACATTCTAGTGATGATGTATCTTAAGAACATTCTAGTGATGATGTATCTTAAGAACATTCTAGTGATGATGTATCTTAAGAACATTCTAGTGATGATGTATCTTAAGAACATTCTAGTGATGATGTATCTTAAGAACATTCTAGTGATGATGTATCTTAAGAACATTCTAGTGATGATGTATCTTAAGAACATTCTAGTGATGTATCTTAAGAACATTCTAGTGATGATGTATCTTAAGAACATTCTAGTGATGTATCTTAAGAACATTCTAGTGATGATGTATCTTAAGAACATTCTAGTGTTGTATCTTAAGAACATTCTAGTGATGTATCTTAAGAACATTCTAGTGATGATGTATCTTAAGAACATTCTAGTGATGATGTATCATAAGAACATTCTAGTGATGATGTATCTTAAGAACATTCTAGTGATGTATCTTAAGAACATTCTAGTGATGTATCTTAAGAACATTCTAGTGATGTATCTTAAGAACATTCAAGTGATGTATCTTAAGAACATTCTAGTGATGTATCTTAAGAACATTCAAGTGATGTATCTTAAGAACATTCTAGTGATGTATCTTAAGAACATTCTAGTGATGTATCTTAAGAACTTTCTAGTGTTGATGTATCTTAAGAACATTCTAGTGTTGATCTTAAGAACATTCTAGTGATGATGTATCTTAAGAACATTCTAGTGATGATGTATCTTAAGAACATTCTAGTGATGATGTATCTTAAGAACATTCTAGTGATGTATCTTAAGAACATTCTAGTGATGTATCTTAAGAACATTCTAGTGATGTATCTTAAGAACATTCAAGTGATGTATCTTAAGAACATTCTAGTGATGTATCATAAGAACATTCTAGTGATGTATCTTAAGAACATTCTAGTGATGTATCTTAAGAACATTCTAGTGATGATGTATGTTAAGAACATTCTAGTGATGTATCATAAGAACATTCTAGTGATGTATCTTAAGAACATTCTAGTGATGTATCTTAAGAACATTCTAGTGATGATGTATCTTAAGAACATTCTAGTGATGATGTATCTTAAGAACATTCTAGTGATGATGTATCTTAAGAACATTCTAGTGATGATGTATCTTAAGAACATTCTAGTGATGATGTATCTTAAGAACATTCTAGTGATGATGTATCTTAAGAACATTCTAGTGATGATGTATCTTAAGAACATTCTAGTGATGATGTATCTTAAGAACATTCTAGTGATGATGTATCTTAAGAACATTCTAGTGATGATGTATCTTAAGAACATTCTAGTGATGATGTATCTTAAGAACATTCTAGTGATGATGTATCTTAAGAACATTCTAGTGATGTATCTTAAGAACATTCTAGTGATGATGTATCTTAAGAACATTCTAGTGATGATGTATCTTAAGAACATTTTAGCGATGATGTATCTTAAGAACATTCTAGCGATGATGTATCTTAAGAACATTCTAGTGATGTATCTTAAGAACATTCTAGTGATGATATATCTTAAGAACATTCTAGTGATGTATCTTAAGAACTTTCTAGCGTTGATGTATCTTAAGAACTTTCTAGTGTTGATGTATCTTAAGAACATTCTAGTACTGATGTATCTTAAGAACATTCTAGTATTGATGTATCTTAAGAACATTCTAGTGATGATGTATCTTAAGAACATTCTAGTGATGATGTATCTTAAGAACATTCTAGTGATGATGTATCTTAAGAACATTCTAGTGATGATGTATCTTAAGAACATTCTAGTGATGATGTATCTTAAGAACATTCTAGTGATGATGTATCTTAAGAACATTCTAGTGATGATGTATCTTAAGAACATTCTAGTGATGATGTATCTTAAGAACATTCTAGTGATGATGTATCTTAAGAACATTCTAGTGATGTATCTTAAGAACATTCTAGTGATGATGTATCTTAAGAACATTCTAGTGATGATGTATCTTAAGAACATTCTAGTGATGATGTATCATAAGAACATTCTAGTGATGATGTATCATAAGAACATTCTAGTGATGATGTATCTTAAGAACATTCTAGTGATGATGTATCTTAAGAACATTCTAGTGATGATGTATCTTAAGAACATTCTAGTGATGATGTATCTTAAGAACATTCTAGTGATGATGTATCTTAAGAACATTCTAGTGATGATGTATCTTAAGAACATTCTAGTGATGATGTATCTTAAGAACATTCTAGTGATGATGTATCTTAAGAACATTCTAGTGATGATGTATCTTAAGAACATTCTAGTGATGATGTATCTTAAGAACATTCTAGTGATGATGTATCTTAAGAACATTCTAGTGATGTATCTTAAGAACATTCTAGTGATGATATATCTTAAGAACATTCTAGTGATGATGTATCTTAAGAACATTCTAGTATTGATGTATCGTAATAACATTCTAGTGATGATGTATCTTAAGAACATTCTAGTATTGATGTATCGTAAGAACATTCTAGTGATGATGTATCTTAAGAACATTCTAGTATTGATGTATCGTAAGAACATTCTAGTGATGATGTATCTTAAGAACATTCTAGTGATGATGTATCATAAGAACATTGTAGTGATGATGTATCTTAAGAACATTCTAGTGATGATGTATCTTAAGAACATTCTAGTGATGATGTATCATAAGAACATTGTAGTGATGATGTATCTTAAGAACATTCTAGTGATGATGTATCTTAAGAACATTCTAGTGATGATGTATCTTAAGAACATTCTAGTGATGATGTATCTTAAGAACATTCTAGTGATGATGTATCTTAAGAACATTCTAGTATTGATGTATCGTAAGAACATTCTAGTATTGATGTATCATAAGAACATTCTAGTGATGATGTATCATAAGAACATTCTAGCGATGATGTATCTTAAGAACATTCTAGAACCATTAAGTTCATCCTGCGGTGATGTAAATTTCTCAATATACTAAGAGAGTTAAACAACTAAGAATCACTGGATACTGAACAATAACTGAAGGAACCACTAAAATGTTCAAATGTTCCCCTTATAATGCAGTTTATAGAGGAAACTTGACAAACACTTCTTAACATGCATCATAATACTCCGGCTGGAGAGCAACACGCACACAAGCACTTCCAAATAACAGTCCTACGCACGGAATAATAATAATCGTTATTTCGACTGTATTGTGTATCACTTGTCATAAAAACAGAACAAAGAGCAATATAGAAGTGGTGATAATAATAACATCTGTTGGGGTGGCCTCAGGCCCGAGCATTACAGTAGCAGCAGCAGCAGGAATGAGAGATGGCAGGTGTGCCCAAGGACAAATTAGCATATATTAATTTTCTCGCCAACTGCACACACCTTGAGGGCTCTCGCACACCATTTCTTTAAACAATAGTGGGTGTGGCCCCGGGCCAAGCGTTCCAGGCTTCGGGCGGACCATAACATGCCCTGTGTGGAGCATAATGATCTATGTGTAACACAACTGTGCCCTGTATGGAGCATAATGATCTATGTGTAGAGCACAACCTGGCCCTGTAAAAGGCATAATGATCTATGTGTAGAGCACAACCGGGCCCTGTGAGAGGCATAATGATCTATGGATAAAGCACAACAGGGCCTTGTGAGAGGCATAATGATCTATGTTTAAAGCACAATCAGGCCCCGTGAGAAGCATAATAAATCACAAACTGGTGGGGGATCAACCCCGTGGCAAGCGAGTCCTTACCATAAGTTCAAGTCTCACCAGTCCCTGGTTTGCTTGACGATTTCCTGAATCCTGAAGCATGATGCTTTGTGTGGAGCCTAACGGACCCTGTATGAGGTATAACGAGTCCTGTGTGGAGCATAAAGGGCCATTTGAACAGCATAAGGTTCAATGTGTTGAGGGTAAGGGGCCATGTGTGGAACGTGATAGGCCCTGAGGGTGAAGAATAACACCTTTTGGACTCTAACAGGCCCTGGGTGGAGCATAACAGGCCACAGATGGGGCATAACATTATCTAAACAGCCCAGTGTAAGCACTTTGCAAACTGTGTGGAGCATAACAAGCTCTGTGTAGCGCATAACGACCCAGTGTGGAACGTGAAGGGCCCCGAGGTGAAGTGTCAGGTGGAGCCTCCAGAGACGACCTCAAGTGGGGCCCCGGGAAAGAGCAGTAGCATGTTAGGAAAGGGGGCCCCAGGAAGTACGGAGCATAAAGTGGGGGGGGGAGCTGGAGGGAGCATATCGCGTGTCATGCCAACCATGGCTCCGCTGCCTTAGTAATTAAGATAATTTTGATAATGGCACTAAACAAAAAGTAATTAGCAATTTATTACACACATCATAGATATATATCTACTAAACGGTAATCATCAGCGCGTAATTTATACCCGGAGAGGCACGGACCAAGGGGGTCGATGTTGATGGTTCTTCTGCCGTAATTACCATCATTAAAAGATAATTAAGGGTAATTAATATAAAGTGGCCGACACAAGGCTGTTGGCACCGTTTGACCGCCGACCTCGACCCGTCTCTAATACCGTTAATTTCCTCCTCTTAACTACTTTTTTTCCTGTTATTTTCACTGTTAATTTGCGTAATTAATCTCTACTGAATATTCTGGTCCCAAGATAAAGTTCCTTGATTGTTAGTTCCTCTATAATTTAGTCAATTTACCCACGTTCTCTTTGTTAACTATGATTAAATTAATTATATATCAACGTTAATTTTTCTTATGTTTAACTTGCTAGTGTATAGCGTATTTCGACAGCTTCTTATTGACAAAACGTATTTCTGTATCAATCCTTCATAGACTCTGAAGCATGAAGGGGAAACTCTGGTCACAGAATTAAGAGATCATCGCACACAAACTGAGTCATACAGAATCTGAGAGAGAGAGAAAGAGAGAGAGCAGCCATAAATGAAATAAGAAGAAACCGCAACATGGTTGGAACAAGTGTAGAAGCCTTCCAGAGGGAGGCTTCTACCACAGATCAACCAGGTTGTGATGGATATGTGGGGCAGCGGGCCTCCAGTAGCAACAGCCTGGTTGACCAGGCAAGCACCAGACGAGCCTGGCTCATGGCCGGTAAAGGTTAGGCAATATTTCACTTAGGCAAAATCCAGGGTGAACCTGACGCCCAGTAGATGACCTTCACTCAGAGAGGACGGAACATACACTGATGATAATAAGTAAATGAGTGAAATACTGCACTCACATTACGACTGTCCTAATGAACCCCTCATCAGTCTACAGAACAAAGACTCAAACGAGTTCTTCATGAGACTTAAAATACTGTCGACATGTCCACAATTTCCGAAGTCAACCCTTTCCCCAGTTAAAGAAGTCATTGACATCATGAGCATGTATCCTGCTCCAGGTCCAGACTCGTGGAATTCCATATTTATCAAAATTGCAAGCAACCACTATTTATTTTATGGAGGAGGGTAGACACTGTCGTACTAGTCACTAAACACCACTGGTATTACCCCCACTTCGCAAAGGAAGCGATAAAACACTTGTGATAATTTAACACGTCATCAAAATCTTTGAACCCGTCCTAGGAAGCAAGATTGTAAATCACATGTACTCACAGCAGTTGCACAATGCAGGGCAGAATCGGGGTAGGGAAGGTCACTTCTGCTTTTCACAACCGCTAGATCATTACTGGAAGACAAGCTAAATGCTTGTGTGGTGTACACTGATTCTGCAAGTGTTCGACCATGCTATGATGGCACACAAAATGCGTGCTAAAAGAATAACTGGAAAAGTAAGCCGAGGGATATTTAACTAAATCAACAGAACCTAGAGAGCAGTAGTAGCAGAGAGAAGTCGGAGGCTGCCACAGTAAAAAACTGTTCCTCAAGGCAAGGTACTCTCCCCACTACTTTTCCTTTTACATATATCCCTCAGTGACAAGGACATAAATCATAGTTCCGAAACACCCGTCGCTGATGACACTAGAATAGCTATGAGAGTGGCGTCCGTCGAAGAGAATGAACCTTCAGGCGAATATAAATCAAGTCTTTCAGTGAACCTCAAACACAACGTGATGGTTAACAAGTTAAATTTACTCCGCTATGGAATAATAGAGGAAATAAAGATACATGTAACAGAGTACAGAACAAACTCAACTTATTCAACAGAGCGAAGGTTCTACATGTGAGACTTGGAAGTAATAATTACCAGTAGGCTTCTCCGGTCCTAGACCAGGCCTCTGGTTGCTGGCCTGATCGATCAGGCTGTTGATGCTCGCTGCTCTCAGCCCAACACATGCATTACAGCCCGGCTGATCAAAAACTGGCTCGATAAAATTGTTAACCATAAGTGTCCGGGGCCCAAGACTGTTCAACAGCCTCCCATCAAGCATTAGGGGAATTGCCAATAAACCCCTGGCTGCCTTCAAGAGAGAGCTGGACAGATACCTAAAGTCAGTGCCGGATCAGCCGGGCTGTGGCTCGTACGTTGGACTGCGTGCGGCCAGCAGTAACAGCCTAGTTGATCAGGACCTGATCCATCGGGAGGCCTGGTCATGGACCGGGCCGCGGGGGTAACTTCCCTCTTGAAGACAGAGGTCTGCTGGTAATCCCCTATACGCATGGAGGGAGGGTGTTAAAGAGCCGTGGTCCCATTACACTGAGTTCTCACTCAATGGATTAATCGACAATTTCCTCAAATCATTTCCTGATCAGCCGGGCTGTAGTGCATACATTGGGCTGCGGGGAGCGGATACTAAAAACCTGACTGATCATGTCAGCAACCAGGAGGTCTGGTGGGGGATAATATCGCTAGGACGATGACCTCATCTTCACCCTCCCTTCCCTCATCCTTTTCTCTCTCTATCTATCTCCTTCACTCTTCCTCTCTCCCTCCTCCTCTATCCTACATCCCCACCACCAACACTCGCTCAGAATTAGCATATGAACATCAGGTGATTTGATAACGATCTTCGCAGGCATTCTGCAGGTGATGAGTGGCCTCAGTTAATATGTACATGTGTATGTATTTCTTTCCAACATGGTAATAATCGGGTTGATGTTTGTGTACGTGAAATTTACAGGTGTCTGAGCATTAAGGGAGCCAGAACTTGACTTACTGGGAGCTCACCAGTCTCTCTCTCTCCATATCTCTCTCTCTCTCTCTCTCTCTCTCTCTCTCTCTCTCTCTCTCTCTCTATCTCTCTCTCTCTCTCTCTCTCTCTCTCTCTCTCTCTCTCTCTCTCTCTCTCTCTCTCTCTCTCTCTCTCTCTCTCTCTCTCTCTCTCTCTCTCTATCTCTCACTCTCACAACACACACACTTGTGACACCTTCACTGTCTCACTCTCACAACACACACACTTGTGACACCTTCACTGTCTCACTCTCACAACACACACACTTGTGACACCTTCACTGTCTCACTCTCACAACACACACACACACACTTGTGACACCTTCACTGTCTCACTCTCACAACACACACACTTGTGACACCTTCACTGTCTCACTCTCACAACACACACACTTGAGACACCTTCACTGTCTCACTCTCACAACACACACTTGTGACACCTTCACTGTCTCACTCTCACAACACACACACTTGTGACACCTTCACTGTCTCACTCTCACAACACACACACTTGTGACACCTTCACTGTCTCACTCTCACAACACACACACACACACTTGTGACACCTTCACTGTCTCACTCTCACAACACACACACACACTTGTGACACCTTCACTGTCTCACTCTCACAACACACACACTTGTGACACCTTCACTGTCTCACTCTCACAACACACACACTTGTGACACCTTCACTGTCTCACTCTCACAACACACACACACACTTGTGACACCTTCACTGTCTCACTCTCACAACACACACACACACTTGTGACACCTTCACTATCTCACTCTCATAACACACACACACTTGTGACACCTTCACTATCTCACTCTCACAACACACACACACACTTGTGACACCTTCACTATCTCACTCTCACAACACACACACACTTGTGACACCTTCACTATCTCACTCTCACAACACACACACACACTTGTGACACCTTCACTATCTCACTCTCACAACACACACACACACTTGTGACACCTTCACTATCTCACTCTCATAACACACACACACTTGTGACACCTTCACTATCTCACTCTCACAACACACACACACTTGTGACACCTTCACTATCTCACTCTCATAACACACACACACTTGTGACACCTTCATTGTCTCACTCTCACAACACACACACACACTTGTGACACCTTCACTGTCTCACTCTCACAACACACACACACTTGTGACACCTTCACTATCTCACTCTCACAACACACACACTTGTGACACCTTCACTATCTCACTCTCATAACACAGAGCATCACAAAACACGGCTTAGTGTCGTATTCTATGGACGATGCCAAAACGAATAATAATTACCTCATTAGACAACAATGAACATACAACATCGACGTCTTGTACCGAATAACAGAAAATATATTATAAGCTGAAACACTCCAATTGTTTCCATTAAAAGAAATAAGAAAGTGACGTTAGTAAAACGTCAAAAAATGACGTTGAAAAATAAGAATAGGTTGGGGGCTGGATACCCAAGTTGCCATATATGTTATAAAAGAATACCGCGGCGTGATGTCAGTGTATCATAGAAGGTAGTGAGGTCGCTTCAAAGCGTGCGACAGAAAGAACAGCAAAGCGTGCGACAGAAAGAACAGCAAAGTGTGCGACAGAATGAACAGGCAACGCAGGGGGGTTGACCTGCATGTCAAAGAGTCGCTTATTTGCACAGAGATACTGAACACTACAAATGATGTAGTTGAAGTTCTAATAATAAAAGTCGAGAACCAAATCTTAGTTATTGTGGTTGTATATAAGCCATAAGATGCAACTTCCCAACAGTTCAAGGAACAGCCATCGAAAATTGACTACTGTCTGGAAAACATTCCAAACCCATCCCCAAACATCTTGTTGCTTGCTGACTTCACTCTAAGACATACAAAATGGAAGAATGTAGCAAATAATGTTGTAGCTCAGATGAAGTCACACACACAGGAGCTGCTGAATTTCTGCAGTAAACACACCTTAAGTCAGCAGATAGTGGAGCCAACAAGACTGGAGAACACACTGGACCTTATTTTCACAGGTAATGAGGACCTGGTAAGAAACATAACAATATCAAAAACAACTAATTCTGATCACATGCACAGGAGTCCTGATCAGCAAAATGCATGCAGCTATGAGGGTACCTTCACCAAATTCAACTTCAACAACAAGAACATAAACTGGGACCAAGTAAACTATGTCCTAAATGAAACATATTGGGAAGATATCTTAAAATAACACGGACCCTAACCAGTGCTTTGAAAAGATCAACTTTCTGGTAGCTGAAAAGAAGAAAAGTAAATTGGAGAGAGAGAGAGACGCTCCCTCTACAGGAGAAGGCGAAAAATCACTGAGCTCCTAAGAATGCTAGATTATCTGAAACATACCATCCCAACTACTCTGTTATGGAAAACTGGAGGAAATAATGACTAAGACGAGTATACTACAAACTCTGATCACACAATAGAGCGAAAAAGTAATGTGAAGGACCTGGGTGTGGTAATGTCTGAGGATCTCACCTTCAAGGATCACAACAATACCACTATCACATCTGCGAGGAAACTGACAGGATGGATAATGAGAACATTCAAGATAAGAGATGCCAAGCCAATGATCCTTTTTAAATCACTTGTTCTCTCTAGGCTGGAATACTGCTGTACATTAACATCCCCATTCAAGGCAGGTGAAATTGCAGATCTAGAGAATGTACAGAGAACCTTTACTGCACGTATAAGTTCCATCAAACACCTTAACTACTGGGAACGCCTGGAAGCACTTGATTTGTACTCACTGGAACTCAGGCGAGAGAGATACATCATAATCTACACTTGGATGATTCTGGAGGAACTCGTTCCTAATCTGCACACAGAAATCACTCCCTACGAAAGCAAAAGACTTGGCAGACGATGCAACATACCCCCAGTGAAGAGTAGGGGCGCTATTGGTAAACTAAGAGAAAACACAATAAGTGTCCGGGACCCAAGACTGTTCAACAGCCTCCCACCAGCCATAATTACCAATAGACCCCTGGCTGTCTTCAAGAGGGAGCTGGACAGATACCTAAAGTCAGTGCCGGATCAGCTGGGCTGTGGTTCGTACGCTGGACTATGTGCGGCCAGCAGTAACAGTCTGGTTGATTAGACCCTGATCCACCGGGAGGCCTGGTCATGGACCGAGCCGCGGGGACGTTGATCCCTGGAATACCCTCTAGGTAGACTCCAGGTATCCCCGACGCCAGGTCCTACACCACACTTCCTGGTTGCTACTGGCTTGATCAAACAGGTTATTGGTGCACGTCGCCGCCGCCGCCAACATCTGCATAATACTACATATTTTCCACTATACTGATCATTCTTATCTAAAATGTTTCTCAAACTGAGAGAACTTCCTGTCTCTCACTTCCTTCATATTATATCACATTTTCTACCTCTCCCTCCCCCCAAGGGCCCACACCTCAACATAAAAGCCCATCCCCCCCTCCCCCTCAACCCGAAGACCCAAACACAAACTCAGCATCGGGATCGTCTTAAAACGGGTTCACTGACGCGAGGTTCACATCCAATACCTCTCTGAGAACAGCTCCGAGCGGCTGGATCCTTTATAAGGATCCTTTATAACCGATGTGATTTTTATTATTATATGGGAGAAAGTCACTGGGAGGGGGGAGCGAGGGAGAATGAGCCTTGTTACACGGTAAGTTAAGGGCGATTTCCACGTTGCGTGTGTTGCTGCTTCAGTGAGTACGCCAGTCCAGGGCATGGAGGACAATGTGGGCAGCGGGCATGCCACTACTCTCATACACCTATCCTAACATCTATATTGATGTCCACTAACACTCCCACAAGCTCACTCTAACACTCCCACAAGCTCACTAACACTCCCACAAGCTCACTCTAACACTGCCACAAGCTCACTCTAACACTCCCACAAGCTCACTCTAACACTGCCACAAGCTCACTCTAACACTCCCACAAGCTCACTCTAACACTGCCACAAGCTCACTCTAACACTCCCACAAGCTCACTCTAACACTGCCACAAGCTCACTCTAACACTGCCACAAGCTCACTCTAACACTCCCACAAGCTCACTCTAACACTCCCACAACCTCACTCTAACACTGCCACAAGCTCACTCTAACACTGCCACAAGCTCACTCTAACACTCCCACAACCTCACTCTAACACTCCCACAAGCTCACTCTAACACTGCCACAAGCTCACTCTAACACTGCCACAAGCTCACTCTAACACTCCCACAACCTCACTCTAACACTCCCACAAGCTCACTCTAACACAGCCACAAGCTCACTCTAACACTCCCACAACCTCACTCTAACACTCCCACAAGCTCACTCTAACACTGCCACAAGCTCACTCTAACACTCCCACAACCTCACTCTAACACTCCCACAAGCTCACTCTAACACTCCCACAACCTCACTCTAACACTGCCACAAGCTCACTCTAACACTGCCACAAGCTCACTCTAACACTGCCACAAGCTCACTCTAACACTCCCACAAGCTCACTCTAACACTCCCACAAGCTCACTCTAACACTGCCACAACCTCACTCTAACACTCCCACAAGCTCACTCTAACACTCCCACAAGCTCACCTTAACACTGCCACAAGCTCACTCTAACACTGCCACAAGCTCACCTTAACACTGCCACAAGCTCACTCTAACACTGCCACAAGCTCACTCTAACACTCCCACAACCTCACTCTAACACTCCCACAAGCTCACTCTAACACTGCCACAAGCTCACTCTAACACTCCCACAACCTCACTCTAACACTGCCACAACCTCACTCTAACACTGCCACAAGCTCACTCTAACACTGCCACAAGCTCACTCTAACACTCCCACAAGCTCACTCTAACACTCCCACAAGCTTACTCTAACACTCCCACAAGCTCACTAACACTGCCACAAGCTCACTCTAACACTCCCACAAGCTCACTCCAACACTCCCACAAGCTCACTCTAACACTCCCACAAGCTCACTCTAACACTCCCACAAGCGCACTCTAACCCTGCCACAACCTCACTCTAACACTCCCACAAGTTCACTCTAACACTCCCACAAGCTCACTCTAACACTCCCACAAGCTCACTCTAACACTCCCACAAGCTCACTAACACTGCCACAAGCTCACTCTAACACTCCCACAACCTCACTCTAACACTCCCACAACCTCACTCTAACACTCCCACAAGCTCACTCTAACACTCCCACAAGCTCACTCTAACACTCCCACAAGTTCACTCTAACACTCCCACAAGTTCACTCTAACACTCCCACAAGCTCACTCTAACACTCCTACAATCTCACTCTAACACTCCCACAAGCTCACTCTAACACTGCCACAAGCTCACTCTAACACTGCCACAAGCTCACTCTAACACTGCCACAAGCTCACTCTAACACTCCCACAAGCTCACTCTAACACTCCCACAAGCTCACTCTAACACTCCCACAAGCTCACTCTAACACTCCCACAAGCTCACTCTAACACTCCCACAAGCTCACTCTAACACTGCCACAACCTCACTCTAACACTCCCACAAGCTCACTCTAACACTGCCACAAGCTCACTCTAACACTCCCACAACCTCACTCTACACAAGCTCACTCTAACACTGCCACAAGCTCACTCTAACACTCCCACAACCTCACTCTAACACTCCCACAACCTCACTCTAACACTGCCACAAGCTCACTCTAACACTGCCACAAGCTCACTCTAACACTGCCACAAGCTCACTCTAACACTGCCACAAGCTCACTCTAACACTCCCACAACCTCACTCTAACACTCCCACAAGCTCACTCTAACACTCCCACAAGCTCACTCTAACACTCCCACAAGCTCACTCTAACACTCCCACAAGCTCACTCTAACACTCCCACAAGCTCACTGTAACACTGCCACAACCTCACTCTAACACTCCCACAAGCTCACTCTAACACTCCCACAAGCTCACTAACACTGCCACAAGCTCACTAACACTCCCACAACCTCACTCCAACACTCCCACAAGCTCACTCTAACACTCCCACAAGCTCACTCTAACACTCCCACAAGCTCACTCTAACCCTGCCACAACCTCACTCTAACACTCCCACAAGTTCACTCTAACACTCCCACAAGCTCACTCTAACACTCCCACAACCTCACTCTAACACTCCCACAAGCTCACTCTAACACTGCCACAAGCTCACTCTAACACTCCCACAAGCTCACTCTAACACTCCCACAAGCTCACTCTAACACTCCCACAAGCTCACTCTAACACTGCCACAAGCTCACTCTAACACTCCCACAAGCTCACTCTAACACTCCCACAAGCTCACTCTAACACTCCCACAAGCTCACTAACACTGCCACAAGCTCACTCTAACACTCCCACAACCTCACTCTAACACTCCCACAAGCTCACTCTAACACTCCCACAAGCTCACTCTAACACTCCCACAAGCTCACTCTAACCCTGCCACAACCTCACTCTAACACTCCCACAAGTTCACTCTAACACTCCCACAAGCTCACTCTAACACTGCCACAAGCTCACTCTAACACTCCCACAAGCTCACTCTAACACTCCCACAAGCTCACTCTAACACTGCCACAAGCTCACTCTAACACTCCCACAAGCTCACTCTAACACTGCCACAACCTCACTCTAACACTCCCACAAGCTCACTCTAACACTCCCACAAGCTCACTCTAACACTCCCACAACCTCACTCTACACAAGCTCACTCTAACACTGCCACAAGCTCACTCTAACACTCCCACAACCTCACTCTAACACTCCCACAAGCTCACTCTAACACTCCCACAAGCTCACTCTAACACTCCCACAAGCTCACTCTAACACTCCCACAACCTCACTCTACACAAGCTCACTCTAACACTGCCACAAGCTCACTCTAACACTCCCACAACCTCACTCTAACACTCCCACAAGCTCACTCTAACACTCCCACAAGCTCACTCTAACACTCCCACAACCTCACTCTAAACAAGCTCACTCTAACACTGCCACAAGCTCACTCTAACACTCCCACAACCTCACTCTAACACTCCCACAAGCTCACTCTAACACTCCCACAAGTTCACTCTAACACTGCCACAAGCTCACTCTAACACTCCCACAACCTCACTCTAACACTCCCACAAGCTCACTCTAACACTGCCACAAGCTCACTCTAACACTCCCACAACCTCACTCTAACACTCCCACAAGCTCACTCTAACACTGCCACAAGCTCACTAACACTCCCACAACCTCACTCTAACACTCCCACAAGCTCACTCTAACACTGCCACAAGCTCACTCTAACACTGCCACAAGGTCACTCTAACACTCCCACAAGCTCACTCTAACACTGCCACAAGCTCACTCTAACACTCCCACAAGCTCACTCTAACACTCCCACAAGCTCACTAACACTGCCACAAGCTCACTCTAACACTCCCACAACCTCACTCCAACACTCCCACAAGCTCACTCTAACACTGCCACAAGCTCACTCTAACACTCCCACAACCTCACTCTAACACTCCCACAAGCTCACTCTAACACAGCCACAAGCTCACTCTAACACTCCCACAACCTCACTCTAACACTCCCACAAGCTCACTCTAACACTGCCACAAGCTCACTCTAACACTCCCACAACCTCACTCTAACACTCCCACAAGCTCACTCTAACACTCCCACAACCTCACTCTAACACTGCCACAAGCTCACCTTAACACTGCCACAAGCTCACTCTAACACTGCCACAAGCTCACTCTAACACTCCCACAACCTCACTCTAACACTCCCACAAGCTCACTCTAACACTGCCACAAGCTCACTCTAACACTGCCACAAGCTCACTAACACTGCCACAAGCTCACTCTAACACTCCCACAACCTCACTCTAACACTCCCACAAGCTCACTCTAACACTCCCACAAGCTCACTCTAACACTCCCACAAGCTCACTCTAACCCTGCCACAACCTCACTCTAACACTCCCACAAGTTCACTCTAACACTCCCACAAGCTCACTCTAACACTCCTACAATCTCACTCTAACACTCCCACAAGCTCACTCTAACACTGCCACAAGCTCACTCTAACACTGCCACAAGCTCACTCTAACACTCCCACAAGCTCACTCTAACACTCCCACAAGCTCACTCTAACACTCCCACAAGCTCACTCTAACACTCCCACAAGCTCACTCTAACACTCCCACAAGCTCACTCTAACACTCCCACAAGCTCACTCTAACACTGCCACAAGCTCACTCTAACACTCCCACAAGCTCACTCTAACACTGCCACAAGCTCACTCTAACACTCCCACAAGCTCACTCTAACACTCCCACAAGCTCACTCTAACACTGCCACAACCTCACTCTAACACTCCCACAAGCTCACTCTAACCCTGCCACCACCTCACTCTAACACTCCCACAAGCTCACTCTAACACTGCCACAAGCTCACTCTAACACTCCCACAACCTCACTCTACACAAGCTCACTCTAACACTGCCACAAGCTCACTCTAACACTCCCACAACCTCACTCTAACACTCCCACAAGCTCACTCTAACACTGCCACAAGCTCACTCTAACACTGCCACAAGCTCACTCTAACACTGCCACAAGCTCACTCTAACACTGCCACAAGCTCACTCTAACACTGCCACAAGCTCACTCTAACACTCCCACAAGCTCACTCTAACACTCCCACAAGCTCACTCTAACACTCCCACAAGCTCACTCTAACACTCCCACAAGCTCACTCTAACACTCCCACAAGCTCACTCTAACACTCCCACAAGCTCACTGTAACACTGCCACAACCTCACTCTAACACTCCCACAAGCTCACTCTAACACTCCCACAAGCTCACTAACACTGCCACAACCTCACTAACACTCCCACAACCTCACTCCAACACTCCCACAAGCTCACTCTAACACTCCCACAAGCTCACTCTAACACTCCCACAAGCTCACTCTAACCCTGCCACAACCTCACTCTAACACTCCCACAAGTTCACTCTAACACTCCCACAAGCTCACTCTAACACTCCCACAACCTCACTCTAACACTCCCACAAGCTCACTCTAACACTGCCACAAGCTCACTCTAACACTGCCACAAGCTCACTCTAACACTCCCACAAGCTCACTCTAACACTCCCACAAGCTCACTCTAACACTGCCACAAGCTCACTCTAACACTGCCACAAGCTCACTCTAACACTCCCACAAGCTCACTCTAACACTCCCACAAGCTCACTAACACTGCCACAAGCTCACTCTAACACTCCCACAACCTCACTCTAACACTCCCACAAGCTCACTCTAACACTCCCACAAGCTCACTCTAACACTCCCACAAGCTCACTCTAACCCTGCCACAACCTCACTCTAACACTCCCACAAGTTCACTCTAACACTCCCACAAGCTCACTCTAACACTGCCACAAGCTCACTCTAACACTCCCACAAGCTCACTCTAACACTGCCACAACCTCACTCTAACACTCCCACAAGCTCACTCTAACACTGCCACAACCTCACTCTAACACTCCCACAAGCTCACTCTAACACTGCCAAAAGCTCACTCTAACACTCCCACAACCTCACTCTACACAAGCTCACTCTAACACTGCCACAAGCTCACTCTAACACTCCCACAACCTCACTCTAACACTCCCACAACCTCACTCTAACACTGCCACAAGCTCTCACTAACACTGCCACAAGCTCACTCTAACACTGCCACAAGCTCACTCTAACACTGCCACAAGCTCACTCTAACACTCCCACAAGCTCACTCTAACACTCCCACAAGCTCACTCTAACACTCCCACAAGCTCACTCTAACACTCCCACAAGCTCACTCTAACACTCCCACAAGCTCACTCTAACACTCCCACAAGCTCACTCTAACACTCCCACAAGCTCACTGTAACACTGCCTCAACCTCACTCTAACACTCCCACAAGCTCACTCTAACACTCCCACAAGCTCACTAACACTGCCACAAGCTCACTAACACTCCCACAACCTCACTCCAACACTCCCACAAGCTCACTCTAACACTCCCACAAGCTCACTCTAACACTCCCACAAGCTCACTCTAACCCTGCCACAACCTCACTCTAACACTCCCACAAGTTCACTCTAACACTCCCACAAGCTCACTCTAACACTCCCACAACCTCACTCTAACACTCCCACAAGCTCACTCTAACACTGCCACAAGCTCACTCTAACACTGCCACAAGCTCACTCTAACACTCCCACAAGATCACTCTAACACTCCCACAAGCTCACTCTAACACTGCCACAAGCTCACTCTAACACTCCCACAAGCTCACTCTAACACTCCCACAAGCTCACTCTAACACTCCCACAAGCTCACTAACACTGCCACAAGCTCACTCTAACACTCCCACAACCTCACTCTAACACTCCCACAAGCTCACTCTAACACTCCCACAAGCTCACTCTAACACTCCCACAAGCTCACTCTAACCCTGCCACAACCTCACTCTAACACTCCCACAAGTTCACTCTAACACTCCCACAAGCTCACTCTAACACTGCCACAAGCTCACTCTAACACTCCCACAAGCTCACTCTAACACTCCCACAAGCTCACTCTAACACTCCCACAAGCTCACTCTAACACTGCCACAAGCTCACTCTAACACTCCCACAAGCTCACTCTAACACTCCCACAAGCTCACTCTAACACTGCCACAAGCTCACTCTAACACTCCCACAAGCTCACTCTAACACTCCCACAAGCTCACTCTAACACTGCCACAACCTCACTCTAACACTCCCACAAGCTCACTCTAACACTGCCACAACCTCACTCTAACACTCCCACAAGCTCACTCTAACACTCCCACAAGCTCACTCTAACACTCCCACAACCTCACTCTACACAAGCTCACTCTAACACTGCCACAAGCTCACTCTAACACTCCCACAACCTCACTCTAACACTCCCACAAGCTCACTCTAACACTCCCACAACCTCACTCTACACAAGCTCACTCTAACACTGCCACAAGCTCACTCTAACACTCCCACAACCTCACTCTAACACTCCCACAAGCTCACTCTAACACTCCCACAAGTTCACTCTAACACTCCCACAAGCTCACTCTAACACTCCCACAAGCTCACTCTAACACTCCCACAACCTCACTCTACACAAGCTCACTCTAACACTGCCACAAGCTCACTCTAACACTCCCACAACCTCACTCTAACACTGCCACAAGCTCACTCTAACACTCCCACAAGCTCACTCTAACACTCCCACAAGCTCACTCTAACACTCCCACAACCTCACTCTACACAAGCTCACTCTAACACTGCCACAAGCTCACTCTAACACTCCCACAACCTCACTCTAACACTCCCACAACCTCACTCTAACACTCCCACAAGTTCACTCTAACACTGCCACAAGCTCACTCTAACACTCCCACAACCTCACTCTAACACTCCCACAAGCTCACTCTAACACTGCCACAAGCTCACTCTAACACTCCCACAACCTCACTCTAACACTCCCACAAGCTCACTCTAACACTGCCACAAGCTCACTCTAACACTCCCACAACCTCACTCTAACACTCCCACAAGCTCACTCTAACACTGCCACAAGCTCACTCTAACACTGCCACAAGCTCACTCTAACACTCCCACAAGCTCACTCTAACACTGCCACAACCTCACTCTAACACTGCCACAAGCTCACTCTAACACTCCCACAAGCTCACTCTAACACTGCCACAAGCTCACTCTAACACTCCCACAAGCTCACTCTAACACTCCCACAAGCTCACTAACACTGCCACAAGCTCACTCTAACACTCCCACAACCTCACTCCAACACTCCCACAAGCTCACTCTAACACTCCCACAAGCTCACTCTAACACTCCCACAAGCTCACTCTAACCCTGCCACAACCTCACTCTAACACTCCCACAAGTTCACTCTAACACTCCCACAAGCTCACTCTAACACTCCCACAACCTCACTCTAACACTCCCACAAGCTCACTCTAACACTGCCACAAGCTCACTCTAACACTGCCACAAGCTCACTCTAACACTCCCACAAGCTCACTCTAACACTCCCACAAGCTCACTCTAACACTGCCACAAGCTCACTCTAACACTCCCACAAGCTCACTCTAACACTCCCACAAGCTCACTAACACTGCCACAAGCTCACTCTAACACTCCCACAACCTCACTCTAACACTCCCACAAGCTCACTCTAACACTCCCACAAGCTCACTCTAACACTCCCACAAGCTCACTCTAACCCTGCCACAACCTCACTCTAACACTCCCACAAGTTCACTCTAACACTCCCACAAGCTCACTCTAACACTCCCACAAGCTCACTCTAACACTCCCACAAGCTCACTCTAACACTGCCACAAGCTCACTCTAACACTGCCACAAGCTCACTCTAACACTCCCACAAGCTCACTCTAACACTCCCACAAGCTCACTCTAACACTGCCACAAGCTCACTCTAACACTCCCACAAGCTCACTCTAACACTCCCACAAGCTCACTCTAACACTCCCACAAGCTCACTCTAACACTGCCACAAGCTCACTCTAACACTGCCACAAGCTCACTCTAACACTCCCACAAGCTCACTCTAACACTCCCACAAGCTCACTCTAACACTGCCACAAGCTCACTCTAACACTGCCACAACCTCACTCTAACACTCCCACAAGCTCACTCTAACACTGCCACAACCTCACTCTAACACTCCCACAAGCTCACTCTAACACTGCCACAAGCTCACTCTAACACTCCCACAACCTCACTCTACACAAGCTCACTCTAACACTGCCACAAGCTCACTCTAACACTCCCACAACCTCACTCTACACAAGCTCACTCTAACACTGCCACAAGCTCACTCTAACACTCCCACAACCTCACTCTACACAAGCTCACTCTAACACTGCCACAAGCTCACTCTAACACTCCCACAAGCTCACTCTAACACTCCCACAAGCTCACTCTAACACTCCTACAAGCTCACTCTAACACTCCCACAACCTCACTCTAACACTCCCACAAGCTCACTCTAACACTGCCACAAGCTCACTCTAACACTCCCACAACCTCACTCTAACACTCCCACAAGCTCACTCTAACACTGCCACAAGCTCACTCTAACACTCCCACAACCTCACTCTAACACTCCCACAAGCTCACTCTAACACTGCCACAAGCTCACTCTAACACTGAAACAAGCTCACTCTAACACTCCCACAAGCTCACTCTAACACTCCCACAAGCTCACTCTAACCCTGCCACAACCTCACTCTAACACTCCCACAAGTTCACTCTAACACTCCCACAAGCTCACTCTAACACTCCCACAACCTCACTAACACTCCCACAAGCTCACTCTAACACTGCCACAAGCTCACTCTAACACTGCCACAAGCTCACTCTAACACTCCCACAAGCTCACTCTAACACTCCCACAAGCTCACTCTAACACTGCCACAAGCTCACTCTAACACTCCCACAAGCTCACTCTAACACTCCCACAAGCTCACTAACACTGCCACAAGCTCACTCTAACACTCCCACAACCTCACTCTAACACTCCCACAAGCTCACTCTAACACTCCCACAACCTCACTCTAACACTCCCACAAGCTCACTCTAACACTGCCACAAGCTCACTCTAACACTGCCACAAGCTCACTCTAACACTTTCACAAGCTCACTCTAACACTGCCACAAGCTCACTCTAACACTCCCACAAGCTCACTCTAACACTCCCACAACCTCACTCTAACACTCCCACAAGCTCACTCTAACACTGCCACAAGCTCACTCTAACACTCCCACAAGCTCACTCTAACACTCCCACAAGCTCACTCTAACACTCCCACAAGCTCACTCTAACACTCCCACAAGCTCACTCTAACACTCCCACAACCTCACTCTACACAAGCTCACTCTAACACTGCCACAAGCTCACTCTAACACTCCCACAACCTCACTCTAACACTCCCACAAGCTCACTCTAACACTCCCACAAGCTCACTCTAACACTCCCACAAGCTCACTCTAACCCTGCCACAACCTCACTCTAACACTCCCACAAGTTCACTCTAACACTCCCACAAGCTCACTCTAACACTCCCACAACCTCACTCTAACACTCCCACAAGCTCACTCTAACACTGCCACAAGCTCACTCTAACACTCCCACAAGCTCACTCTAACACTCCCACAAGCTCACTCTAACACTCCCACAAGCTCACTCTAACACTGCCACAAGCTCACTCTAACACTCCCACAAGCTCACTCTAACACTCCCACAAGCTCACTCTAACACTCCCACAAGCTCACTCTAACACTGCCACAAGCTCACTCTAACACTCCCACAAGCTCACTCTAACACTGCCACAAGCTCACTCTAACACTCCCACAAGCTCACTCTAACACTCCCACAAGCTCACTCTAACACTGCCACAACCTCACTCTACACAAGCTCACTCTAACACTGCCACAAGCTCACTCTAACACTCCCACAACCTCACTCTAACACTCCCACAAGCTCACTCTAACACTCCCACAAGCTCACTCTAACACTCCCACAAGCTCACTCTAACACTCCCACAAGCTCACTCTAACACTCCCACAACCTCACTCTAACACTGCCACAAGCTCACTCTAACACTGCCACAAGCTCACTCTAACACTCCCACAAGCTCACTCTAACACTCCCACAAGCTCACTCTAACACTCCCACAACCTCACTCTAACACTGCCACAAGCTCACTCTAACACTGCCACAAGCTCACTCTAACACTCCCACAAGCTCACTCTAACACTCCCACAAGCTCACTCTAACACTGCCACAAGCTCACTCTAACACTCCCACAAGCTCACTAACACTGCCACAAGCTCACTCTAACACTCCCACAACCTCACTCTAACACTCCCACAAGCTCACTCTAACACTCCCACAAGCTCACTCTAACACTCCCACAAGCTCACTCTAACCCTGCCACAACCTCACTCTAACACTCCCACAAGTTCACTCTAACACTCCCACAAGCTCACTCTAACACTCCTACAACCTCACTCTAACACTCCCACAAGCTCACTCTAACACTGCCACAAGCTCACTCTAACACTGCCACAAGCTCACTCTAACACTCCCACAAGCTCACTCTAACACTCCCACAAGCTCACTCTAACACTGCCACAAGCTCACTCTAACACTCCCACAAGCTCACTCTAACACTCCCACAAGCTCACTCTAACACTCCCACAAGCTCACTCTAACACTCCCACAAGCTCACTCTAACACTCCCACAAGCTCACTCTAACACTGCCACAAGCTCACTCTAACACTCCCACAAGCTCACTCTAACACTCCCACAAGCTCACTCTAACACTGCCACAACCTCACTCTAACACTCCCACAAGCTCACTCTAACACTGCCACAACCTCACTCTAACACTCCCACAAGCTCACTCTAACACTCCCACAAGCTCACTCTAACACTCCCACAACCTCACTCTACACAAGCTCACTCTAACACTGCCACAAGCTCACTCTAACACTCCCACAACCTCACTCTAACACTCCCACAAGCTCACTCTAACACTGCCACAAGCTCACTCTAACACTGCCACAAGCTCACTCTAACACTCCCACAAGCTCACTCTAACACTGCCACAAGCTCACTCTAACACTCCCACAAGCTCACTCTAACACTGCCACAAGCTCACTCTAACACTCCCACAACCTCACTCTAACACTCCCACAAGCTCACTCTAACACTCCCACAAGCTCACTCTAACACTCCCACAAGCTCACTCTAACACTCCCACAACCTCACTCTAACACTGCCACAAGCTCACTCTAACACTCCCACAAGCTCACTCTAACACTCCCACAAGCTCACTCTAACACTCCCACAAGCTCACTCTAACACTGCCACAACCTCACTCTAACACTCCCACAAGCTCACTCTAACACTCCCACAAGCTCACTCTAACACTCCCACAACCTCACTCTACACAAGCTCACTCTAACACTGCCACAAGCTCACTCTAACACTCCCACAAGCTCACTCTAACACTCCCACAAGCTCACTCTAACACTCCCACAAGCTCACTCTAACACTCCCACAACCTCACTCTACACAAGCTCACTCTAACACTGCCACAAGCTCACTCTAACACTCCCACAAGCTCACTCTAACACTCCCACAACCTCACTCTAACACTGCCACAAGCTCACTCTAACACTCCCACAAGCTCACTCTAACACTCCCACAAGCTCACTCTAACACTCCCACAAGCTCACTCTAACACTGCCACAACCTCACTCTAACACTGCCACAACCTCACTCTAACACTCCCACAAGCTCACTCTAACACTCCCACAAGCTCACTCTAACACTCCCACAAGCTCACTCTAACACTCCCACAAGCTCACTAACACTCCCACAAGTTCACTCTAACACTCCCACAAGCTCACTCTAACACTCCCACAAGCTCACTCTAACACTCCCACAAGTGAATTTTGACTTGGGGGTCACAATTTCAACTACTCTGTTATGGAAAACTGAAGGAAATAATAACTAGAGCTGAATATACTACAAACTCTAATCACACAAAAGAGCGAAAAAGTAGTGTGAAGGACCTAGAAGTGTTAAAGTCAGAGGATCTCACCTTAAAGGATCACAACAATGCCACTATCACATCTGTGAGGAAAATGATAGGATGGATAATAAGAACCTTCAAAATAAGAGATGCCAAACCAATGATGATCCTTTTTAAATCACTTGTTCTCTCTAGGCTGGAATACTGCTGTACAATAACATCCCCATTCAAGGCAGGTGAAATTGCAGATCTACAGAATGTGCAGAGAACCTTTACTGCACATATAAGTTCCGTCAAACACCTTAATTACAGGTGAGAGATACATCACAATCTACACCTGGAAAGTCCTAGAGGGACTGGTCCCTAATCTGCACACAGAAATCACTCCCTACGAAAGCAAAAGACTTGGCAGGCGGTGCAACATACCCCCAGTGAAAAGCAGGGGCGCCACTGGTACACTAAGAGAAAACACAATTAAGTGTCCGGGGCCCAAGACTGTTCAACGTGTGAGACCAGCAATAAGGGGAATTACCAGGTAGACTCCAGGAACACCCTCCAGGTGGACTCCAGGAACACCCTCCAGGCAGACTCCAGGAACACCCTCCAGGTAGACTCCAGGAACACCCTCCAGGCAGACTCCAGGAACACCCTCCAGGTAGACTCCAGGAACACCCTCCAGGCAGACTCCAGGAACACCCTCCAGGTAGACTCCAGGAACACCCTCCAGGCAGACTCCAGGAACACCCTCCAGGTAGACTCCAGGAACACCCTCCAGGCAGACTCCAGGAACACCCTCCAGGTAGACTCCAGGAACACCCTCCAGGTAGACTCCAGGAACACCCTCCAGGTAGACTCCAGGAACACCCTCCAGGTAGACTCCAGGAACACCCTCCAGGCAGACTCCAGGAACACCCTCCAGGCAGACTCCAGGAACACCCTCCAGGTAGACTCCAGGAACACCCTCCAGGCAGACTCCAGGAACACCCTCCAGGTAGACTCCAGGAACACCCTCCAGGCAGACTCCAGGAACACCCTCCAGGCAGACTCCAGGACCACCCTCCAGGCAGACTCCAGGACCACCCTCCAGGCAGACTCCAGGAACAGACAAAATGTAAAAATCATGAATTAAAAAAAAAAAAGAATTACGTCAGAAAAAAAGCGTTAATTATGACGTCCTAGAGGCTACTGTCCAGGACGTCCTAGAGGCTACTATCCAGTTAGAAAACACGAATCGCGCCAAAATATTAACAGATAATGAAAGTTTTATAAATGATGAGAGTCTAAGGAGAGAGTCGAGCGCGTCAGCCGGTATATATAAGTACGTCTGGTGGTAGACTGTGACGTCTGGTGGTAGATTAAGACGTCGGGTGGCAGAGAGAGAGAGAGACGTCAGGCTGGGCGGGCGGGGCAGCTGGGTAGGTCTGACCGCCATGAAATCAATATTTACCTCTTTCTCCAGTGACCCGAGTGTGAGTGGAGGCCACCAGGGAGGCCAGGTAGGGGAGATGAGGGAAGGGGAGGTTAAGAGTGAGAGGCAAAGGGGCAGGGTTGGCGTGAGGAAAAGTGGTGGGGGTGGGGGTGAGGCATTGATGGAGGATAGTGGTGAGTGGGCGGGGGTGGTGGTGGTATTTTCACAGGAGAAATAAGAGCATTCCTCTTGACGTTGGTCTTGTACTGACGTTGGTCTTGTACTGACGTTGGTCTTGTACTGACGTTGGTCTTGTACTGACGTTGAAAATGATAATCAAAATGTTCATTTACTTGCAAAGCTTACAATGTCTGGTTTACATGTTGTAAAATATTAATTACAAAGGCCACTAACACGCCTAGACATGTTGTCATGTATTGACGGTGGTCTTGTATTGACGTTGTTCATGTACTGACGGTGGTCTTGTATTGACGTTGTTCATGTATTGACGCTGGTCTTGTATTGACGTTGTTCATGTACTGACGGTGGTCTTGTATTGACGTTGTTCATGTACTGACGGTGGTCTTGTATTGACGTTGTTCATGTATTGACGCTGGTCTTGTATTGACGTTGTTCATGTACTGACGGTGGTCTTGTATTGACGTTGTTCATGTACTGACGCTGGTCTTGTATTGACGTTGTTCATGTATTGACGCTGGTCTTGTATTGACGTTGTTCATGTACTGACGGTTGTCTTGTATTGACGTTGTTCATGTACTGACGCTGGTCTTGTATTGACGTTGTTCATGTATTGACGCTGGTCTTGTATTGACGTTGGTATTGAGGCTGGCTGGTCTTAACTCTGGTCTTGGTCATATAATGACCCACTAACCAGAACTTCTGGTCATGTGAGCGAGGTGTTCCTCGGGCCTACGCCTCCACTACATACAAAGAACTTGTGGTCATGTGAGCGAGGTGTTCCCCAGGCCTACGCCTCCACTACATACAATCACAGTAATGTGTTGAGATATAACATGGGAAGGGCACACAAGAGACTATCTGCTGAGAAGAACTATCCAACTCTATTTAGATTAAGGACTACTGTGTATTATATCCGTGTATGAGTCCAGGTTAGGAGAGACAGGAGAGTTACAGTACGTAACCATGAACAGTACTGTACTGTATTACCATAATCACCATAAAATTCCGTTAATTAGCATCATGTATGTGTGTGTGTGTGTAATATTTTATATTAATAGTTCTGGGGAAGGAAATATTTTGAGGATAATAATCATTAATAAAGACTAAAGCAGTAAAATATATACTGACTATAAATACAAAAAAAATGTGTCAGCAATCCTGACAGAGTGCAAAACATTTAACAGACTTCCGTCGGTCTTCATATGAGAGGACAATAGTTCCGCCCTCCATGTTTGTTGACTAGTAAGAGTTGAACTTGACCAACTGTAATAAAACTGGTGGTGAGACACAGTAGGTTTAAGATGTACATGATGGTACATAATACTGAAAAGTTGAAGAATTAGACACATATGCAACATTTGGGTATCTTTATTTGTAGATGTTTCGCCCTCCAGTGGCTTTATCAGTCGCTGAGGGACTAATTACCTCCTCATTTGTTGTATATAGTTCTACTGTCTTGACATTATGTCCATGTGCTGATAAAGTCACTGTATGACGAAACGTCTACAAATAAAGATACCCAGATGTTGCACATGTACAGAGAAGATACCTGAGGACCTGTTTCGAACCTGCACACCATCGTAACAACATGCTGCAGTGAGAAATATGGGAGGAAGTGTACAATAAACCCAGTGTAAAGCAGGGACACCGCGAGCAAAGAGAATACTGTATCAACTTCCGTGATCCCTAGATTCTTGACCACTACCACAATATATCATAAATACTGCTGGGACAAGTGCTCTTCCAACTGCCAGATCAACCAGGGTATGACGATTAATCAGACAAGACTGGCAAAAGGCTCACATTAGCTGAATAAAAAGTCACATGTGCAACATCTGGGTATCTTTATTGTAGACGTTTCGCCATCCAGTGGCTTTATCAATACAAATTCAAGAACATAATTGGAAGACAGAAGAACCATACACAAACGATGAGGTAATCAGTCCCTCAGTCTTGGTGTTGGTGAAGAACACCGTAGTCAGGCACCACTACGGTGCTGTTCACCATACAGGAAAACATTTCACCAGTAATGATACCCAACTCTTGCACATGTTGCTACTCATCATCTAGCATCATCAGCGGTGTTAAGACCACAAGGTACCAGATCAACCCGGCCTCTGACAACTGGTAACTAACAAATGTATTTTCCACTGGAGGTTCTCACTCCGCAAGTTGACACTCGCCTTAAAGGTTGGTTAGTGGAGTTTAAAGCCTATTAACTAGATGAGGGTTATTAATGGTGCTTGTAACCTGTTCACCACTAGTCAAGAATACTTAACACCTAAAATAGGTTAGTTATTTAATGGAGTTTAAAGCCTATCTACTACAGGAGGGTCATTACGAACGAATATCACTTGTTCAATACCACTCAAGAATAATTTGATCCCTTAAAGTAAATTCTTAATGTATATACACCGAGAGACATATACGTCTCGGTGTGTGTATACACTGCCATATACCTCTCAATGTATATACACAGAGACATACCTCTTGGTGTATATATAATAATATATCTCTCGGTGTATATACACTGACAGACATATACCTCTCAGTGTATATATCCTAGGCCAGAATGCATTAACTGGACTCTAATAGGCGCAGTTAGCGAAAACAAAATTGATGGGAGGGGCGCCGTGGGCAGTTAACGAGGGGGAACAAGGTCGTTACTAGAAGCCCGGTAATTAAAGTGTCACTCGCACCTTCACGGATGTCAGCTAACGTAAGAGCAGCGAAGCACTTATATTAACTTTAATGGTTTTAAGTAACACTTTGAGCAATAACAAGCAAGTGAAGGTGCCTTCTGGATCCTGAGTTATCGTAACTACAGAGATCATGTAGTGGCAGTAAGTGGAGAATGGTGTGAGTTTATTTAGGTTCAGCTACACATATATACACAAATTATCATACATGGTAACATATGTGTAAATTACCCAGAATAATCCTCCAAAATTCAAAGTGACTTATTTTCACTGGCGTCCTTGTAATATCTTACTATTTAAACCTTAAAAGTTAAAACAGATAAATAACTCAACTGCACTTCAATCAATCAAGAACCCTTCCTCGGCATCAAGTTAACACATGATTCAACTTAATCGAACTCGCTCACAAGTGCGTATTTCAATGTCCATCTTTCTTCATCCGAGACTGCAGACTCAAGGCACAAGCTATCCTCAACAAACCGCCCATGGAACAGCCCTCTAAGCAGTTCATAGTGCTCCCATGTGGTGATGTTGCCACAAATACTCGCCGGGTACTTGCTAAGAGTAACATCAACGTTTCCATCATAAACACATCATCTATCAAAGACCTCACTACGAAACGCAGCCCCACACCTCTAACTTCCACAGCAGGCGTCTACACCTTCCCCTGTGGATTCTGTCCCAAGAAATATGTAGGCGAGACAGGCAGAGATCTTGCGTTCCGCCTGAACGAGCAACGAAGTGCCTGTAACAAACGATTTAAGGTACGCCTATGTCCTCCACAGAGACTCCACGGGGCATTTGATGAACTGGGATGAGGCACAACTCGTTCACACCGAACCAGACCTCAGACGCCGACGGTGTCTAGAAGCCTCACTAATCGCCGTCACAGACACAATAGAACGTAACACTGGAAACCACAAAATTCCTAAAACATTAACATACATAATACTCAAGTAGGCTAAGCACCACCAACCCAACAACACAGGAGTCACATGATCTCATCATCTACCCGTCCTCATCTCAACATGGCATTCTTCAGGTCACCATGCATCACTCACACCTCACTCTCCTCCTATACATAATGTCTTTCTACCTCTGTATGTTAGAAGTGATCAAGGTCCCAGGACCGAAACGTTTTCTAATAAATATGTCATAGTGTTTGCTTACGTGTCTTTCTAAACCAACTTGTCGGTATTTATTACCAAGGTTTATACCATTAATAATTGGTTTTAAGAGTGACCATAAATAAATAAAATGGTAGATGGTGAACCATCATGACTCAGCCTGAGTAAGAAGTCTCTGATGATATATTATCTTGGTATGTTACCAACTGTAAGAAGCAGATCAACCAGGCTATGAGCGCTACACAGACCTGCGGGACACTAGCACGATCACAAGTGCAAAGAAAATGATAGGATGGATAACGAGAACGTTCAAAACGAGAGATGACAAGCCAATGATGATCCTTTTCAAATCACTTGTTCTCCCTAGGCTGGAATACTGCTGTACATTAACATCTCCATACAAAGCAGGTGAAATCGCAGATCTAGAGAGTGTACAGAGATCCTTTACTGCACGTATAAGTTCTGTCAAGCACCTTAACTACTGGGAACGCTTGGAAGCACTTGACTTGTACTCGTTGGAACGCAGGAGGGAGAGATATATCATAATCTACACTTGGAAAATCCTGAAAGGAATGGTCCCGAATCTGCACACAGAAATCACTCCCTACGAAAGTAAAAGACTGGGCAGGCGATGCAAAATACCCCCAATTAAAAGTAGGGGCGCCATTGGTACACTAAGAGAAAACACCATAAGTGTCCGGGGCCCAGGCCTGTTCAACAGCCTCCCATCAAGCATTAGGGGAATTACCAATAAACCCCTGGCTGCCTTCAAGAGAGAGCTGGACAGATACCTAAAGTCAGTGCCGGATCAGCCGGGCTGTGGCTCGTACGTTGGACTGCGTGCGGCCAGCAGTAACAGCCTGGTTGATCAGGTCCTGATCCACCGGGAGGCCTGGTCATGGACCGGGCCGCGGGGGCGTTGATCCCCGGAATAACCTCCAGGTAAACTCCAGGTAACAGTTTGGTTGACCAGGCAGTCATCACGGAGGTATACAAGCGTAAAATAACTCTTGAAATCAGTCACGGTATGTAACAAGTACTCGGGACTGACTCACGAAATCGTAATGACACGATTGCAAACAAACCATACCATGGGTGGGGTTAGAACCCGCGATCAGTCTCAAAACTGCAGACCGACGCGTTAGCCAGCTGGCTCAGTGACTAACGCGTCGGTCTGGAATTTTGAGACTCTCTGATCGCGGGTTTTAACCCCACCCGTGGTATAGTTTGTTTACTCGGGACTGCCTAGAATACACTATAAGAGTTGTCACTAGCCTTACCTTCACAACTCTAGATCAAAGTCTACACACGAAGTGTTTCTAGGTTAGCTAGAAGATACCTAATATCTAGATGAAGTGTGAATTATACAGTCAACTCTCTTATAAACCTCCTCTGTATAGTGAGAATTTATGTAAACGCGACTGAAAGCCCCACATTCAAAATGGAAGAGCGAGTGGAATGGCCCCCATAGTTCCTGCTATTAAATTTTTAATTACATTTGCAAAAATTTCCACTATGTACAGAAGCTTAATTAAAGAGTTTACTGTACATCACTGTACATACTGTACATATGGTAGATCACGATAGCTCTAGCGCTTTATAAAAACTTACGATAGATCACGATAGCTCTAGCGCTTTATAAAAGAACTTACGGTAGATCACGATAGCTCTAGCGCTTTATAAAAACTTACGATAGATCACGATAGCTCTAGCGCTTTATAAAAACTTACGATAGATCACGATAGCTCTAGCGCTTTATAAAAACTTACGATAGATCACGATAGCTCTAGCGCTTTATAAAAACTTACGATAGATCACGATAGCTCTAGCGCTTTATAAAAACTTACGATAGATCACGATAGCTCTAGCGCTTTATAAAAACTTACGATAGATCACGATAGCTCTAGCGCTTTATAAAAACTTACGATAGATCACGATAGCTCTAGCGCTTTATAAAAACTTACGATAGATCACGATAGCTCTAGCGCTTTATAAAAACTTACGATAGATCACGATAGCTCTAGCGCTTTATAAAAACTTACGATAGATCACGATAGCTCTAGCGCTTTATAAAAACTTACGATAGATCACGATAGCTCTAGCGCTTTATAAAAGAACTTACGATTGATCACGATAGCTCTAGCGCTTTATAAAAGAACTTACGATAGATCACGATAGCTCTAGCGCTTTATAAAAGAACTTACGATAGATCACGATAGCTCTAGCGCTTTATAAAAGAACTTACGATAGATCACGATAGCTCTAGCGTTTTATAAAAACTTACGGTAGATCACGATAGCTCTAGCGTTTTATAAAAACTTACGGTAGATCACGATAGCTCTAGCGTTTTATAAAAACTTACGGTAGATCACGATAGCTCTAGTGCTTTATAAAAGAACTTACGATAGATCACGATAGCTCTAGCGCTTTATAAAAGAACTTACGATAGATCACGATAGCTCTAGCGCTTTATAAAAGAACTTACGATAGATCACGATAGCTCTAGCGCTTTATAAAAGAACTTACGATAGATCACGATAGCTCTAGTGCTTTATAAAAGAACTTACGATAGATCACGATAGCTCTAGCGCTTTATAAAAGAACTTACGATAGATCACGATAGCTCTAGCGCTTTATAAAAGAACTTACGATAGATCACGATAGCTCTAGTGCTTTATAAAAGAATTTACGATAGATCACGATAGCTCTAGCGCTTTATAAAAGAACTTACGATAGATCACGATAGCTCTAGTGCTTTATAAAAGAACTTACGATAGATCACGATAGCTCTAGCGCTTTATAAAAGAACTTACGATAGATCACGATAGCTCTAGTGCTTTATAAAAGAACTTACGATAGATCACGATAGCTCTAGCGCTTTATAAAAGAACTTACGATAGATCACGATAGCTCTAGCGCTTTATAAAAGAACTTACGATAGATCACGATAGCTCTAGCGCTTTATAAAAGAACTTACGATAGATCACGATAGCTCTAGTGCTTTATAAAAGAACTTACGATAGATCACGATAGCTCTAGCGCTTTATAAAAGAACTTACGATAGATCACGATAGCTCTAGCGCTTTATAAAAGAACTTACGATAGATCACGATAGCTCTAGTGCTTTATAAAAGAACTTACGATAGATCACGATAGCTCTAGCGCTTTATAAAAGAACTTACGATAGATCACGATAGCTCTAGCGCTTTATAAAAGAACTTACGATAGATCACGATAGCTCTAGTGCTTTATAAAAGAACTTACGATAGATCACGATAGCTCTAGCGCTTTATAAAAGAACTTACGATAGATCACGATAGCTCTAGCGCTTTATAAAAGAACTTACGATAGATCACGATAGCTCTAGCGCTTTATAAAAGAACTTACGATAGATCACGATAGCTCTAGCGCTTTATAAAAACTTACGGTAGATCACGATAGCTCTAGCGCTTTATAAAAGAACTTACGATAGATCACGATAGCTCTAGCGCTTTATAAAAGAACTTACGATTGATCACGATAGCTCTAGCGCTTTATAAAAGAACTTACGATAGATCACGATAGCTCTAGTGCTTTATAAAAGAACTTACGATAGATCACGATAGCTCTAGTGCTTTATAAAAGAACTTACGATAGATCACGATAGCTCTAGCGCTTTATAAAAACTTACGGTAGATCACGATAGCTCTAGCGTTTTATAAAAACTTACGGTAGATCACGATAGCTCTAGCGTTTTATAAAAACTTACGGTAGGTCACGATAGCTCTAGCGTTTTATAAAAACTTACGGTAGATCACGATAGCTCTAGCGTTTTATAAAAACTTACGGTAGATCACGATAGCTCTAGTGCTTTATAAAAGAACTTACGATAGATCACGATAGCTCTAGCGCTTTATAAAAGAACTTACGATAGATCACGATAGCTCTAGCGCTTTATAAAAGAACTTACGATAGATCACGATAGCTCTAGCGCTTTATAAAAGAACTTACGATAGATCACGATAGCTCTAGCGCTTTATAAAAGAACTTACGATAGATCACGATAGCTCTAGCGCTTTATAAAAGAACTTACGATAGATCACGATAGCTCTAGCGCTTTATAAAAGAACTTACGATAGATCACGATAGCTCTAGCGCTTTATAAAAGAACTTACGATAGATCACGATAGCTCTAGCGCTTTATAAAAGAACTTACGATAGATCACGATAGCTCTAGCGCTTTATAAAAGAACTTACGATAGATCACGATAGCTCTAGCGCTTTATAAAAGAACTTACGATAGATCACGATAGCTCTAGCGCTTTATAAAAGAACTTACGATAGATCACGATAGCTCTAGCGCTTTATAAAAGAACTTACGATAGATCACGATAGCTCTAGCGCTTTATAAAAGAACTTACGATAGATCACGATAGCTCTAGCGCTTTATAAAAGAACTTACGATAGATCACGATAGCTCTAGCGCTTTATAAAAGAACTTACGATAGATCACGATAGCTCTAGCGCTTTATAAAAGAACTTACGATAGATCACGATAGCTCTAGCGCTTTATAAAAGAACTTACGATAGATCACGATAGCTCTAGCGCTTTATAAAAGAACTTACGATAGATCACGATAGCTCTAGCGCTTTATAAAAGAACTTACGATAGATCACGATAGCTCTAGCGCTTTATAAAAGAACTTACGATAGATCACGATAGCTCTAGCGCTTTATAAAAGAACTTACGATAGATCACGGAATTCTTGTCTTCCTTTGTGGTCAAAAAACATTTTAAGATATCAAGTGGAAGTGGTGTGAAACACTCCAGTTCCCTCTCTATTACCACGTTTCGCTCTATTTCGGGACCACTGTGCATGATGTGTGTGTATGCTTGATAAATCACCACCAAGTGCGAAACATCGTCTAAGAAAAGTGTTGACTCAGGTATGTTTCACACAGCGTGTCGGCCACTGGCCCAGTCACTGCAAGCTATCAGGTATCTTAGTGATTTTACTACGTATTACGTAATGACGTCAACTAATTCAGAAACTGGAAATGGAAAACTGGACGGTGTGTTAATTGTCCACGACGAACGTCAGCTAATTTCTAGTGAGGTCCGTGGTTCGATCCCCGGTACGGGTGGAAACATTGAGGCATGTTTCCTTAAGGCACCTGCTATCCCTGTTCACCTAGCAGTAAATAGGTACCCAGGTATTAGCCAACCGGTGTGGGTCGCATCATGGGGACAAAATTATCCTAAGTTGCCCGAAATGTTCTGTATAACCAGTGGCTTTCTATATATTGTCATTGATTTCAGTCATGATCTGCTTAAGTTGCATCATGTACTTGTAGAAATAAAGATTATTATTATTATTTATTATTATTATCTGATTTGTGCAGCCTGGTCCAGGACCAGACCGCTGGAACTATAACCTCAGGAGCCATCAACAGATAGCTAGGGTATTGTGTCTTAGCCTTCCTCAGCTACCCATCAACCTGAGACTAATGGAGTTATTAGCCTTGGTAAAATTGATTACTCTAAGGTTATTACCTGGGCAGCCAGCGTCTGTCAGCAGTGATACTCGAGGCAATGTTTGTCAGCAGTGGTCCACGAGGCAGCATCTGTTAGCAGTGGTCCACGAGGCAGCATCTGTTAGCAGTGGTCCACGAGGCAGCATCTGTTAGCAGCGGTCCACGAGGCATCATCTGCCAGCATCGGTCCATGAGGTAGCATGTCAGCAGTGGTCCATGAGGTAGCATGTCAGCAGTGGTCCATGAGGTAGCATCTGCCAGCATTGGTCCATGAGGTAGCATGTCAGCATATTATTATTATTATTATTATTATTATTATTATTATCAAAAAGAAGCGCCAAGCCACAAGGGCTATACAGCGCATGTCAGCATAGGTCCGTCCATTAGGTAGTATGTCAGCATAAGTCCATGAGGTAGCATGTCAGCAGTGGTTTATGATGAAGAGTCTGCCAGCAGAGTGTTCCTTAAGGCAGTCTGCCAACAGAGTGATCCTCGAGGCAGTCTGCCAACAGAGTGATCCTCAAGGCAGTCTGCCAGCAGAGCGATCATCAAGGCAGTCTGGTGGCAATGTGATCCTCGAGGCAGTCTGCCAGCAGAGTGGTCCTCAAGGCAGTCTGCCAGCAGAGTGGTCCTCAAGGCAGTCTGCCAGCAGAGTGGTCCTCGAAGCAGTCTGCCAGCAGAGTGGTCCTCGAAGCAGTCTGCCAGCAGAGTGGTCCTCAAGGCAGTCTGCCAGCAGAGTGGTCCTCGAGGCAGTCTGCCAGCAGAGTGGTCCTCAAGGCAGTCTGTCAGCAGAGTGATCATCAAGACAGTCTGCCAGCAGAGTGATCCTCAAGGCAGTCTGCCAGCAGAGTGGTCCTCAAGGTAGTCTGCCAGCAGCGTGATCCTCAAGGCAGTCTGCCAGCAGAGTGGTCCTCAGGGTAGTCTGCCAGCAGCGTGATCCTCAAGGTAGTCTGCCAGCAGCGTGATCCTCAAGGCAGTGTCGGTTCTCTGAACCATTCATTTGCAGTCTGGCGGCAGTGTGGTCCTCGAGGCAGGCTGCCAGCATAGTGGTCCTCCAGGGGACGGATATGGAGGCATAATGGTCCTACGAGTGTGGTCGAGGGTGGGCATAAAAGCCTATTAGAGAGTGTGAACAGGGAGGGTCGTCCTGCCCTCTCCGAGGTTTGGACAGATTTACAGGGCCGTGATGGATGGTCTGCCTTATATACCCTGAGCTGCCACCTATCCCTTCCTCGGCCTATCCTGCCTTGCCTATCCCTCCTCTTAGCCACAAATTCATCTCACGTCCCAGAAAACATTCTTCTACGCCATGCGACATCCAAAAGTAGGCGAGAGTATACATAATAGTGAGAGAAAATTGACGCGCAGTTCAGTAATTTTAAGAGAGCTCTCGCGTTGGCAAGAGATGCGGTCAGTACCCCATTTTCTATGGTTAAGCGAACAATTTTCTCTGGTCAGAGGACAAGATGTCAGCCTGACCGCAGTCCAGCGGTGAAGGCGGGCAGGCAGAAAGGTGTTGGCCCACCGATGGGATAATTTCTCAAACTGCCTTGAAAATGTATTTTGAAAACGTGCGGTGGGAGCTACCGCCCAGACAAATGATGACTGTATGTAGTGGTAGTGATGACTGTATGTAGTGGTAATGGTGACTGTATGTAGTGGTAGTGGTGACTGTGTAGTTATGGCTATATGAAGTCATCCATGTGTAGGTGAGTCACAGGAAGTGTCATGTTTGTTCATTCCAAGAGTTCTATATATATGTAATGAGCCTGATGAAGATGTGGTAGAGTAAATCATCATACAAAGCTTCAAGAACAGGTACGAACCAAATCCAGAAGACGCGTCTCATCCCTCTAGCAAAATAACTCTTAACTTAACCAAGTGATGAGTCAGTGGCATATTCTTGGAACTCATGAAAGCCTTTGACAGAAAGTAGAGAAATAAACAGGAAGAGAAGGTAAAGTACTTGGACAACAACACAAGGAAGAGTGATGGTAAGGGAAAAAAATCATTCCAAACATCCCAAATGATACATTTTGCTAGCATTCTGGGGTTTAAATCAACTTAAAATGACGAACGTAACTACTGTATAAGAGTGAACTCCTTACAGAAGCAAATGTAGTTTTAGATCGTTCACAGAAACACACGAGGGATGTTCCGAACAGTGAGATATGGACGTAGAACGACAATGTTTACAGATGTGAGAGTTAGCAAGTCACACTGAGGAGAGTAGCAATCTATGTTAGAGAGACTGTTATAAGGAACTTTTGAACTCGCAGAATACTTCAGAAGTGCTGAATGACCCATGTGAGTTTAGCGCTAAACGTGTAATATATATCCTCTTTCATAAACCTTGTCACAACCTCTATTATGGCGCTATATAACCCTAATAGGTTTAGCGCTTCTCTTTGACTACATTTCAGAAGTGCTGAGAATTAAAGAGCAAGAGAATCAGGTAATTGTTTTTGTGTATCAACTACCTTTAGTAACGGTTGAAAAATTCATGGAACAGATAAGGAGGATAAAAACTGCCTTGAAAACGGTACAATAAATGTTATCTCCTTTGAAGATTTAATGTCACACGGTAAATGAAAGATAATGAACAACGGCATTGTTTCACAGTACCCTAGCCTGGGTGACACATACCAGCCCAGGTGACACATACCAGCCCAGGTGACACATACCAGCCCAGGTGACACATACCAGCCCAGGTGACACATACCAGCCCAGGTGACACATACTAGCCTGGGTGACACATACCAGCCCAGGTGACACATACTAGCCTGGGTGACACATACCAGCCCAGGTGACACATACTAGCCTGGGTGACACATACCAGCCCAGGTGACACATACTAGCCTGGGTGACACATACCAGCCCAGGTGACACATACCAGCCCAGGTGACACATACCAGCCCAGGTGACACATACCAGCCCAGGTGACACATACTAGCCTGGGTGACACATACCAGCCCAGGTGACACATACTAGCCTGGGTGACACATACCAGCCCAGGTGACACATACCAGCCCAGGTGACACATACCAGCCCAGGTGACACATACCAGCCCAGGTGACACATACCAGCCTGGGTGACACATACCAGCCCAGGTGACACATACCAGCCCAGGTGACACATACCAGCCCAGGTGACACATACCAGCCCAGGTGACACATACCAGCCTGGGTGACACATACCAGCCTGGGTGACACATACCAGCCCAGGTGACACATACTAGCCTGGGTGACACATACCAGCCCAGGTGACACATACCAGCCTGGGTGACACATACCAGCCTGGGTGACACATACCAGCCCAGGTGACACATACCAGCCCAGGTGACACATACCAGCCCAGGTGACACATACCAGCCCAGGTGACACATACCAGCCCAGGTGACACATACCAGCCTGGGTGACACATACCAGCCCAGGTGACACATACCAGCCCAGGTGACACATACCAGCCCAGGTGACACATACCAGCCCAGGTGACACATACCAGCCTGGGTGACACATACCAGCCTGGGTGACACATACCAGCCCAGGTGACACATACCAGCCCAGGTGACACCAGCCCAGGTGACACATACCAGCCTGGGTGACACATACCAGCCCAGGTGACACATACTAGCCTGGGTGACACATACCAGCCCAGGTGACACATACTAGCCTGGGTGACACATACCAGCCCAGGTGACACATACTAGCCTGGGTGACACATACCAGCCCAGGTGACACATACTAGCCTGGGTGACACATACCAGCCCAGGTGACACATACCAGCCCAGGTGACACATACCAGCCCAGGTGACACATACCAGCCCAGGTGACACATACTAGCCTGGGTGACACATACCAGCCCAGGTGACACATACTAGCCTGGGTGACACATACCAGCCCAGGTGACACATACTAGCCTGGGTGACACATACCAGCCCAGGTGACACATACCAGCCCAGGTGACACATACCAGCCCAGGTGACACATACCAGCCCAGGTGACACATACTAGCCTGGGTGACACATACCAGCCCAGGTGACACATACCAGCCCAGGTGACACATACTAGCCTGGGTGACACATACCAGCCCAGGTGACACATACTAGCCTGGGTGACACATACTAGCCTGGGTGACACATACCAGCCCAGGTGACACATACTAGCCTGGGTGACACATACCAGCCCAGGTGACACATACTAGCCTGGGTGACACATACCAGCCCAGGTGACACATACTAGCCTGGGTGACACATACCAGCCCAGGTGACACATACCAGCTCAGGTGACACATACCAGCCCAGGTGACACATACCAGCCCAGGTGACACATACCAGCCCAGGTGACACATACCAGCCCAGGTGACATACCAGCCCAGGTGACACATACCAGCCCAGGTGACACATACCAGCCCAGGTGACACATACCAGAGTTACTAGGATCTGCATGAGGCTGTCATCTGCTGAGGACGCGGTTAACCTCCAAGAAGATATAAACAAAGTTTTCCAGTGGGCAACGGTAAACAATATGATGTTCAATGAGGACAAATTCCAACTACTCCGTTATGGAAAACTGGAGATAATAACTAGAACAGAGTATACTACTGACTCCGGCCATACAATAGAGCGGAAAAATAATGTAAGGGACCTGGGAGTAGTAATGTCTGAGGATCTCACTTTCAAGAATCACAACAGTGCCACGATCGCACGTGCAAAGAAAATGATAGGATGGATAATGAGAACGTTCAAAACGAGAGATGACAAGCCAATGATGATCCTTTTCAAATCACTTGTTCTCTCTAGGCTGGAATACTGCTGTACATTAACATCTCCATTCAAAGCAGGTGAAATCGCAGATCTAGAGAGTGTACAGAGATCCTTTACTGCACGTATAAGTTCTGTCAAGCACCTTAACTACTGGGAACGCTTGGAAGCACTTGACTTGTACTCGTTGGAACGCAGGAGGGAGAGATATATCATAATCTACACTTGGAAAATCTTGGAAGGAATGGTCCCAAATCTACACACAGAAATCACTCCCTACGAAAGTAAAAGACTGGGCAGGCGATGCAAAATGCCGCCAATAAAAAGTAGGGGCGCCACTGGTACACTAAGGAAAAACACCATAAGCGTCCGGGGCCCAAGACTGTTCAACAGCCTCCCATCAAGCATTAGGGGAATTGCCAATAAACCCCTGGCTGCCTTCAAGAGAGAGCTGGACAGATACCTAAAGTCAGTGCCGGATCAGCCGGGCTGTGGCTCGTACGTTGGACTGCGTGCGGCCAGCAGTAACAGCCTAGTTGATCAAGCCCTGATCCATCGGGAGGCCTGGTCATAGACCGGGCCGCGGGGGCGTTGATCCCCGGAATAACCTCCAGGTAACCTCCAGGTATTGGGGCTCTGAAAATTTTACTATAGACCAACATAACAGAGCCTGCCAGGAACGAAGCCATTCTTGACCTGATCTTCACGAAGAGTGAAGAGCTAATCAGGGACCTAACAATCACAAATGCAACAAGTAAATCACAGGTAAACGTAATTAAACCACAACCGTATTGAAATACAGACAAGCAACTTTGTATAAATCCCAGCTAGAGCCAACGTGAAGGGCTCTTCAGTAAGTCTAACTTCAATAACCAGAGACTTGACTGAGATCAGATAAAGAACTATCAGACATTCCCTGGAAAACCATCCTGACCAATCTAAACCCACAACAGTATATGGAACAGCTTTAAATGCGGGCTGGTGGTCATTTATTCAACTGACGTCTGGTGCAGACAACACCGATGACCCTGGCAGCAACATGCTCACCCTCTCCCTCCTTCAGACTATACCCGCTGTACTTCCCACATTCATGACTTAGAATGATAAACCAGTTGTAGTGATGGTGGTGGTGGTAATGGTGGTTGTGGTGATAGTGGTGGTGGCGGTGATAATGGGAGGGCAGGTCACTGGGTTTATGATGTGCGTGTCGGTCTCGTTTACAGCGTCAATAAAGTTATGGAAAAGATTTACCTCAGCAAGATGGCATGTGGCTCTTTATTGTACCTTCCATTATGTGTTTCCCGCACCTCTTGTGCCATAATTTACACTGTATCTTGCTCTTTTTAATACTGTAGCCTCCTGTATTGTTTAGAATGCTGTATCCAGTAGCAATCGACAGGTAAATCTCAACAAAATTATTACATTTGTCTTTCCTCTGTGTTTCTTAATAGTTCGTATGTCCACTCTTAAGAAGCCTGGTCTGAAGCCGACCCGCGGGGGCGATGACCCCCACAACCATTATGACACACTATGAAGTTAGCTTGTACCACATGTTCCCCCAGCATGCCCACTTGTTCCCTCAGCATGCTCACTTGTTCCCTCAGCATGCCCACTTGTTCCCTCAGCATGCTCACTTGTTCCCCCAGCATGCCCACTTGTTCCCTCAGCATGCTCACTTGTTCCCTCAGCATGCTCACTTGTTTCCCCAGCATGCCCACTTGTTCCCTCAGCATGCTCACTTGTTCCCTCAGCATGCCCACTTGTTCCCTCAGCATGCTCACTTGTTCCCCCAGCATGCCCACTTGTTCCCTCAGCATGCTCACTTGTTCCCTCAGCATGCTCACTTGTTTCCCCAGCATGCCCACTTGTTCCCTCAGCATGCTCACTTGTTCCCTCAGCATGCCCACTTGTTCCCTCAGCATGCTCACTTGTTCCCCCAGCATGCCCACTTGTTCCCTCAGCATGCTCACTTGTTCCCTCAGCATGCCCACTTGTTCCCTCAGCATGCTCACTTGTTCCCTCAGCATGCTCACTTGTTCCCTCAGCATGCCCACTTGTTCCCCCAGCATGCCCACTTGTTCCCCCAGCATGCCCACTTGTTCCCTCAGCATGCTCACTTGTTCCCCAAGCATGCCCACTTGTGCCCTCAGCGTGCTTACTTGTTCCCCCAGCATGCCCACTTGTTCCCCCAGCATGCTCACTTGTTCCCCAAGCATGCCCACTTGTTCCCCCAGCATGCTCACTTGTTCCCTCAGCATGCCCACTTGTTCCCCCAGCATGCCCACTTATTCCCCCAGCATGCCCACTTGTTCCCTCAGCATGCTCACTTGTTCCCCCAGCATGCCCACTTGTTCCCTCAGCATGCTCACTTGTTCCCCCAGCATGCCCACTTGTTCCCCCAGCATGCCCACTTGTTCCCTCAGCATGCTCACTTGTTCCCCCAGCATGCTCACTTGTTCCCTCAGCATGCCCACTTGTTCCCCCAGCATGCCCACTTGTTCCCTCAGCATGCTCACTTGTTCCCCAAGCATGCCCACTTGTTCCCCAAGCATGCCCACTTGTTCCCCAAGCATGCCCACTTGTTCCCCCAGCATGCCCAGTTGTTCCCCCAGCATGCTCACTTGTTCCCCAAGCATGCCCACTTGTTCCCCCAGCATGCTCACTTGTTCCCCAAGCATGCCCACTTGTTCCCCCAGCATGCTCACTTGTTCCCCAAGCATGCCCACTTGTTCTCCCAGCATGCTCACTTGTTCCCCAAGCATGCCCACTTGTTCCCCCAGCATGCTCACTTGTTCCCCCAGCATGCCCACTTGTTCCCCCAGCATGCTCACTTGTTCCCCAGCATGCCCCCGTGTTCCCCCAGCATGCTCACTTGTTCCCCCAGCATGCCCACTTGTTCCCTCAGCATGCCCACTTGTTCCCCCAGCATGCTCACTTGTTCCCTCAGCATGCCCACTTGTTCCCCCAGCATGCTCACTTGTTCCCCCAGCATGCCCACTTGTTCCCCCAGCATGCTCACTTGTTCCCCCAGCATGCTCACTTGTTCCCCAAGCATGCTCACTTGTTCCCCAAGCATGCTCACTTGTTCCCCCAGCATGCTCACTTGTTCCCCCAGCATGCTCACTTGTTCCCCAAGCATGCTCACTTTTTCCCCAAGCATGCTCACTTGTTCCCCCAGCATGCTCACTTGTTCCCCCAGCATGCTCACTTGTTCCCCAAGCATGCTCACTTGTTCCCCCAGCATGCTCACTTGTTCCCCCAGCATGCTCACTTGTTCCCCCAGCATGCTCACTTGTTCCCCAAGCATGCTCACTTGTTCCCCAAGCATGCCCACTTGTTGCCCCAGCATGCTCACTTGTTCCCCCAGCATGCTCACTTGTTCCCCAAGCATGCTCACTTGTTCCCCAAGCATGCCCACTTGTTCCCCCAGCATGCTCACTTGTTCCCCCAGCATGCTCACTTGTTCCCCCAGCATGCTCACTTGTTCCCCAAGCATGCTCACTTGTTCCCCAAGCATGCCCACTTGTTCCCCCAGCATGCTCACTTGTTCCCCCAGCATGCTCACTTGTTCCCCCAGCATGCTCACTTGTTCCCCAAGCATGCCCACTTGTTCCCTCAGCATGCTCACTTGTTCCCCCAGCATGCTCACTTGTTCCCCAAGCATGCCCACTTGTTCCCTCAGCATGCCCACTTGTTCCCCCAGCATGCCCACTTGTTCCCCCAGCATGCTCACTTGTTCCCCAAGCATGCCCACTTGTTCCCCCAGCATGTTCTCTTGTTCCCCCAGCATGCTCACTGAAGAGTCATCATTGGCTTGTCATCCCTTGTTTTGAAGGTTCTGGTTTTCCTACCTATCAATTTATTGTCGCCATTGATTATAGTGTTGTCAGCGACCCACTTGAAGACTTGCTTTCTATCAGCTTGAAGGCTCGCTGTGTCTTGTATGAATGTCACTTTCATAGATTCTGGTATCGTCCCTCAGCCTGGAGTCGATATGTTCAGTCCATTATTCCTTAGAAGACTGATGAAATGAGGGACTGATTGCCTCAAACTCTTCCTCATCTTCCAACGTTCTTCTCTATACCGGACTGAAGAAGCCACTGGCTGGCGATACGTTTCCTCATTAAAAATTCCCAATAGTTGTACAATTGACTCATTCTTCAACTTGTGGCTTTTATAAAGCATTTACATCACAAACTTCTAGTGTCACAGGATCATCCACTCAACATACTGGTTCACATCATTGTTTATTATCACATTGTCTTCCCAGCAAACTTCAGCAAACTCACGATTTATTAGCTCCCAGCACCTAACTTCTCTATCTTGTAACTTCTTCAGACTTTATCATCTTTGCCTGGCAAACTTCTTATTCTTCTCCCCATTCATTCTTTATTCCAAATACACAAATACAATCCAGTACATCACATTACACTATCTGAAATACAATCCTTGTTGTTCCTTCCCTCTTATAGGCGCATGAAAAGAGGTGAGGGTCTTATGAATCTCTTAGATGGATCCACCTCTAGTGTAAACTGTGGGGAGCCATAGCCACGTAGCAGTAGATAAGTAGCTTCTTAGATTGTATCATTATTGTCTATAATTCCTGTGGCTCATTTAGATCTTAAAGTTTCTATATGTCTATGTCTTATTAATATTCACGCGGGTTTAGCGCTCCCCATAATAATGATACTCTGTGTTCTTCACTATACAGGTTCACCTTTGTTCACCCTTCATGTTCTCTCCCTTCACAGGTTCATCTTTGTTCACCCTTCATGTTCTCTCCCTTCACAGGTTCATCTTTGTTCACCCTTCATGTTCTCTCCCTTCACAGGTTCATCTTTGTTCACCCTTCATGTTCTCTCCCTTCACAGGTTCATCTTTGTTCACCCTTCATGTTCTCTCCCTTCACAGGTTCATCTTTGTTCACCCTTCATGTTCTCTCCCTTCACAGGTTCATCTTTGTTCACCCTTCATGTTCTCTCCCCTCACAGGTTCATCTTTGTTCACCCTTCATGTTCTCTCCCCTCACAGGTTCATCTTTGTTCACCCTTCATCATGTTGTCTTCCCACACAGGTTCACCTACGCTCACCCTTCATCATGTTGTCTTCCCACACAGGTTCACCTACGCTCACCCTTCATCATGTTGTCCTCCCACACAGGTTCACCTACGCTCACCCTTCATCATGTTGTCTCCCCACACAGGTTCACCTACGCTCACCCTTCATCATGTTTTCCTCCCACACAGGTTCACCTACGCTCACCCTTCATTATGTTGTCTTCCCACACAGGTTCACCTACGCTCACCCTTCATTATGTTGTCTCTCCACACAGGTTCACCTACGCTCACCCTTCATCATGTCTCCCCACACAGGTTCACCAACGCTCATCCTTCATCATGTTGTCTTCCCACACAGGTTCACCTACGCTCATCCTTCATCATGTTGTCTCCCCACACAGGTTCACCTACGCTCACCCTTCATCATGTTGTCTTCCCACACAGGTTCACTTACGCTCACCCTTCATCATGAACGGAGTGTGTGTACGGTGGAGGGGCTACGTCGACCTTGAACGTCTTGATGGAGTGGGATGTTTGGAATATGATGAAGACAATGCTACGGTGAGTATGATGATTATCCTCTCATTACTCCCTCACCTTGTCTTATACCCCTGCCTCTCACACTAGTCTAACTCCTGCCCATCCTGTTAATCTACCTTGCCTCTCACACTTGACTGACTCCCTGTCTCTCACACTCCCTCTAACCACCGCCTCTAACCTTTGCCTCACACACTCCTCTAGTATCCTACCTCACTCTAATGTTACCACCTCTCACACCTCTAACTCTTGCTTCACACACCTCTAACCACTGCCTCTGGTCCAACTCAGGAGGAGGACCGGATACTGAGAGAGGAAATCGAGAAATACAAGGCTCGTCTGAGGGAGTTTGAAGAGAAACAACGCGCCTTCCGCGTCCCCACCACCTCACACGCCCATGCCCACGCCCACGCTCACACACACCACTCAGAACAGGCTAATATACAAGTCCGCTAGCAGGTAAGAAAGAAAAAAATTAATTCATTGTGTTTGTTTATTAAATTATTGTAAACTTATCTAAAATATATTTAGTTAGGTAAGTTTTCTCAGATTCTTTTGGTACAAAATTATTAATTTTTACATTAACATAAATGAAAAAAAAGTATCTTTAAACGTATAAGAGAAAATTTTAGGACCTAATTTTAAACGAGTTCTTACTAACTGACCAGTTTTATCTATTCGGTACGACACATATATACATAGAGAGAGAGAGAGAGAGAGAGAGAGAGAGAAATAAACTTCAAAAATATATGAATCCTGAGAAACAGTTGCTTATGCTGTTTTTGTAATTTTAAACAAATTTTTTGCAATATTTCTTATTTTGCTGCATGAAAGTTTTTTAAAGTATTAACATTTATTAAAAAAACGAACAATCAACAAGTAGATAACACAAGCCCCGCCCACATCCTAGTCTGATTGGCTGGCGGTGATTCAGCATCTGCAACAGCCAATCAGGAAGGGCTGTGGGCGGAGCCTGTGTCCTGCCGAAGAAGACAAACGGAAGAAAATAGCTATTACGCTAATGAAGAAAAGCTCGGACTTAAATTTCAATTAGAGTAATGAAGAATTTGATTAATGGAATGGTGATTTGTGATCATTAGAGAGATGGGAAGCGGTACGAGGGTCATTAGTGTTAAAGTATCATTAATCTGTGTGCCACTTCGCGTGTAACTACATCATCCACGCCAAATCTTATAATTCTATATTATTCTTAAGCTCACACATCATTCCTACAGCCCATCCTTTCATCTCCTGCCATTATGTTCCCTCCCTACCCCACTCCTTCCATCATTCAACCAGTGATAGACGTTGTATACCATCACCCATCCCTCTCTCCCCTCCCACAATTCCATGACATTTCCCATCCTACCATCCAATCAAATATTAAAGGCATGTTCCACTCTGCTCCCTTAATCATAGTTGCCATGCTTCTTGCTACATTCTCAGTCCTCCAATCATACGAGTATGTATCTACACCAGTTACCCATATTCCTCCTCCTCCCCCCCCTCCTCACACATTTCCATGATATTTCCCACATCCTGCAATGAGTATTATCCTAGTATGTCTAGGTACTAGTAAAACAGTAGACACGAGGAAAGAAACTGAGATCCCAAGCATCACTGAGTCACTGAAGAAGTTCTCACTGGCGTTAATATGCACATAAACTCTCCAGAGCTTCAGCACCACAGGTGAACACTCCTCCACATGGATCACTAGTACTGGCCTCCTAATAAATCAGGTACACGATCTATGTCAGGTAAAGCATTAGCGACATTTCCCTGCACTATAGGAAAGTACTTCTTTACAAATCACTATTCCTCACTTCTCCCCATAGAACCATGTCAGATCACAATCAAACTTTCTTCTCGAAAGTAAGCATGATGCCTTACGTTTTATTGTAGGCATACCTCCACAGCAATCTCTTCCACAAAATATATATGTTGATTTTCTGTGGAGTAACACACGCTGTGGGGGTATGCCTACGATAAAACGTAAGGCATCATGCTTAGTTTTGAGGAGAAAGTGAGTCGTGAGTCGTGGTTTCCATGTGGAAATTGGAGCACGGATCAGCATTAAGGTTTCTATCGTTCAAACTGAACCGTCTGCTATAATCTTTGGACTTTTAAGTGTTTATGGATCTATAGTTCACACCTTAACTGTAAGTAATTCCCTGTCATCCATAAACGTTTTAACTCCATGAGCGTCAACTGGGACGAGCTAGCACCTATAAACATTCCAGCCAGTGTATAACTTTTGTGGCTTTGCTTATACATTGATCTTCACATGCATGATACAAATGATGAATTGGCAAAGGCGTGTAGATTATAACTCTGAAACATCAACTGTTTGTTTGTGGATAATACGAAAAAAAAAAAACTTCAGGTGAGCCTCATTAACCTTGCACCAACCAGTTTATCGCACATTATATAATCCAAGAGCAACCACGTATATAGGACGCATTCAACAAATTCAGCAGACTCGTGGATGTCACTACTGGCCTGCTTCCGCAGGACTATAAGTACCTCTGAGGGCTTTTGAACCACCACTTGATGTAACCACCATCAAATATAAACGTTGCCAGAGGAACTATTGTCGCACCCTGCGTCATGTGCTAGAATGTAATAAAATAATAATAATAATGTGTATCTCGTTTCCCTTGCAGATTCTAAGCCTGCTTCATCGAAAATCTTAACTACCAATTACTGGGAGGAGCTAGGTGGAGCGAGGTGTTGTCAACTGTGGAGTACCAAGTGGACTGAAGATGGGTGGATAATTGTGAAGGACATGCAGGCTGGAGTAAGAGCATTCACAGGGTGGGCAAGGCATCAGGACACCGAGGAACTGCGCATCAAAACTATTCGGAAGATTGAAAACTGTTGAAGACTGTTCATGACAAGATCAAAAACGTAATGTAAGTGCTTTAGAGTTCGACATGGGCTGGACAGTGGCGTTTGAAATATGGCTGAGTGTCCCGTGTTCGAAATATACCTGTTCGTAATTGCAATTTAAAATACTGCATAATTACGTTTTAACTGTTCCAATCAAGAATGCGTCATTGGCGGCTCAGAAACCAGCGCACTGCTTTCCTACCTGCCAGTCACAGTCAAAACCGTGCATTTTCAAACGTAATGTAAACTGACTTCCCTCCGCCACCAGAGACTACGGAACAATGAAAAACTCCCAAATCGAGGCAATTGTGTAGTTAAAAAATGAAGAGGCTGATCGTGTGCTTAATAAATCATATATTAAAAAAAGACTTTATATAAGAAAATCTCTATAGAAAGCTTTCACTAATGTCTGTATAACAATTAACATTCTTGCACAGTGTGTAGTACTATCCTTACTGTAGATTACTCATCCTGATACTACCACAATAATGTTCAATATACTTCTTCAAACACAACACTCTTATTAACAGCAATTTCTGACACAAACTAATATATATTGAGAAAATAAAACAAATTATTATTATTATTATTATTATTATTATTATTATTATTATTGGGTAAACATAGCAGAGAAGAAATTTGTTTTTGGCATAACTCTGCTAAATTCAATCTGAATATATATCAGTGATATATATACCTGAATATAAATCAATGATATATATCTGAATATATATTACTGATTTAATATTGCATTAAATCATTGAAATATTTAATATTACATTAAATCAGAGATAGAGTGCCCTAGAAGTGCGAGGTTTGATGGAAGAGAGGATAGGCTGGCTCCAGTGCCTTGGATGAGGATGCCTACAGTGTCATGAGTGCCGCTACATCCAAGAGGGAACACAAGAGCAATATTGTAGATATATGGTTCAGAGAACCGACAACTTGATAAATTAGACACATGTGCAACACTGTGGTATCTTCACTGAGGAAACTTTTCACCACACAGTGGCTTCATCAGTCCTATACAAAGAAGAATGGTGAAGATCAGAAGGAGTTTGAGGTAATGAGTCCCTCAGCCTGGAGTCGATGTAATCAGTCCATCAATCTTATCAAGACTGTGGGACTGATTACCTCAAACTCCTTCTGATCTTCGCCATTTTCTGTTGTATTGGACTAATGAAGCCACTGTGTGTCGAAACGTTTCCATAAATCTAGGCAAGTGTTGGCCATGTGTCTGGTGTAGTAAGAGCAGTACTGCAGTGGCACTACACTGTTTACACTTTGTTATTATTCTGTTTTATTGACTTAATTTGTGTTGGTTTGTGCAGTAATAATGTACACTGATTCCCACACTTAATGTATAAACCTGCGTGTTAGTATTCCCACACTCTCCTCCCCATTACTTCACTATCGTCTTCCCCATTAATCCAACTATAGTCTTCCCCATTACTCTCACTATAATCTTCCGCCTCCCCTCCACTGTAGCCCCCCCCCCGTCCCTCACAACACTAACACCCTGAGTGCCATGCTTACCTGTGTGTTTCACTCATAACGAGTGGAGCAACACCTCACATAATACACTTTCCACTGACACCTTCTCTATCTGTAACCCACAATAGTACTAAACTAACCCTTTGGATTAAGGTCTTCCTATAACCCCCTAGACTTGTTCCCTTTGGTTTAATGCTCTGACTTAAACCCTTTAAGTTCTGACTTAAAACTTTAGCTTAAATAGACCAAGCTGTTTAAACCCTCGCACCTAAACCATTTAACATGCCATTTATATTAGCTCTCTTAAACTTGAGATAAGTCGTAATGAATGACTGTCAGTGTATAAACACAACAGTGGACGGAAGACTCGAACCGTGGTTCTGGCATCTAGCTCTCTGTTATATTTTGTAATTATTACTATTGGGGAACCCTAAAGCCGTAAGGATTACACAGTAGCTGTGGGGAGGGGGGAGTTGAAAGGCATTCAGACTCATTTCAGGAAACTGGAGCACAGATCCAATTCCCTAGATCAAGAGCCCCTCACTAGCATCAAGGAACCCCCTTGAGGGGAATATTTTATGCCGTAATTGAAAATAATCTGAATCTAAATTTAAAATGCCAGGGCTACTGCTCGAATCCTGCCCAATTTTGTGTTTATTCATTAGGTCCCTTAGTCTAACCTTTATTTGTAAGTCTTGTACCTAACACCTGTATATAGGAATCCCCTTAAATGACGATTCAGTTTCCTCTAATGTTTTTTGAAAGAAATATAATGTTTATAATGTTGTTAATGGTGAGTTTATTGTGTTTATTTATTTTTTTTATTTTTTTGACAAGCCTGGTAGAGGCCAAAGACCCGAGAGTTGAGTACTAGTGAAGGAGAGCTCAGAGTACTGCGAGTGAAGCCTGACGGAGCATCGTCCTGGCGGACCACCAATATACACGTCGAGAGCGAAACACACAGTAAAATTTGATCCTTAACCCACAACGTCTCGCCCATATAGTGAGTCTGATCAAGTTACAAACACATCCGTTTGTGACTTGATAATATCCACTGTGTGAGCGAAACGTCGTCGATAAACAATCACATTACACTATATTGGTGTTTCTGTTTCTGATGGTGTTTTAAAACAGTTGTCTTCACAAGAGTTCAAATGAACACCGGTACAGACGGTCGAATATTAGCCAGACGTCCCTCAGGTTCCCTTACGATACCAACCACCGCACACACGGCTTAGGCCAGCTACGTACATGATGTACACACACATAAACACACACACACACACACACACACACACACACACACACACACAAGCACGCCATCTATGGTCTGCTACTACACTGATAACTGAATAAATTCATAATCACAAAATACAAGGAAAGGTGCATCTAGTTCAACTACCCGGGTCACCATCTGGAGAAGACCCGGGCCGGGACAGCACTAGTTCAACTAGCCGGGTCACCATCTGGAGAAGACCCGGGCCGGGACAGCACTAGTTCAACTTACTGTATCTAACCTGACCTAAGTTATGCTAGTTTAAAACCTGTTTGTGTAAAACAGCCAAGACAAGGTTTTGATTTTAATGAATACCTTCTAAACTGAACTTTGACAGAACCACGACAAAGTTTGTTGTAAGTTGAGTTCTTGAAGACCAGACTATTGTTGAGTCAGTTACCGTTGTATCTAGTAATGTGTTTTGTGATTTGTGAGTGTTTCCAGCACAGGTAGGCCTACAGCTGTTGGCCTGTAGTAGGCTTATAATGGCTGTCATGCAGTTGGCCTGCTATGACTGTCATGCAGTAGGCCTGCTATGGCTGTCATGCAGTAGGCCTGCTATGGCTGTCATGCAGTAGGCCTGCTATAACTGTCATGCAGTAGGCCTGCTATAACTGTCATGCAGTAGGCCTGCTATAACTGTCATGCAGTAGGCCTGCTATGACTGTCATGCAGTAGGCCTGCTATGACTGTCATGCAGTAGGCCTGCTATGGCTGTCATGCAGTAGGCCTGCTATGGCTGTCATGCAGTAGGCCTGCTATAACTGTCATGCAGTAGGCCTGCTATGGCTGTCGTGCAGTAGGCCTGCTATGGCTGTCATGCAGTAGGCCTGCTATAACTTTCATGCAGTAGGCCTGCTATGACTGTCATGCAGTAGGCCTGCTATGGCTGTCATGTAGTAGGCCTGCTGTAGCTGTCATGCAGTAGGCCTGCTATGGCTGTCATGCAGTAGGCCTGCTATGGCTGTCATGCAGTAGGCCTGCTATGGCTGTCATGCAGTAGGCCTGCTATAGCTGTCATGCAGTAGGCCTGCTATGGCTGTCATGCAGTAGGCCTGCTATGGCTGTCATGCAGTAGGCCTGCTATGGCTGTCATGCAGTAGGCCTGCTATGGCTGTCATGCAGTAGGCCTGCTATGGCTGTCATGCAGTAGGCCTGCTATAGCTGTCATGCAGTAGGCCTGCTATGGCTGTCATGCAGTAGATCTGCTATGGCTGTCATGCAGTAGGCCTGCTATAGCTGTCATGCAGTAGGCCTGCTATGGCTGTCATGCAGTAGGCTTGCTATGGCTGTCATGCAGTAGGTCTGCTATGGCTGTCATGCAGTAGGTTTGCTATAGCTGTCATGCAGTAGGTCTGCTATAGCTGTCATGCAGTAGGCCTGCTATAGCTGTCATGCAGTAGGCCTGCTATAGCTGTCATGCAGTAGGCCTGCTATGGCTGTCATACAGAAGGCTGGGCGATGGATGAAGTAAAACAGACAAGTGCAGAATACCAGTGTATGTCACCACGCACAGACACCATCACCCCTTATAAATTACTCCCCTGCCTTTGTTTATATTCACTCACTGCTGCTCCCTCCCTCCCTCTCTCTCTCTCTCTCTCTCTCTCTCTCTCTCTCTCTCTCTCTCTCTCTCTCTCTCTCTCGTGTGGGCACTTGATTTTTCAACTCTTTCTTTGTTGTAAGAGGATGAACCATATTGAATCACTAGTGTATGCCTAATCACTGATGACTTGATATCCTCCAGAATAATACAGCTGGAAAGTGCTTGTTGCCCGTCTTGCGGTATAACAGTTGTCGTCTGTCTATCCACGAAGTTTGATGTAGTTGGGAATCTTGAGAACATGGACCTTGAGCCTACTAAAAAGACTACCGAGGTCTCTCAGCTACTGAAAGCTGTTTAAATGTCTTCTAGCCAGGATGAGTCAGTGGCCTTGCACGTTCCTCTGCCGTGTCCAAAAAGCTGGAGATAAGACTGAGGGAAGGTCATCCCTCTTACACACATATTGTACATCTGAGGCCCGGTATACCACAAATTTTACAATGCAAAGGGGTGAGAAAACTCTTGAATCTTCTTGTATTGATGTCACTACTGTCAAGTAACTATAGTGTTATATTCACTACTGTCAAGGGAGTACGAAATGAAGGTAGAATATGTGTAAATGTTCCTGGAGTACAATGAGTTATGACAAGAATCAACCAAGAGTGTTTACTCTCCCTGCCTCACTCACAGCTACCTTCTACTCCTCCACTCTAAATCGCTCCTTTGCAATGTTCACTCTAGACATACCTGTGACCGGTTTCTCGAGTTATATTTTTAAATAGGAAGCCCAGCCTGAGGCCAGACTTCACTTTTAACTGTCTGGTCAGCCAGTCTGTTACTGTCAGTGGTCTCAAGACCCACACAGCCATTCCAAAGTAGCTTGTCTGTCACTGGCTGAAGACTCTAGTCTCACGAAATCGTAATGACACGATTGCAAACAAACCATACCCCCGGCCGGGATTGAACCCGCAGTCAGAGAGTCTCAAAACTCCAGCCCGTCGCGTTAGCCACTAGACCAGCTAGCCACAATAAGATTCGTCCAACTAGGTATATTTCAACACCATAGGAAGGTTAGCACAGGCACCACTGTGACCACAAATGCAAGTTTTTACAGACGAATCTCCAGCTAGCGTGGCCGTGACGAACTCTAGCTCAAGTCCCTTCACTGCCGTCAACATGACTCACGAAATCGTAATGACACGATTGCAAACAAACCATACCCCGGCCGGGGTACGGTTATTGTGGCTAGCTGGTCTAGTGGCTAACGCGACGGGCTGGAGTTTTGAGACTCTCTGACCGCGGGTTCAATCCCGGCCGGGGTATGGTTTGAAGACTAGTCTTCGAGCAGGTCTCTCGGTGGTTCAGGGCCTGATCAACCAGGATACTACTGCACACAATTCAACGACTGGTAACAGTTTCCTACTGTAAATCTGTGCTTCATCTATAGGTTGGTCAGTGACCACTGTGTCGACACAGCTTTGAGTGAGAAAGTTCACACAATTTTTCAGATAGAAAACTGTGATCTTAAGTTTGTGCTTCCGAGGTTCGCGATGCGAGTTCACGTATATGCGCGAAGTTATAAACATTCTTGGTACATTGGTAGCGCCTTCGGTTCAGAGAGAACCCTGGCTGAATTTTCCGTGCGTGAAAAGCCGTTAAGCATGTTCCCTTATGTGGTACTCCTGTTCACCTAACAGTAAGTAGGTACCTGTTGTGGTTCGCATCCTGGGAGAGAAAGGACCCAGATGGAGACCAACTCGAGAGCTTAGTACTGGTTTTACCCTGGGTTACTAACCCTCATGCTTGCTCAGTGCCTCCTGTCAAGCTAGGGCAGGATAGCTAGGGCAGGGGTAGCAGGTTAGTCCTGGCTTCTGCACAACAAGTGAATGCTTCTCTCGGAGATTAATGTTTGTAAACAGCTGGTCCTGCCTGTCCAGTTCCTCTCTATTTACTAGACACTAAACCTGATTATGTTTGTCTTGAAATCAGTTCTTAACTTTATGCCCCTTCTTTATTTTTCTTCTTTTTTTCATCTCCTCGTTCATCTTTCTCATATTTTTCCTTTCTCAATTTGTGAAGCATTTAACCCTTTATTTTTCCCAATTCCTTCGTCTCTCACTATTTACATGCAATTTACAGAGAGTGAAAGAGAGAGAAGTTTACACTTTCCACAAAACTTCCACTTCCCCTCCCTATATGATCTTTCTAATTCCCATCTCCCGTCCTCCAACCATACGAACCCTGTGTATATTTTGTAAAGGCTATGTTGGCACCCTTGTATGACGTATTTGTGTGTATGAGACATATGTATAGCTGTAAAGGAAACGAATGAGACAATGTTGATAGCATTGATGGATATGTATGAGTTAATGTGTATAGCTGAAATGGATATGTATGAGACAATGTGTATAGATAATAGATAAGAATGCGTTAATGTTCATAGCTGTAATGGATATGTATGAGACAATGTTTATAGCTGTAATAGCTGACTGTAAGTAAATGTTTAGATAATATAATAACAATAACAAATAAAGTGTTTTGATTAATGTAACTTGTATCATTGACCTTTTTTGGAAGTGTTGGTGTTAGTAGTGGTGTTGGTAGTGGTAGTGGTGTTGGTGTTAGTAGTGGTGCTGGTGTTGGTAGTGGTGTTGGTGTTGGTAGTGGTGTTGGTAGTGGTAGTGGTGTTGGTGTTAGTAGTGGTGCTGGTGTTGGTAGTGGTGTTGGTGTTGGTAGTGGTGTTGGTAGTGGTAGTGGTGTTGGTGTTAGTAGTGGTGCTGGTGTTGGTAGTGGTGTTGGTGTTGGTAGTGGTGTTGGTAGTGGTAGTGGTGTTGGTGTTAGTAGTGGTGTTGGTGTTAGTAGTGGTGTTGGTGTTAGTAGTGGTGTTGGTAGTGGTGTTGGTAGTGGTGTTGGTGTTAGTAGTGGTGTTGGTGTTAGTAGTGGTGTTGGTGTTAGTAGTGGTGTTGGTGTTAGTAGTGGTGTTGGTAGTGGTGTTGGTGTTAGTAGTGGTGTTGGTGTTAGTAGTGGTGTTGGTAGTGGTGTTGGTGTTAGTAGTGGTGTTGGTAGTGGTGTTGGTGTTAGTAGTGGTGTTGGTGTTAGTAGTGGTGTTGGTAGTGGTGTTGGTAGTGGTGTTGGTGTTAGTAGTGGTGTTGGTGTTAGTAGTGGTGTTGGTGTTAGTAGTGGTGTTGGTGTTAGTAGTGGTGTTGGTGTTAGTAGTGGTGTTGGTGTTGGTAGTGGTGTTGGTAGTGGTGTTGGTGTTAGTAGTGGTGTTGGTATTAGTAGTGGTGTTGGTGTTAGTAGTGGTGTTGGTGTTAGTAGTGGTGTTGGTGTTAGTAGTGGTGTTGGTGTTAGTAGTGGTGTTGGTGTTGGTAGTGGTGTTGGTGTTAGTAGTGGTGTTGGTAGTGGTGTTGGTGTTAGTAGTGGTGTTGGTGTTAGTAGTGGTGTTGGTGTTAGTAGTGGTGTTGGTGTTGGTAGTGGTGTTGGTGTTAGTAGTGGTGTTGGTAGTGGTGTTGGTGTTAGTAGTGGTGTTGGTGTTGGTAGTGGTGTTGGTGTTGGTAGTCGTGTTGGTAGTCGTGTTGGTGTTGGTGTTAGTAGTGGTGTTGGTGTTGGTAGTGGTGTTGGTGTTAGTAGTGGTGTTGGTGTTAGTAGTGGTGTTGGTGTTGGTAGTGGTGTTGGTGTTGGTAGTGGTGTTGGTGTTGGTAGTCGTGTTGGTGTTGGTGTTAGTAGTGGTGTTGGTGTTGGTGTTGGTAGTGGTGTTGGTGTTGGTAGTGGTGTTGGTGTTGGTAGTGGTGTTGGTGTTGGTAGTGGTGTTGGTGTTGGTAGTGGTGTTGGTGTTGGTAGTGGTGTTGGTGTTGGTGTTAGTAGTGGTGTTGGTGTTGGTAGTGGTGTTGGTGTTGGTAGTGGTGTTGGTGTTAGTAGTGGTGTTGGTGTTAGTAGTGGTGTTGGTAGTGGTGTTGGTGTTGGTGTTGGTAGTGGTGTTGGTGTTGGTAGTGGTGTTGGTGTTGGTAGTGGTGTTGGTGTTGGTAGTGGTGTTGGTGTTAGTAGTGGTGTTGGTGTTGGTAGTGGTGTTGGTGTTAGTAGTGGTGTTGGTAGTGGTGTTGGTGTTAGTAGTGGTGTTGGTGTTGGTAGTGTTGTTGGTAGTGGTGTTGGTGTTAGTAGTGGTGTTGGTAGTGGTGTTGGTGTTGGTAGTGGTGTTGGTGTTGGTAGTGTTGTTGGTAGTGGTGTTGGTGTTAGTAGTGGTGTTGGTGTTGGTGTTGGTAGTGGTGTTGGTGTTAGTAGTGGTGTTGGTAGTGGTGTTGGTGTTAGTAGTGGTGTTGGTGTTGGTAGTGTTGTTGGTAGTGGTGTTGGTGTTAGTAGTGGTGTTGGTGTTGGTGTTGGTGTTGGTAGTGGTGTTGGTGTTGGTAGTGGTGTTGGTGTTGGTAGTGGTGTTGGTGTTGGTGTTGGTGTTGGTAGTGGTGTTGGTGTTGGTGTTGGTGTTGGTAGTGGTGTTGGTGTTGGTAGTGGTGTTGGTGTTAGTAGTGGTGTTGGTGTTAGTAGTGGTGTTGGTGTTAGTAGTGGTGTTGGTGTTAGTAGTGGTGTTGGTGTTAGTAGTGGTGTTGGTGTTAGTAGTGGTGTTGGTGTTGGTAGTGGTGTTGGTGTTAGTAGTGGTGTTGGTGTTAGTAGTGGTGTTGGTGTTAGTAGTGGTGTTGGTGTTAGTAGTGGTGTTGGTGTTAGTAGTGGTGTTGGTAGTGGTGTTGGTGTTAGTAGTGGTGTTGGTGTTAGTAGTGGTGTTGGTGTTAGTAGTGGTGTTGGTGTTGGTAGTGGTGTTGGTGTTAGTAGTGGTGTTGGTGTTGGTAGTGTTGTTGGTAGTGGTGTTGGTGTTAGTAGTGGTGTTGGTGTTAGTAGTGGTGTTGGTGTTGGTAGTGGTGTTGGTGTTAGTAGTGGTGTTGGTGTTAGTAGTGGTGTTGGTGTTAGTAGTGGTGTTGGTGTTAGTAGTGGTGTTGGTGTTAGTAGTGGTGTTGGTGTTAGTAGTGGTGTTGGTGTTGGTAGTGGTGTTGGTAGTGGTGTTGGTGTTAGTAGTGGTGTTGGTGTTGGTAGTGTTGTTGGTAGTGGTGTTGGTGTTAGTAGTGGTGTTGGTGTTGGTAGTGGTGTTGGTGTTGGTAGTGGTGTTGGTGTTGGTAGTGGTGTTGGTGTTGGTAGTGGTGTTGGTGTTAGTAGTGGTGTTGGTGTTGGTAGTGGTGTTGGTGTTGGTAGTGGTGTTGGTGTTGGTAGTGGTGTTGGTAGTGGTGTTGGTGTTGGTAGTGGTGTTGGTGTTAGTAGTGGTGTTGGTGTTGGTAGTGGTGTTGGTGTTGGTAGTGGTGTTGGTGTTGGTAGTGGTGTTGGTGTTGGTTGTGGTGCTGGTAGTGGTGTTGGTGGTATTGTTCGTTGTGTTGTTGGTGGTGGTGGTAGTGAGGTCTGGCTGTGTGACAAAAGTACTCTGTATTTTGATGTAGAGTGTTGTGAACTGAATATATATATATATATATATATATATATATATATATATATATATATATATATATATATATATATATATATATATATATATTATAACAAGGGCCACGGGGTGGAAATCTTAATTAAGCTTAAGCCTAAGATTTCCAACCGCCGTGGCTTGTCTTGCAGTGTTAAGATCACCTGTGTGCGCATGCATATATATATATATATATATATATATATATATATATATATATATATATATATATATATATATATATATAATATATATATATATATAATGTCATTAAAATCAATATCGCAAAATCAAATATAAATCAATGTCTTTATTTAACGTAATCAAAATCAAAATAGATCCCTCAAAATCTAAAATTAGTTGCAAATAAAAATGCAGTTAATGAGATCACAGCTTTGCAAGGTTGCAGCCAGACATCAACATTAGGACCGCGATGCAGCCAGACATCAACATTAGGACCGCGATGCAGCCAGACATCAACATTAGGACCGCGATGCAGCCAGACATCAACATTAGGACCGCGATGCAGCCAGACATCAACATTAGGACCGCGATGCAGCCAGACATCAACATTAGGACCGCGATGCCACTAATTGACACTTAGGAATGTTGAGGACAACAGTCATTAATACTGATCACACGGATTTTAACCGTTAACAACAACAAAGGATGCTATGGACTGATCTGGGGAGGGGGCGTTGACCCCCATAACACTGGGTACACTGTGACACTTGGCAACACACGACACCGCAGGGAAACGAGGCCTCCGGTGACTGAAGACCGATTCTTGAAGAATCCGGTGACTGAAGACTGATTCTTGAAGAATATGGTGACTGAAGACCGATTCCTGAAGCCTCTGGTGACTGAAGATTGATTCTTGAAGCCACCTCTAGTGGCTGAGGAAGACTGGCTCTTGAACCATCCGGTAACGAAAGACTGGTTCTTGAAGCTCTTCAGGGACTGAAGACTTTTTTTCGAAGCCTCAAGGGGTTGAAGACTGGTTCTCGAAGCCTCAAGGGGTTGAAGACTGGTTCTCGAAGCCTCAAGGGGTTGAAGACTGGTTCTCCAAGCCTCAAGGGGTTGAAGACTGGTTCTCCAAGCCTCAAGGGGTTGAAGACTGGTTCTCGAAGTCTGGATTTCGGTCGGTCCTGGACCCAATTCTCAAGTTATGACTTCATAAGGTTCAGGACTGACCAAGGCAGAAAGTAAAGATTAATTTCCCGGTTAATTTAGTTATGAACTGTTGCAGCCACGGTGTTGTGGGTTGTGAATTGTTGCATCCACGGTATTGTGGGCTAGTTGTGAACTGTAGCAGCCACGGTATTATGGGCTAGTTGTGAATTGTTGCAGCCATGGTATTGTTAGTTGTGAATTGTTGCAGCCACGGTATTGTGAGTTGTGAATTGTTTCAGCCACGGTATTGTGAGTTAGTTGTGAATTGTGTGTTTTTTTTCTTGTTGTTGGGCAGGAATAAGTGTTAGTGATTAAGTCGATGACATATAAGTTACAGCAGCGTGATACTGTGTAACAAGTCAGCATAACCAAAGCAACAAGTCTGTGTAACGACAGTAACAAGTCAGCGTAACCACAGTAACAAGTCAGCGTAACCACAGTAACAAGTCAGTGTAACCACAGTAACAAGTCAGCGTAACAAGAGTAACAAGTCAGCGTAACCAAAGTAACAAGTCAGCGTAACCACAGTAACAAGTCAGCATAACCACAGTAACAAGTCAGCGTAACCACAGTAACAAGTCAGCATAACCACAGTAACAAGTCAGCGTAACCACAGTAACAAGTCAGCGTAACCACAGTAACAAGTCAGCGTAACCACAGTAACAAGTCAGCGTAACCACAGTAACAAGTCAGCGTAACCACAGTAACAAGTCAGCATAACGACAGTAACAAGTCAGCGTAACGACAGCAACAAGTCAGCGTAATGACAGTAGCAAGTCAACATAACGACAGTAACAAGTCAGCGTAACGACTGTAACAAGTCGTAACCACAGTAACAAGTCAGCGTAACCACAGTAACAAGTCAGCGTAACGACAGTAACAAGTCAGCGTAACGACAGTAACAAGTCAGCGTAACGACAGTAACAAGGCAGCGTAACGACAGTAACAAGTCAGCGTAACGACAGTAATAAGTCGGCGTAACCACAGTAATAAGTCAGCGTAACCACAGTAACAAGTCAACGTAACCACAGTAACAAGTCAGCGTGACGACAGTAACAAGTCAACGTAACGACAGTAATAAGTCAGCGTAACGACAGTAACAAGTCAACGTAACGACAGTAATAAGTCAGCGTAACGACAGTAATAAGTCAGCGTAACGACAGTAATAAGTCAGCATAACGATAGTAACAAGTCAACGTAACGACAGTAACAATGGTACCAATGATAACTATACACTTAACCCGTATGGGATTAGTCAGTACAAGCACCACTGAAGGTTCTATCACTGTTTCCCTAATCGCGCTGCATACTCTTAAAGACACAGTGTAACCGGATGTCTAATACATATATATCAAGAAGCGCTAAACCCAACGGGTTATTCAGGACAATGAGTGCAGTTCAGGACATTTATTAGAGGAAACGTTTCGCACAAGTGGCTTCGTCAGTCCTAATACGAAATAAGACCTGGTATATGACCAGCCGGCAGGTGTACAGAAGTTTAGCAATACAGTTGTAAACAAGTGGAACACACTGCCGGGCAGTAGTGAGACCTTTGGATAGCTTTTAATACAGGATGGATGAGAACATTAGTAGGTGGGTGTGAAGAATGAAATACTAGTGAAACATTTGGAAATCTTTGTTGTGGAAACGTTTCGCCAGCCAGTGTCTTCCTCAGTGGAAGATGAGTGTAAGGTAATCAGTCCCTCAGCCTGGAGTCGATGTGTTCAATCCATCAATCTTGAGAAATGTGCAGCACATGTGCGGAGAAGTGGCTTATATACTGGAATCAGGTGAGTTGAAGCAGGAGTAAGCGGAGTCACCAGTGAAAAAAAGGTCGTGTTAGACCTGCCTAGCAGACCTCACGCAGTGCTCCACTGTTCTCATAACTGGTTCTGCGTAAAGACCGGCAGGTCGTTGAAACACATCAGGATGACTACAATGGCATGAGAGTGGCTAAACAAGGCAGCCATGACTAGACAAGGCATAAGGGTAGCTAGATGAGGCATCACCATGACTACACCAGACATCAGGACGACTAGACGAGATATGAGCACGGCTAGACATCAGCACTAGATGAGACAGCACGACTAGATAAGACAAGACATCAGCACGACTAGATGAGACATCTGCACGACTAGACGAAACATCAGCACCACTAGATGTGACATCAGCACTAGACGAAACATCAGCACTAGATGAGACATCAGCACGGCTAGACGAGACATCAGCACGAATAGATGAGACATCAGTACGACTAGACGAGACATCAGCACGACTAGACGAGACATCAGCACGACTAGACGAGGCATCAGCACGAATAGATGAGACATCAGTACGACTAGACGAGACAGCACTAGACGAGACATCAGCACTAGACGAGACATCAGCACGATTAGACGAGATATCAGCACTAGACGAGACATCAGCACGATTAGACGAGACATCAGCACTAGACGAGACATCAGCACTAGACGAGACATCAGCACGATTAGACGAGACATCAGTACGACTAGACGAGACAGCACGACTAGACGAGACATCAGCACTAGACGAGACAGCACGATTAGACGAGATATCAGCACTAGACGAGACATCAAATAAGGTGCCCCAGGAGACACTCTTGAAACTGGTTCTCCTCTCAATACACAATACATAATTTGCACAGTGTAAGTCTAGTGTTCCACACCAACAACACTTGCCGATGGCCACACCAGCCAACACAACAACACTTGCCGATGGCCACACCAGCCAACACAACAACACTTGCCGATGGCCACACCAGCCAACACAACAACACTTGCCGATGGCCACACCAGCCAACACAACAACACTTGCCGATGGCCACACCAGCCAACACAACAACACTTGCCGATGGCCACACCAGCCAACACAACAACACTTGCCGATGGCCACACCAGCCAACACAACAACACTTGCCGATGGCCACACCAGCCAACACAACAACACTTGCCGATGGCCACACCAGCCAACACAACAACACTTGCCGATGGCCACACCAGCCAACACAACAACACTTGCCGATGGCCACACCAGCCAACACAACAACACTTGCCGATGGCCACACCAGCCAACACAACAACACTTGCCGATGGCCACACCAGCCAACACAACAACACTTGCCGATGGCCACACCAGCCAACACAACAACACTTGCCGATGGCCACACCAGCCAACACAACAACACTTGCCGATGGCCACACCAGCCAACACAACAACACTTGCCGATGGCCACACCAGCCAACACAACAACACTTGCCGATGGCCACACCAGCCAACACAACAACACTTGCCGATGGCCACACCAGCCAACACAACAACACTTGCCGATGGCCACACCAGCCAACACAACAACACTTGCCGATGGCCACACCAGCCAACACAACAACACTTGCCGATGGCCACACCAGCCAACACAACAACACTTGCCGATGGCCACACCAGCCAACACAACAACACTTGCCGATGGCCACACCAGCCAACACAACAACACTTGCCGATGGCCACACCAGCCAACACAACAACACTTGCCGATGGCCACACCAGCCAACACAACAACACTTGCCGATGGCCACACCAGCCAACACAACAACACTTGCCGATGGCCACACCAGCCAACACAACAACACTTGCCGATGGCCACACCAGCCAACACAACAACACTTGCCGATGGCCACACCAGCCAACACAACAACACTTGCCGATGGCCACACCAGCCAACACAACAACACTTTGCCAACACAACAACACCGATGGCCACACCAGCCAACACAACAACACTTGCCGATGGCCACACCAGCCAACACAACAACACTTGCCGATGGCCACACCAGCCAACACAACAACACTTGCCGATGGCCACCCCAGCCCACACAACACCCCTTGCCGATGGCCACACCAGCCAACACAACAACACTTGCCGATGGCCACACCAGCCAACACAACAACACTTGCCGATGGCCACACCAGCCAACACAACAACACTTGCCGATGGCCACACCAGCCAACACAACAACACTTGCCGATGGCCACACCAGCCAACACAACAACACTTGCCGATGGCCACACCAGCCAACACAACAACACTTGCCGATGGCCACACCAGCCAACACAACAACACTTGCCGATGGCCACACCAGCCAACACAACAACACTTGCCGATGGCCACACCAGCCAACACAACAACACTTGCCGATGGCCACACCAGCCAACACAACAACACTTGCCGATGGCCACACCAGCCAACACAACAACACTTGCCGATGGCCACACCAGCCAACACAACAACACTTGCCGATGGCCACACCAGCCAACACAACAACACTTGCCGATGGCCACACCAGCCAACACAACAACACTTGCCGATGGCCACACCAGCCAACACAACAACACTTGCCGATGGCCACACCAGCCAACACAACAACACTTGCCGATGGCCACACCAGCCAACACAACAACACTTGCCGATGGCCACACCAGCCAACACAACAACACTTGCCGATGGCCACACCAGCCAACACAACAACACTTGCCGATGGCCACACCAGCCAACACAACAACACTTGCCGATGGCCACACCAGCCAACACAACAACACTTGCCGATGGCCACACCAGCCAACACAACAACACTTGCCGATGGCCACACCAGCCAACACAACAACACTTGCCGATGGCCACACCAGCCAACACAACAACACTTGCCGATGGCCACACCAGCCAACACAACAACACTTGCCGATGGCCACACCAGCCAACACAACACCTCTGTCACAGTGAACAATCGTACACACAGACACATTACTAAACTCCACTAATGACAAATTAATTCTAACGCTAAGTGCAATATAAATAATAAATATTGGAACTACAAATGGAAAAAAATAGCCCTTTAACAACGTAACGATAATGACATCACCTGAACAATACTTCTTGTCGAATTTTACCATGTTATGTGTGTGTGTGTGTGTGTGTGTGTGTGTGTGTGTGTGTGTGTGTGTGTGTGTGTGTGTGTGATCAATAATAAAGCACATGGAAGCAGAAACAGAGGAGATTGGTTGATCTGTATATTTCGATTCTTTCTGGAATCCTCTTGTAAAGACGTGTGAGTATATATGTCACTAGTCAGGCTTACACTATATCTTCTTCTCTTGTGTTGATGTTTCCTACAATCATCAACTTTACCAAATATTTCTTTGGTCTCGGATGAAAGAAAAAGTAGTTAAAGTTGATAATGTGAGTCACAAACACAGGAGATGACGCCATGTTGAGTCAGTAGTGAATGATTTAAGAGTTTTTCAGTTATTAAGGAGCATCAGTCCTGCGTACACAAAATATTACTTGCAAAATGGAGAGAGAGAGAGATTATTTATATATATTTTTTTCACTTATTAAGGAGCATCTGTCACTAGGCAAGCACAAAATCGCGTAGAATCGATCGGAGAAAGATGGGAAGCCCTGGAGGAAGACATGGAAGCCTCTGCTGCCTCCCCTCCCAAAGTGAGGGGAAAAAACTCTGCCACCCCCCTGCCCCTCACCCCCTGGAGCAAAAGGTGGACGCTGATTGGTTGAGGGTGAGAAGTGGGCGGGGCGTGTCCTGACAACCCTTCTCAACCGTCGCGCACAAACCCCCCGGTTTTTTGTTGTTATTTATCTCCTTCAGTGTCCCGTGATCGTATCTCTCTCTCTCACATACATTCCTCCTGTCCATTTCTATATCTATGCGAGAGATGAGAGACGTAAGATGTTCCTCCACTCACGCTTCAGCATCAGGGCCCCCAGATCAGCCAATCACATCTCTCCTACATCAGCATCTGGGAATCTATTTTGGTGGGTGACTCTCCTTCCCATCCTCACCCACTCGCCATCCACTTATCTGCAGTATTAGGTATCAGCGGCCCCTCGCTGCCACTCTCCCTCACAACCATCTCTTCAACCCGGATGGTCGCCACTCTCAATAGAGAAAAAAAAAACGAAATACGGAACAAAAACTGTCCCTTGCGTCCCCCATCCACCAATGAGAGCATCGTGTTCCAATAATATCTTCCCCCTCCCTCCGGCGCTGTCCTTATGATCCTCACGGTACTCATACCTCTTTACAAACTTGCCCATGAGAGTTGAAAACTGCCCAGCATACGCTATTCCCGGTTCAAAATGTGTTTTGAAGTTAAATTACAAGATGTCTAAAGAGGGTTGGATGATATTTGATACTGTTGACAGGTTTTGAAGAGCGTTTTAGAAGAACCTTCACTACTGAGACCTTGATCCTCTTGAAGCAAGTATACATTAAGAGATATATACAACCAGAGATCTCTCTCAGCGTATATACAAAGGTGTATGTGTCTCAATGTATATACACCGAGAGATGTCTCTCAGTATATATACACCGCGAGTTAATCATTATTTTATAATTTAAATTGTTCTTCACTGATTATATACAGTCTTAATAACACTCGTGCAGTCGACAGAATTTAAACTCAAACAACCTGGTTTGGTAAGGCATATGATCACTGGAGCTGACCTACTCTCTTACATGGATCAAACATAATTACTTCGTAGTACCCAGCAACTATGTTACCCACGGATTTAGCGGTTTTGAACTAGTATTAGCGCGCCTCTGGCAAGACAGTGATGGAGTGAGTGATGAAAGTGTTTCTTCTATTTTCAGTCACCCTACCTAGGTGGGAGGGGCCCAGTGTTAAAATATTAATAATCATAATCAATTAGGAACTTAAACTGGAAATTCTTCAAAGATTGTAACATTTCAAAACGGCTTCTGAATGCTGTTTCCTAACATGGAAGCAAGTTAAATGTTTAGCACTCTGGCATGATTGCTGGCAAGATTGATGGCACATTTTGCAAACTTCTCGATTTTCTAAAGTAATCCAGATTTTGCTGTATGACCCCCATACACACACACACACACATACACACACACACACACACACACACACACATATATATATATATATAAATTTTGGACAAAAGTAATTTCGCTAGTATTGATTACGGATGTCTTCCATTTTCTATATTATTTCTTCTATTTCTCCCTCCCCCTCTCAATCGCCATCCCTCAACCCTCCCCAACCCCAATATTTCCTCATTCCCTTAACAACCTCCCCCCCCTCGCGTCCCCTCCGGGCCATTATTACCATGTGAAGAGAAGTGAAGGGAGGGGTCGCGCCCCCCTTCTCAATCAATACTAGGATAAAAAGGTCGACCCCGCCCCCCTCTTCCTCTTCCCCCAGTGTTAGGGGCGTCGACTCTCACTCTCTTCTCTCCCTCTCTCTCTCTCCCTCCTCTCTTTTTCAACATATATACCAACAGATGCACAGAATGTGTATAAATGTGTGTAAATTTGTGTATGAATGCATAATATATATATATATATATATATATATATATATATATATATATATATATATATATATATATATATATATATATATATATATATATAATTAATTACAAATCTCAACAACTTGGTGTATCTTGACTAGTGTAGCTCCTAGAGTGAGACATTTCTTAACTTCAAGACACTCAATACCATTTATCAGAAATGTTTTAGTAATACTGACAAGATGTGGAAGACACTTTTGTACAGTTCACGACGTTTTTATCACATAAAACGTTTCGCCACGAGTGGCTTTTATTCACAGTTTGTCGTTATCACCATACTACTTAAAGGTTGTTCCAGGGGTCAGTACCCCCGCACCCAGTCCTTGACCAGTGGTTCAGTGCCTGATCAACCAGGCTGTTACTGCTGACCGCACGTAGTCCAACGTACGAACCACAGCTCGGCTGATCCGACCCTGACTTCAGGTATTCAGCTCTCTCTTGAAGACAACCATGGATCTATTGGTAATTCTTCTATGGCTGGTGGGAGGCTGTTGAACAGTCTTGGGCCGCAGACACTGTGTTTTCTCTTAGTGTACCAGTGGCGCCTCTACTTTTCACTGGGGTTATGTTGCATCGCCTGCCAAGTCTTTTACTTTCGTAGGGAGTGATTTCTGTGTGCAGATTAGGGACTAGTCCCTCCAGGATCTTTCAGGTGTAGATTATGTATCTCTCACCTGTAATTAAGGTGTTTGATGGAACTTATACATGCAGTAAAGGTTCTCTGCACATTCTGTAGATCTGCAATTTCACCTGCCTTGAGTGGGGATGTTAATGTACAGCAGTATTCCAGCCTAGAGAGAACAAGTGATATCAAAAGGTTCATCATTAGCTTCTCATCTCTTGTTTTGAAGGTTCTCCTTATCCATCTTATCATTTTCCTCACAGATGTGATAGTGACACTGATGTGATCCTTGAAGGTGAGATCCTCTGACATTAACACTCCCAGGTCCTCCACACTACTTTGTCGCTCTATTGTGTGATTAGAGTTTGTAGTATACTCAGTTTTATCTATTATTTCCTCCAGTTTTCCATAACAGAGTAGTTGAAATTTGTCTTCGCTGAACAACATAGTTTTCCATCACCCATTGGAAAACTTGGTTTATATCTGCCTGGAGATTTACGGTGTCCTCAATGATATCGTCTGCAAAGGAAGACACGGTGCTATGGCTTATATTTCTGTTCATGTCTGATATCCGGTATCACCACACCAGTTCCTGTGTATCACCACACCAGTTCCTGTGTATCACCACACCAGTTCCTGTGTATCACCACACCAGTTCCTGTGTATCACCACACCAGTTCCTGTGTATCACCACACCAGTTCCTGTGTATCACCACACCAGTTCCTGTGTATCACCACACCAGTTCCTGTGTATCACCACACCAGTTCCTGTGTATCACCACACCAGTTCCTGTGTATCACCACACCAGTTCCTGTGTATCACCACACCAGTTCCTGTGTATCACCACACCAGTTCCTGTGTATCACCACACCAGTTCCTGTGTATCACCACACCAGTTCCTGTGTATCACCACACCAGTTCCTGTGTATCACCACACCAGTTCCTGTGTATCACCACACCAGTTCCTGTGTATCACCACACCAGTTCCTGTGTATCACCACACCAGTTCCTGTGTATCACCACACCAGTTCCTGTGTATCACCACACCAGTTCCTGTGTATCACCACACCAGTTCCTGTGTATCACCACACCAGTTCCTCTACTATCAGTGGTGTTAGCTACGGCCAACTTGGCCCCGACACGAGAATATCAACGTATCGAGATACCAGCCCACGTCTGCAGCACGACACCACGCCTGTAGCACGCTACGTCTGCAGCACGACACCACGCCTGTAGCACGCTACGTCTGCAGCACGACACCACGCCTGTAGCACGCTACGTCTGCAGCATGACACCACGCCTGTAGCACGCTACGTCTGCAGCACGACACCACGCCTGTAGCACGCTACGTCTGCAGCACGACACCACGCCTGTAGCATGCTACGTCTGCAGCACGACACCACGCCTGTAGCACGCTACGTCTGCAGCACGACACCACGCCTGTAGCACGCTACGTCTGCAGCACGACACCACGCCTGTAGCACGCTACGTCTGCAGCACGACACCACGCCTGTAGCACGCTACGTCTGCAGCACGACACCACGCCTGTAGCACGCTACGTCTGCAGCACGACACCACGCCTGTAGCACGCTACGTCTGCAGCACGACACCACGCCTGTAGCACGCTACGTCTGCAGCACGACACCACGCCTGTAGCACGCTACGTCTGCAGCACGACACCACGCCTGTAGCACGCTACGTCTGCAGCACGACACCACGCCTGTAGCACGCTACGTCTGCAGCACGACACCCTCAGAACAATATTTTTGTGTTTGTGTGTGTGGAATCGTGGTAACTGTCGCTGTTCTGTGCATTTAGGTTGTTTTAGTTTTATTTGGTGGATACCAGCACAGATCTTCATGACTTTGTTGGTACCATCACAACAACCATCACCACCACAACAACAAACATCACCACCACGACAACTAACATCACCACCACGACAACAACAAACATCACCACCACGACAACAACAAACATCACCACCACGACAACAACAAACATCACCACCACGACAACAACAAACATCACCACGACAACAACCAACATCACCACGATAACCAACATCATCACCACAACAACCAACATCAACACCACGACAACAACCAACATCCCGACAACAACCAACATCACCACCACGACAACAACCAACATCACCACGACAACAACCAACATCACCACCACGAGAAAAACCATCACCACCACCACAACAACCATCACCACCACGACAACAACCATCATCACCACGACAACTATTATCATCACGACAACAACTATCATCATCACGACAACAACCAACATCACCACCACGACAACAACCAACATCACCACCACAACAACCAACATCACCACCACGACAACAACCATCATCACCACGACAACAACTATCATCACTACAACGATCATCACCACGACAACAACCAACATCACCACAACAACCAACATCATCACCACGACAACAACCAACATCACCACAACAACCAACATCACCACCGCGAGAACATCACGACAACAACCAACATCACCACGACAACAACCAACATCACCACCACGACAACAACCATCATCACCACGACAACAACCAACATCATCACCACGACAACCAACATCACCACGATAACCAACATCATCACCACAACAACCAACATCACCACCACGAGAACAACAAACATCACGACAACAATCATCACCACCACGACGATCATCACCACAACAACCATCACCACGACAACATCCAACATCACGACAACAACCAACATCATCACCACTACAACCAACATCACCACCACGACAACAGCCAACATCACCACCACGACAACAACCAACATCACCACAACGGCAACCAACATCATCACCACGGCAACCAACATCACCACTACGACAACAACCAGCAACACCACCACGACAACAACCAACATCACCACCACGACAACAACAAACATCACCACCACAACAACCAACATCACCACCACAACAAACATCACCACCACAACAACCAACATCACCACCACGACAACAACCAACATCACAACAACAAAAATCACCACCACGACAACAAACATCACCACCACGACAACAACGAACATCACCACCACGACAACAAACATCACCACGATAACCAACATCACCACAACAACCAACATCAACACCACGACAACAACCATCACGACAACAACCAACATTACCACCACGACAACCATCACCACCACGACAACCATCATCACCACCACGACAACAACCAACATCACCACCACGACAACAACCAACATCACCACCACGACAACAACCAACATCACCACCACGACAACAACCATCATCACGACAACAACTATCACCACCACAACGATCATTACCACGACAACAACCAACATCACCACGACAACAACCAACATCACCACGACAACCAACATCACCAGGATAACAACCAACATCACCACCACGAGAACAACCATCATCACCTCGACAACAATTATCATCACCACAACGATCACCACGACAACAACCAACATCACCACGATAACAACCAACATCATCACCACAACAACCAACATCACCACCACGAGAACAACAAACATCACGACAACAACTATCATCACCACCACAACGATCATCGCCACAACAACCATCACCACGACAACAACCAACATCATCACCACGACAACATCCAACATCACCACCACTACAACCAACATCACCACCACGACAACAACCATCACCACCACCAGGACAACAACCAACATCACCACCACAACAACCATCACCACCACCACGACAACAACCAACATCACCACGACGACGACAATCAACATCACCACCACAACAAACATCACCACCACTACAACAAACATCACCACGACAACAACCAACATCACAACAACCATCACCACCACCACGACAACAACCAACATCACCACCACTACAAGAAACATCACCACCACGACAACAACCAACATCACCACCACGACAACAACCAACATCACCACCACAACAACCATCACCACCACTACAAGAAACATCACCACCACGACAACAACCAATATCACCACCACTACAAGAAACATCACCACCACGACAACAACCAACATCACCACCACTACAATAAACATCACCACGACAACAACCAATATCACCACCACTACAACAAACATCACCACCACTACAATAAACATCACCACCACGACAACAACCAATATCACCACCACTACAACAAACATCACCACCACTACAATAAACATCACCACCACGACAACAACCAACATCACCACTACAACAAACATCACCACCACGACAACAACCAACATCACCACCACTACAATAAACATCACCACCACGACAACAACCAACATCACCACCACTACAACAAACATCACCACCACGACAACAACCAACATCACCACCACTACAATAAACATCACCACGACAACAACCAACATCACCACCACTACAACAAACATCACCACACTTAGTACATCTTCATCAATATTACTACCCTATAACTACACTACTAAAGCTGTCGCTATCACCAACACCACTACAACAACCACAACAACAAACACGACAACATGCATCACCATCAAGACAACTAACCATTACAACAATAACAACACAGCAACAATTACGTCTACCACCGTGAAAACTACCATCACCAATACAAACAATACCACAATAACCACCACGACAACAACCACAGGAACTAATATCACGGTATCACCATCATGACAACCATTACCTCGACAACAACCACCACTACTAATACAACCAACACTATTTCCCCTACAACCACCACCATCAGCGCAACAACTACCCCCTCCACCCTCGTCACCCTCCATGTAGACACTCCTTGTTGTAGACATTTCATTAACAGCTCCTCCAGGCTTCCCTCTCATCCTCCTCCCCTCACCCACTCCCCTCACTCGCCCTCCTCTTACTCCTCCCAACTCACGTCTTCCCTTCACCCCCCCCCCTTTCACCCTCCTAGAGGCACACTTCATTTTGAGACGGCCTAAAGCAGTGAGTGAAGGGTGAGAGATGAGGGGACACGAAACCATGACCCCAGGCAAAAGAATAAAATCTTTCTCTCTCTCTCT
>NC_091298.1:57109866-57112366 GCF_038502225.1 Cherax quadricarinatus
GTTCCCTGCTGAGTCTGTACATCACGTCTTGATGGTGTTTACATGTGACTGTTGTACACGTATGTTTTGTACATGTGAGTGTTAGACATATGAATACTGTACATGTAAGTGTTGTACATGTGAGTGTTCGACATATGAATACTGTACATGTGAGTACTGTACATGTATATGCTGTCCATCTAAATTATGTACAGACTGGACCAACGAAGGAGACTCACACTGGTACCTGAAAGTAAGAATTTCATAAGTAAGAAATTCTACGTAAAAATTAGCAATAAACAAATCAGGATTATCTGACCTACCAGAATACTGTGACTGATCACAGACCTGCACGGGACCTGCATGTGCCGTGCAGGTGCCGTTCAGGTGTCGCGCAGGTGCTGTGCAGGTCCTGTGCATGTCCCGTGCAGGTGCCGTGCAGGTCCTGTGCATGTCCCGTGCAGGTGCCGTGCAGGTCCTGTGCATGTCCCGTGCAGGTGCCGTGCAGGTCCTGTGCATATCCCGTGCCGGTGTCGTGCAGGTGCCGTGCAGGTCCTGTGCATATCCCGTGCCGGTGTCGTGCAGGTGCCGTGCAGGTCCTGTGCATATCCCGTGCCGGTGTCGTGCAGGTGCCGTGCACGTGCCATACAGGTCCCTCTCCAATACAACCTACCCAAGATTCTCCACTTAACTCTCCACACTATATATATTCATGTACTATTCACCTAGGTAGATACGTTTGTGACTTGATGAATCCCATTGTGTGGGCGAAATGTAGTCAATAAAGGACAGCATCATACTGCATTTGAGTCGGTTTCTCCAGCCTTAAGAGGGCCAGGAAATGGAAGTAAACTCAGTGTAATAGGGAGACTACTGATGCAGAACACACAGTGCACTGTGCATGTATCAATGTTATATAAATTAACAGACGCTGGAGCATATCAAATATTAACTAAACTTCTTATACATACAACTTATAACTATAATAACGAAACAACACAGTAAGACAGACTCGTCGCACACTGTATCTGGGTAAGTTACCGGCTCTCTCAAAATGCCGTACATGACGTTACAATTACGTATACTAACAGTGTTTATTTTAAAGTGGGGGCAGATTTTAATTGTTCAAACTTAAAAATGTCACAAAAAAGTGTGTGTGTGTGTGTGTGTGTGTGTGTGTGTGTGTGTGTGTGTGTGTGTGTGTGTGTGTGTGTGTGTGTGTGTGTGTGTGTGTGTGTGTGTGTGTGTGTTTAAATAAACTAGTAGTAGGGTCCTGGGGTAGGTATAAATGTATATACAAAAAAAGGTGAGATAATATTAGGCAAATTAGCATATACATGTATACAATCCAAACTTTGTAAGTAGCATCAACTTTCAAGATTTGAAGCTGATCAGAAAAATCATTGACAAGATATCTCACGGAAACTGATATTCTACTTTTTACAGTCGTCAATAAAATACAGAAACTGGCTGATGCACAGCCCACAACCAATCTGTACTCAGAACCTTCTCTAAGATACACCAACGTCAACAGTTTGAAACCGATCAAAAGAGACATTCGGCAGTACGTCTGACGTCTGACCCAGGGATGCTTGCTACAAGAAACAAGGTACTCTCCCTTGAATGTTAATACAACACTCGTACGTCTGGCCTAGGGATGCTTGCTGCAAGAAACAAGGTACTCTCCCTTGAATGTTAATACAACACTCGTACGTCTGGCCTAGGGATGCTTGCTGCAAGAAACAAGGTACTCTCCCTTGAATGTTAATACAACACTCGTACGTCTGGCCTAGGGATGCTTGCTACAAGAAACATGGTACTCTCCCTTGAATGTTAATACAACACTCGTCGTACGTCTGGCCTAGGGATGCTTGCTGCAAGAAACATGGTACTCTCCCTTGAATGTTAATACAACACTCGTCGTACGTCTGGCCTAGGGATGCTTGCTACAAGAAACATGGTACTCTCCCTTGAATGTTAATACAACACTAGTCGTACGTCTGGCCTAGGGATGCTTGCTGCAAGAAACATGGTACTCTCCCTTGAATGTTAATACAACACTCGTCGTACGTCTGGCCTAGGGATGCTTGCTACAAGAAACATGGTACTCTCCCTTGAATGTTAATACAACACTCGTCGTACGTCTGGCCTAGGGATGCTTGCTACAAGAAACATGGTACTCTCCCTTGAATGTTAATACAACACTAGTCGTACGTCTGGCCTAGGGATGCTTGCTGCAAGAAACATGGTACTCTCCCTTGAATGTTAATACAACACTCGTCGTACGTCTGGCCTAGGGATGCTTGCTACAAGAAACATGGTACTCTCCCTTGAATGTTAATACAACACTCGTCGTACGTCTGGCCTAGGGATGCTTGCTACAAGAAACATGGTACTCTCCCTTGAATGTTAATACAATACTTCTCATACGCCTGGCCCGGAGATGCTTGCTAGGGTTTTTCTTCGCGCGTTTTACCACACCACAATAATTATGATAATTGTTAAATATTTGACGCTTTAT
>NC_091298.1:57114866-57179866 GCF_038502225.1 Cherax quadricarinatus
GCCTCCCTCGTCACCAAGATACCGTTCACGAGTGCAAAATCCTCGCCGAATCCAGAGCTTACATAGCCATTAGCAGAACGTGAGAGAGACGAGCATCAGCTGATCAATGTTGTCACTGCTACATCCGGCTCACATCAACACGCTCCTCTCTTATTTTTTATCCCAACATTAGAAATTGTTTCCCTAACTTTTTTTGTTGTGTCTTCCGTGTGCAGTTACATCCAGCTCTGCTTATACCTTCTCTTTTCAATATATTTTTAATTGAATATTCTTCACTTTATGTCTTTTTGACGCAGAGCGTAAAAGTTAAAACGGGTTTAGCGTTTTAAATAAACCTATAAATCTGAATCTTCATGGTCACAAGTTTATCGTTTTGGGGAATAACAGTTGTGTTTCTGGTGGAATAACAGTTGTGTTTCTGGTGGAATAACAGTTGTGTTTCTGGGGGAATAACAGTTGTTTCTGGGGGAATAACAGTTGTGTTTCTGGGGGAATAACAGTTGTGTTTCTGGGTGAATAACAGTTGTGTTTCTGGGGGAATAACAGTTGTGTTTCTGGGGGAATAACAGTTGTGTTTCTGTGGGAATAACAGTTGTGTTTCTGGGGGAATAACAGTTGTGTTTCTGGGGGAATAACAGTTGTGTTTCTGGTGGAATAACAGTTGTGTTTCTGGGGGAATAACAGTTGTGTTTCTGGGGGAATAACAGTTGTGTTTCTGGGGGAATAACAGTTGTGTTTCTGGGGGAATAACAGTTGTGTTTCTGGGGGAATAACAGTTGTGTTTCTGGGGGACTAACAGTTGTGTTTCTGGGGGAATAACAGTTGTGTTTCTGGAAGAATAACAGTTGTGTTTCTGGGGGAATAACAGTTGTGTTTCTGGGGGAATAACAGTTGTGTTTCTGGGGGAATAACAGTTGTGTTTCTGGAAGAATAACAGTTGTGTTTCTGGGGGAATAACAGTTGTGTTTCTGGGGGAATAACAGTTGTGTTTCTGGTGGAATAACAGTTGTGTTTCTGGGGGAATAACAGTTGTGTTTCTGGGGGAATAACAGTTGTGTTTCTGGTGGAATAACAGTTGTGTTTCTGGGGGAATAACAGTTGTGTTTCTGGGGGAATAACAGTTGTGTTTCTGGTGGAATAACAGTTGTGTTTCTGGTGGAATAACAGTTGTGTTTCTGGGGGAATAACAGTTGTGTTTCTGGGGGAATAACAGTTGTGTTTCTGGGGGAATAACAGTTGTGTTTCTGGGGGAATAACAGTTGTGTTTCTGGAAGAATAACAGTTGTGTTTCTGGGGGAATAACAGTTGTGTTTCTGGGGGAATGACAGTTGTGTTTCTGGGGGAATGACAGTTGTGTTTCTGGGGGAATAACAGTCGTGTTTCTGGGGGAATAACAGTTGTGTTTCTGGGGGAATAACAGTTGTGTTTCTGGTGGAATAACAGTTGTGTTCCTGGTGGAATAACAGTTGTGTTTCTGGGGGAATAACAGTTGTGTTTCTGGGGGAATAACAGTTGTTTCTGGGGGAATAACAGTTGTGTTTCTGGAAGAATAACAGTTGTGTTTCTGGGGGAATAACAGTTGTGTTTCTGGGGGAATGACAGTTGTGTTTCTGGGGGAATGACAGTTGTGTTTCTGGGGGAATGACAGTTGTGTTTCTGGGGGAATAACAGTCGTGTTTCTGGGGGAATAACAGTTGTGTTTCTGGGGGAATAACAGTTGTGTTTCTGGGGGAATAAGAGTTGTGTTTCTGGGGGAATAACCGTTGTGTTTCTGGGGGAATAAGAGTTGTGTTTCTGGGGAAATGAGAGCTAGGTTTCTGGGGGGAATAAGAGCTAGGTTTCTGGGGAATAAGAGCTAGGTGAATAAGAGCTAGGTTTCTGGTGGAATGAGAGCAGCATGTTTCCAGAAGAATGACTTGCTTGAGGTGAAACAGCAAGACTTGCCTAGAGCAAGACTCACCTCACACCACCACCACCTCTCTCTCTCTCTCTCTCTCTCTCTCTTATCACGTTATTTAGTTGCCGCTATATCCTCCCACATCCCAGACACACCGGAAATGTTTCCGACCTCACCCCACTCCTCCTCCACCTCCACCCCACTCCTCCTCCACCCCACTCCTCCTCCACCCCACTCCTCCACCTCCACCCCACTCCACTCCTCCACCCCACTCCTCCACCCCACTCCACCTCCACTCCACTCCTCCACCTCCACCCCACTCCTCCACCTCCACCCCACTCCGCCACCTCCACCCCACTTCTCCTCCACCTTACTTCTCCACCTCCACCCCACCCCTACTCCTCCACCTCCACCTCACTTCTCCTCCTCCACCTCCACCTCCTCCACCTCACTCCTCCTCCTCCACCTCACTTCTCCTCCACCTCACTTCTTCTCCACCTCCACCTCACTTCTTCTCCACCTCCACCTTACTTCTCCTCCACCTCCACCCCACCCCTACTCCTCCACCTCACTTCTCCTCCTCCACCTCCACCTCACTTCTCCTCCATCTCCACCCCACTCCTCCTCCTCCTCCTCCACCTCACTTCTTCTCCACCTCCACCTCACTTCTCCTCCTCCACCTCCACCTCACTTCTCTTCTTCCACCTCCACCCACTCCTCCATTTCTTCATCGCCCTTTCCTCTACCTCCACTTCTACCACCACAACCTCAACCACCACTATCACCACCACCACACCACCACTTCCACCACCACTATCACCATCATCATTACCACCACCACACTACCACCCCTACTACCACTACCTACACTACCAGCACCACTACCACTCATATTACCACTACCTACACCACCGGCACCACCACCACTACTACCACCACTACCACCACCTGTACTTTTAGAATGAAGACAAAAATTCTAAGTCATAATTTAGACCTGGTAAATCCTAGAAGGAATGGTCATAAATCTATACACAAAAATAACTCCCTACCAAAGCAAAAGACTGGACAGACGATACAACATACTCCCAATGAAGAGCAACGGTGCCACGAGTACACTAAGAGAAAACACAATAAGTGTCAGGGACTCAAGACTGTTCAACAGCCTCCCACCAGCCATAAGGGGAAATACCAACAGACCCCTGGTTGCTTTCAAGAGGGAGCTGGACAGATACCTAAAGTCAGTACCTGATCAGCCGGGCTGTGGTTCATACGTTAGACTATGTGCAGCCAACAGTAACAGCCTGGTTTGTCAAGTTCTGATCCAACGTAAGGCCTGGTCAAGGACCGGGCCGCGGGGGCGGTGACCCCCGGAACACCCTCCAGGTAGACCACACTACACCATTCCGACATCACAACCACCATCAATTCATCAACAGTTCCACAACCACCTTCATCAAAAACTAACAATATCTACCATCATCACCACCAGCAATCACCACCACAAACACCACTACCATCATCACAACCAGCAATCACCACCACAAACACCACTACCATCATCACAACCAGCAATCACCACCACAAACACTACCATCATCACAACCAGCAATCACCACCACAAACACCACTACCATCACAACCAGCAATCACCACCACAAACACCACTACCATCATCACCACCAGCAATCACCACCACAAACACCACTACCATCATCACAACCAGCAATCACCACCACAAACACCACTACCATCATCACCACCAGCAATCACCACCACAAACACCACTACAATCACAACCAGCAATCACCACCACAAACACCACTACCATCATCACAACCAGCAATCACCACCACAACACTACCATCATCACCACCAGCAATCACCACCACAAACACCACTACCATCATCACCACCAGCAATCACCACCACAAACACCACTACCATCATCACAACCAGCAATCACCACAACACTACCATCATCACCACCAGCAATCACCACCACAAACACCACTACCATCATCACTACAAGCAATCACCACCACAAACACCACTACCATCATCACCACCAGCAATCACCACCACAATCACCACTACCATCATCACCACCAGCAATCACAACCACAAACACCACTACCATCATCACAACCAGCAATCACCACCACAATCACCACTACCATCACCACCAGCAATCACCACCACAATCACCACTACCATCATCACCACCAGCAATCACCACCACAAACACCACTACCATCATCACCACCAGCAATCACCACTACCATCATCACCACCAGCAATCACCACCACAAACACCACTACCATCATCACCACCAGCAATCACCACCACAAACACCACTACCATCATCACAACCAGCAATCACCACAACAAACACCACTACCATCATCACAACCAGCAATCACCACCACAAACACCACTACCATCATCACCACCAGCAATCACCACCACAAACACCACTACCATCATCACAATCAGCAATCACCACCACAAACACCACTACCATCATCACAACCAGCAATCACCACCACAAACACCACTACCATCACAACCAGCAATCACCACCACAAACACCACTACCATCATCACCACCAGCAATCACCACCACAAACACCACTACCATCATCACAACCAGCAATCACCACCACAAACACCACTACCATCATCACAACCAGCAATCACCACCACAAACACCACTACCATCATCACCACCACAAACACCACTACCATCATCACAACCAGCAATCACCACCACAAACACCACTACCATCATCACCACCAGCAATCACCACCACAAACACCACTACCATCATCACAACCAGCAATCACCACCACAAACACCACTACCATCATCACAACCAGCAATCACCACCACAAACACCACTACCATCATCACCACCAGCAATCACCACCACAAACACCACTACCATCATCACAACCAGCAATCACCACCACAAACACCACTACCATCATCACCACCAGCAATCACCACCACAATCACCACTACCATCATCACCACCAGCAATCACCACCACAAACACCACTACCATCATCACCACCAGCAATCACCACCACAAACACCACTACCATCATCACCACCAGCAATCACCACCACAAACACCACTACCATCATCACAACCAGCAATCACCACCACAAACACCACTACCATCATCACAACCAGCAATCACCACCAAACACCACTACCATCATCACAACCAGCAATCACCACCACAAACACCACTACCATCATCACCACCAGCAATCACCACCACAAACACCACTACCATCACAACCAGCAATCACCACCACAAACACCACTACCATCATCACAACCAGCAATCACCACCACAAACACCACTACCATCATCACCACCAGCAATCACCACCAAACACCACTACCATCATCACAACCAGCAATCACCACCACAAACACCACTACCATCATCACAACCAGCAATCACCACCACAAACACCACTACCATCATCACAACCAGCAATCACCACAAACACCACTACCATCATCACCAGCAATCACCACTACAAACACCACTACCATCATCACCAGCAATCACCACCACAAACACCACTACCATCATCACAACCAGCAATCACCACCACAACACTGCCATCATCACAACCAGCAATCACCACCACAAACACCACTACCATCACAACCAGCAATCACCACCACAACACTACCATCATCACAACCAGCAATCACCACCACAAACACCACTACCATCATCACCACCAGCAATCACCACCACAAACACTACCATCATCACAACCAGTAATCACCACCACAAACACCACTACCATCATCACCACCAGCAATCACCACCACAAACACCACTACCATCATCACCACCAGCAATCACCACCACAAACACCACTACCATCATCACAACCAGCAACCACAAACACCACTACCATCATCACCACCACAAACACCAGTACCATCATCACAACCAGTAATCACCACCACAAACACCACTACCATCATCACAACCAGCAATCACCACCACAAACACCACTACCACCATCACCACCAGCAATCACCACCACAAACACCACTACCATCATCACCACCAGCAATCACCACCACAAACACCACTACCACCATCACTACCAGCAATCACCACCACAAACACCACTACCACCATCACCACCAGCAATCACCACCACAAACACCACTACCACCATCACCACCAGCAATCACCACAACACCACTACCACCATCACCACCAGCAATCACCACCACAAACACCACTACCATCATCACCACCAGCAATCACCACCACAAACACTACCATCACAACCAGCAATCACTACCACAAACACCACTACCACCATCACCACCAGCAATCACCACCACAAACACCACTACCATCATCACCACCAGCAATCACCACCACAAACACCACTACCATCATCACCAGCAATCACCACCACAAACACCACTACCATCATCACAACCAGCAATCACCACCACAAACACCACTACCACCACCACCAGCAATCACCACCACAAACACCACTACCATCATCACCACCAGCAATCACCACCACAAACACCACTACCACCATCACTACCAGCAATCACCACCACAAACACCACTACCACCATCACCACCAGCAATCACCACCACAAACACCACTACCACCATCACCACCAGCAATCACCACCACAAACACCACTACCACCATCACCACCAGCAATCACCACCACAAACACCACTACCACCATCACCACCAGCAATCACCACCACAAACACCACTACCATCATCACCACCAGCAATCACTACCACAAACACCACTACCACCATCACCACCAGCAATCACCACCACAAACACCACTACCATCACCAGCAATCACCACCACAAACACCACTACCACCATCACCACCAGCAATCACCACCACAAACACCACTACCATCACCACCACCAATCACCACCACAAACACCACTACCATCATCACCACCAGCAATCACCACCACAAACACTACCATCACAACCAGCAATCACCACCACAAACACCACTACCATCATCACCACCAGCAATCACCACCACAAACACCACTACCATCATCACAACCAGCAATCACCACCACAAACACCACTACCATCATCACCACCAGCAATCACCACCACAAACACTGCCATCACAACCAGCAATCACCACCACAAACACCACTACCATCATCACAACCAGCAATCACCACCACAAACACCACTACCATCATCACCACCAGCAATCACCACCACAAACACTACCATCACAACCAGCAATCACCACCACAAACACCACTACCATCATCACCACCAGCAATCACCACCACAAACACCACTACCATCATCACTACCAGCAATCACCACCACAAACACCACTACCATCATCACCACCAGCAATCACCACCACAAACACCACTACCATCACTACCAGCAATCACCACCACAAACACCACTACCATCATCACCACCAGCAATCACCACCACAACACTACCATCATCACAACCAGCAATCACCACCACAAACACCACTACCATCATCACAACCAGCAATCACTACCACAAACACCACTACCATCATCACCACCAGCAATCACCACCACAAACACCACTACCATCATCACCACCAGCAATTACTACCACTACCACCATCACCACCAGCAATCACCACCACAAACACCACTACCATCACCACCACCAATCACCACCACAAACACCACTACCATCATCACCACCAGCAATCACCACCACAAACACTACCATCACAACCAGCAATCACCACCACAAACACCACTACCATCATCACCACCAGCAATCACCACAAACACCACTACCATCATCACAACCAGCAATCACCACCACAAACACCACTACCATCATCACCACCACAAACACTACCATCACAACCAGCAATCACCACCACAAACACCACTACCATCATCACAACCAGCAATCACCACCACAAACACCACTACCATCATCACCACCAGCAATCACCACCACAAACACCACTACCATCATCACAACCAGCAATCACCACCACAAACACCACTACCATCATCACCACCAGCAATCACCACCACAAACACCACTACCATCATCACTACCAGCAATCACCACCACAAACACCACTACCATCATCACCACCAGCAATCACCACCACAAACACCACTACCATCATCACTACCAGCAATCACCACCACAAACACCACTACCATCATCACCACCAGCAATCACCACCACAACACTACCATCATCACAACCAGCAATCACCACCACAAACACCACTACCATCATCACAACCAGCAATCACTACCACAAACACCACTACCATCATCACCAGCAATCACCACCACAAACACCACTACCATCATCACCACCAGCAATTACTACCACTACCATCACCACCAGCAATCACCACCACAAACACCACTACCATCATCACCACCAGCAATCACCACCACAACACTACCATCATCACAACCAGCAATCACCACAACACAACCATCATCACAACCAGCAATCACCACCACAAACACCACTACCATCATCACAACCAGCAATCACCACCACAAACACTACCATCATCACAACCAGCAATCACCACCACAACACTACCATCATCACCACCAGCAATCACCACCACAAACACCACTACCATCATCACAACCAGCAATCACCACTACAAACACCACTACCATCATCACCACCAGCAATCACCACCACGAACACCACTACCATCATCACAACCAGTAATCACCACCACAAACACCACTACCATCATCACCAGCAATCACCACCACAAACACCACTACCATCATCACCACCAGCAATCACCACCACAAACACCACTACCATCATCACCACCAGCAATCACCACCACAAACACTACCATCATCACAACCAGCAATCACCACCACAAACACCACTACCATCATCACCACCAGCAATCACCACCACAAACACCACTACCATCATCACCACCAGCAATCACCACCACAAACACTACCATCATCACAACCAGCAATCACCACCACAAACACCACTACCATCACCACCAGCAATCACCACCACAAACACCACTACCATCATCACCACCAGCAATCACCACCACAAACACCACTACCATCACCATCAGCAATCACCACCACAAACACTACCATCATCACAACCAGCAATCACCACCACAAACACCACTACCATCATCACCACCAGCAATCACCACCACAAACACCACTACCATCATCACAACCAGTAATCACCACCACAAACACCACTACCATCATCACCACCAGCAATCACCACCACAAACACTACCATCATCACAACCAGTAATCACCACCACAAACACCACTACCATCATCACCACCAGCAATCACCACCACAAACACCACTACCATCATCACCAGCAATCACCACCACAAACACTACCATCATCACAACCAGTAATCACCACCACAAACACCACTACCATCATCACCACCAGCAATCACCACCACAAACACCACTACCATCATCACCACCAGCAATCACCACCACAAACACCACTACCATCATCACAACCAGCAATCACCACAAACACCACTACCATCATCACCACCAGCAATCACCACCACAAACACCAGTACCATCATCACAACCAGTAATCACCACCACAAACACCACTACCATCATCACCACCAGCAATCACCACCACAAACACCACTACCATCATCACCACCAGCAATCACCACCACAAACACCACTACCATCATCACAACCAGTAATCACCACAAACACCACTACCATCATCACTACCAGCAATCACCACCACAACACTACCATCATCACAACCAGCAATCACCACCACAAACACTACCATCATCACCACCAGCAATCACCACCATAAACACCACTACCATCACAACCAGCAATCACCACCACAAACACCACTACCATCATCACAACCAGCAATCACCACCACAAACACCACTACCATCATCACCACCAGCAATCACCACCATAAACACCACTACCATCATCACCAGCAATCACCACCATAAACACCACTACCATCATCACAACCAGCAATCACCACCACAAACACCACTACCATCATCACCACCAGCAATCACCACCATAAACACCACTACCATCATCACAACCAGCAATCACCACCACAAACACCACTACCATCATCACAACCAGCAATCACCACCACAAACACCACTACCATCATCACCACCAGCAATCACCACCATAAACACCACTACCATCATCACAACCAGCAATCACCACCACAAACACCACTACCATCATTACAACCAGCAATCACCACCACAAACACCACTACCATCATCACAACCAGTAATCACCACCACAAACACCACTACCATCATCACCACCAGCAATCACCACCACAAACACCACTACCATCATCACCACCAGCAATCACCACCACAAACACCACTACCATCATCACCACCAGCAATCACCACCACAAACACTACCATCATCACAACCAGCAATCACCACCACAAACACCACTACCATCATCACCACCAGCAATCACCACCACAAACACCACTACCATCATCACCACCAGCAATCACCACCACAAACACTACCATCATCACAACCAGCAATCACCACCACAAACACCACTACCATCATCACCACCAGCAATCACCACCACAAACACTACCATCATCACAACCAGCAATCACCACCACAAACACCACTACCATCATCACCACCAGCAATCACCACCACAAACACTATCATCACAACCAGCAATCACCACCACAAACACCACTACCATCATCACCAGCAATCACCACAAACACTACCATCATCACCACCAGCAATCACCACCACAAACACCACTACCATCATCACCACCAGCAATCACCACCACAAACACTACCATCATCACAACCAGCAATCACCACCACAAACACCACTACCATCATCACAACCAGCAATCACCACCATAAACACCACTACCATCATCACAACCAGCAATCACCACCACAAACACCACTACCATCATCACCACCAGCAATCACCACCACAAACACTACCATCATCACCACCAGCAATCACCACCATAAACACCACTACCATCATCACAACCAGCAATCACCACCACAAACACTACCATCATCACAACCAGCAATCACCACCACAAACACTACCATCATCACAACCAGCAATCACCACCACAAACACTACCATCATCACAACCAGCAATCACCACCACAAACACCACTACCATCATCACAACCAGCAATCACCACCACAAACACTACCATCATCACAACCAGCAATCACCACCACAAACACTACCATCATCACAACCAGCAATCACCACCACAAACACTACCATCATCACAACCAGCAATCACCACCACAAACACTACCATCATCACAACCAGCAATCACCACCACAAACACCACTACCATCATCACAACCAGCAATCACCACCACAAACACTACCATCATCACAACCAGCAATCACCACCACAAACACTACCATCACAACCAGCAATCACCACCACAAACACTACCATCATCACAACCAGCAATCACCACCACAAACACCACTACCATCATCACAACCAGCAATCACCACCACAAACACTACCATCATCACAACCAGCAATCACCACCACAATCACCACTACCATCATCACAACCAGCAATCACCACCACAATCACCACTACCATCATCACCCTCCCAACCCCACTCCACCCGGCCTACATAGCCATATAACTGCTAAACGCGCGTATCATGAGAGGATCATATGATTAGTAGGCAAAGAACAATAGCATTTAGAGAGATCAGGAGCCGTAGATCAATACCCAAGAGGGCATTGATGACAGAGCTGGGTACAATACAAGAGAAACAGCTGCCCCGCCACTCTACCAAAACACTCAAATGTGTTCGAAAGCGCGCTGGAGCGTGCGTTCAAGAGTTGGACTAGCATCTCCACCTCTTATGCTGGAGAGAGAGGGGAAGAAGAGGGGAAAGGGAAACCCGCTGTCTAATATACATATATTTTTCTCGATTTTAGTGGGGTTAATGCCTCTTTTATTTAGGTGGTTGATTCGTTTAATAGGGGAATTAAATATCGATCATCGTCAAGTTTGTGTGTTTGGTGAGTCATTGATGTTTAGCTGGGACGAGGTTGTTCAAGTTTGTGTGTTTATTGAGTCAGTGATATTTAGCTGGGACGAGGTTGTTCAAGTTTGTGTGTTTGGTGAGTCAGTGATATTTAGCTGGGACGAGGTTGTTCAAGTTTGTGTGTTTGGTGAGTCAGTGATGCTTAGCTGAGACGAGGTTGTTCAAGTTTGTGTGTTTGGTGAGTCATTGATGTTTAGCTGGGTCGAGGTTGTTCATTGTGCAGTGTGAGTGTCCCCCCTTATTAGACCTTGGTGTCCTCTCTTGCTAGACCTTAGTGTCCTCTCTTGCTAGACCTTAGTGTCCTCTCTTGCTAGACCTTAGTGTCCTCTCTTGCTAGACCTTAGTGTCCTCTCTTGTTAGACCTTAGTGTCCTCTCTTGCTAGACCTTAGTGTCCTCTCTTGCTAGACCTTAGTGTCCTCTCTTGCTAGACCTTAGTGTCCTCTCTTGCTAGACCTTAGTGTCCTCTCTTGTTAGACCTTAGTGTCCTCTCTTGTTAGACCTTAGTGTCCTCTCTTGTTAGACCTTAGTGTCCTCTCTTGCTAGACCTTAGTGTCCTCTCTTGCTAGACCTTAGTGTCCTCTCTTGTTAGACCTTAGTGTCCTCTCTTGTTAGACCTTAGTGTCCTCTCTTGTTAGACCTTAGTGTCCTCTCTTGTTAGACCTTAGTGTCCTCTCTTGTTAGACCTTAGTGTCCTCTCTTGCTAGACCTTAGTGTCCTCTCTTGTTAGACCTTAGTGTCCTCTCTTGTTAGACCTTAGTGTCCTCTCTTGTTAGACCTTAGTGTCCTCTCTTGTTAGACCTTAGTGTCCTCTCTTGCTAGACCTTAGTGTCCTCTCTTGCTAGACCTTAGTGTCCTCTCTTGTTAGACCTTAGTGTCCTCTCTTGTTAGACCTTAGTGTCCTCTCTTGTTAGACCTTAGTGTCCTCTCTTGTTAGACCTTAGTGTCCTCTCTTGTTAGACCTTAGTGTCCTCTCTTGTTAGACCTTAGTGTCCTCTCTTGTTAGACCTTAGTGTCCTCTCTTGTTAGACCTTAGTGTCCTCTCTTGCTAGACCTTAGTGTCCTCTCTTGTTAGACCTTAGTGTCCTCTCTTGTTCCACCCTGGCTCAGCACTCAGTAAGGTGCTCATTTATTGGTCAGCTAAACATAACAGAGCTAACTTCTAAGTAAATGATGCGTTACCATAACGTGTGGTGTCACTGCTAGTGCTGTCAATATTGTGTTATGTGATGTCACCGTTAGTGCTGTCAATATTATGTTATGTGATATCACTGCCAGTGTTGTCAATATTGTGTTATGTGATGTCACTGCTAGTGTTGTCAATATTATGTTCTGTGATGTCATTGATAATGGTCTACAGATTATTATTATTATTATTATTATTATTACGCCTAATACAAAAATAATCACTAACACTCCTACACACTAGCTCAAGATAATAGTTACAAACTTACCTGAACAATATCCAATATAAAGACATGGATAATGATGATGATAATAATAATAATAATAATAATAATAAACAATGTGAGAACACACATGAACAAAACAAAGATGAACTCTGGCAAAATTCATTTAGATTGCATAATCCAGTTTGAACAAATAGTTCTGAGAACGTGAGGAGAAAGTCGAAGCAGCTACAGAAATTATTGAGAAAACCTGAACAAGGAGAACAAACCTGATGAACAGTGCTTCACAAAAACTGGTGCATCCAACACCGTTCGTACAGAGGTGTTACCTCTGGGAACAGCAACAAGAACAACGCTAACTGCTTCCTTCAACATTTTCTGACTTGGAGAACTGAGGTTAACACTCTTATTATTATTAGTAGTAGTAGTAGTAGTAGTATTTGTAGTAGTAGTAGTATTTGTAGTAGTATTTGTAGTAGTATTTGTAGTAGTAGTAGTAGTAGTAGTAGTAGTAGCAGTTGTAGTAGTAGTAACAGTTGTAGCAGTTGTAGTAATAGTAACAGTTGTAGCAGTTGTAGTAGTAGTAACAGTTGTAGCAGTTGTAGTAGTAGTAATAGTTGTAGTACTAGTATTAGCTGCAGTAGTTGTTGTAATAGTAGTAGTGGTAGTAGTAGTAGTCGTTGTTGTAGTAGTATTAGTAGTAGTAGTAATAGTATTTATTACCAAACAACAGTGAAATTAAATAAAAATACAAGGGTTGCTTACGTCTTGCAGCTCCGGACCGCGGGGGCGTTGCTCCCCGGAATAACCTCCACGTAAGACTGTAAAACTGGAGCCTGGGTTATCTGGCAAACTCTTTAAAAAAACACCTGAAGGATGGGATGCTCTCCTGTCTTCGTGGCACCTATCATACCTATTGTTAAAACCATGCACAGAGTCTGCCTCCGCTTTCTTTTTCTCCTTGTTACTACATTGCCTAAGTACCTTGAACCTGAAGAAACACTTCCTGATACCTCTGTGTCATTACCTTCAACCTGTATACTTATGTACATGTTTCCCAGATTATAATTCTCGCTATCGCTTTCTGCTAGATCAAATGTGGGTTCCCTAACCATGGTACGGGTGGGGTTAGAACTCACGGCAAGTGAGTGGAGTTTTACAACTCATTTGCAGTAAGTTCGAGTCCCACCCGTACCATCATTTGTTTGCAATTGTGTTATTACGATTTCGTGAGTCGGGGGTTCCCTGCTCTGCTGTGTACTACAAGATGGCCCTAAAATGTTGTGTACAGTCATGAACGACCCTTCTGTGTGTGTGTGTGTGTGTGTGTGTGTGTGTGTGTGTGTGTGTGTGTGTGTGTGTGTGTTCACATACATGCACACATGATTGATACGGAAAAACAATATTTTCTACACGTACTTCACATCAAAGCAGGACGTGGGAACCAACTCATTTCTTCCCATTATTCACTCACACTGTCTCTCTCTCTCTCTCTCTCTGAGCAGTGGTGGTTGACAGGTGACGTCTTAACCCAGGGTCAGCACCGTCGCTGAGGACAGATGGCCGCTCAAGTCTCATCCATTGTCATCTTTGAGAACATTTCATCCCTCTTCTCTTCCTCTCTCCCTCTTTCTCTCTCTCACTCTTCTTTCCTCCATCCCTGTCCCCCCTTCACTCTCCTCCAACCCCTGATGGAGGAGAAGTTGATAGGTCTGAATAATGATAGGAAACAATTACAGGGAGTGATTGAAAGCAGGGAGAGCCCTTGCCAATACTAAAAGGCTACTTGTCATGCCCTTATCACCCTCCTGGAGGCAAAGAGAAGGTCCTAGACCACCCGGGGCCTACCAACACCCTCAAATCACCCTTATCGCCCTGGGTAAGTAAGGACGGTCAAAGGGGCGTGGATGGGCGTGTGGGATAGGGCTTTACAGGTGGGGTGGTCTGGACTGCGAGAGGTCCCGGCCTGAACAATATCGCCCTGCTCAAATGTACAAGCCTGTGTAACAGATATGGTGTCGGAGCAGAGAGGCGGGCTGGAGCCAGCCTCTAGCCTTCACTCACTCCCTCTAACTACCGTTCATAACACTCACTCCATCACCAATTCCTACTCTCAGCCAATACCAGTTCAAGCATTACTAACACCAACAGCTAGCTCAACCAGAGCTCCGTACAGGAGTCTAGTAAATGAAGTTGTAGAGGTGAGACAGTAGTTTAAAACAGCACTTTTTCTAGGTTGGTTGAGGACGTAGGGATATGGAGGAGGTAGAGGGTGAGGCCTGAGAGGCGTCAATAACATAGATGGTATCACATTGTTGCGAGGTAATGGAGCACAACTGCTACAGTGGCGCCCTCTACGCTCCGCCCCACACCCACACACTACTCCAAAATGATATTTGATATTCGATTATCCATATTTGAGAGACATTATTTTTTAAATAGTAGTTTACCGTCTGTGAAGCGGACTCGCCCTTCTGTTTGCACTTCAGATTAGAGATTAGAGTTGTTTAAATATATGCAGGGATTACGGCCCCTATCTTGATCACATCTGCAGTCATGGTAAAAACGAACATTTCCTTACAGGATTTAAAAACACTGCTCAAAAAATAACATCTTTAGAAAATAAGCGACAAAAACATCTTAACATATACTAGTAGAACTGGTGTTGTTTTTAAAGGGTAAATTAGTGTTGTCAAGAAAACACGTCCCCCAAAAATTGAAGCAAAAAATAGCGGGTCTGAAGGAGTGGCGCGCGCGAAGGAATTCGAAACTGTGAACGAACTTTAACGGAACCTAACAGTCCAGACGACCATTCCGATTCTGATGGTAATCGCGTCTCCTCTCCCAGACTTTGTGCTGCCATGACCTAAACTTAAGGTTTCCGACTCAGACTTAATGGTTAATGGAGGACAACCTTAAACGTGTTTGCTTTTACTGAGGTCACAAGTCTTGTAAATTCTGCCTTTAAGACTTTTCACTATCGGTATCAAGGACCATCTTCCAACGACTGAACTGTAAAGATTCAAGGTCTTGACCTTGATCTCTCGAGTATTTTGTGGTACTGGTGTCATATTAAACACGACTACATACTCTAACATTTTTTATAGTACTAGAAATTAGTTACACGAATCTTGTAACTCAATTTTACAACAGACGGCTCACAACTGAAAGAACCCGGGTGTGAAACTAATGAGCACACACACACACACACACACACACACACACACACACACACACACACACATACAATAAGTTGAAAGCTAAAGATACAGAGATGTTAGAAAGTATTTTTTCAGCTTCAGGGTGGTCAGTAAATGGACAATGAAGCAGTGGAGGCAAGTTCTGTACATAGTTTTAAGAATAGGTATGACAGGGCTGATGAGGCTAGAAGGGAGTAAATTCGGCTAGTGGCAGGTTAAGAGGCAGGGCCAGGAGCTGAGATGCGACCTCAGCAGCCACATACAGGTGAACACACAAATACAGCAAAGGGGCGGGGCCATGAACTATGACTCGACCCCTGTAGCCATATATAGTTGAGTACACACACACAGGTGAATACACAACGAATACAAAGTGAGTACACAGCGAAGAGGCGGGGCCAGGAGCTGTGAATCGATCCCTGCAACCACAAACAGATGAGTACACATACACACACACACACAGCGAAGAGACGGGGCCAGGAGCTGTGAGTCGACCCCTGTAACACACACAGGCGACATGACACCAGTGAACAAGCGGAAAATCGTCCCTGACAGACCCAAATTTCACGCGCTGTGACACTTTGAATCAGACACGACTTTCATTTCTCCAGCTCAGCCGTGACGAAGATAGAAAAGTCTTACATAATCTCCAGATATATGCAACTGATTGTGACTTGATGACGTTAGCGAAAGGGAGGTGATATTTTATTTATTTGCTGAGTATAAAAGGTGTTTGATTTGCTTTTCTAGAAGGGTGGAGGTTAAGCCGGCACAGTTACCTACCTCCACAGCATCACCACTTCTAAAGAGATCACAGTTTGATTGATCAGTTATGTATTACTGATTCAATGATTTTTCTTTTTCTCTGCAGGGAGATGAATAGTCGACGGAGAAAATGACAAAAAGCCGAAAATGGTATATGAGTGATGTGACAGTCATGAAATATATGTAATATATATATATATATATATATATATATATATATATATATATATATATATATATATATATATATATATATATATGTCGTGCCGAATAGGCAGAACTTGCCATCTTGGCTTAAATAGCAACGCTCATCTTGCCATATAGGACAAGTGAAAATTTGTGTATGCAATAATTTCGCCAAAATCATTCTGAACCTAACGAAAAAAATATATTTCACTGTGTTTGTTTAGTATTAAATTATTGTAAACAAATCTAAAATATATTTAGCTGGGTTAGGCTAAAATAAATTGTTCTTGTTATAATAAGGTTAGGTAAGTTTTCTAAAATTCTTTTGGAGCAAAATTAAAATTTTTTACATTAGCATTAATGAAAAAAAATATATCTTTAAACGTATAAGAGAAAATTTTAGAAAGGACTTAATTTTAAATGAATTCTTGCTAATTGACCAGTTTTACATATTCGGCACGACATATATATATATATATATATATATATATATATATATATATATATATATATATATATATATATATATATATATATATATATATGTATATTATATATATAGATTTGAATAGACTGATGCAGTGGTCGGAGAAGTGGCAGATGCAGTTTAATATAGACAAATGCAAAGTTCTAAATGTTGGACAGGACAATAACCATGCCACATATAAACTAAATAATGTAGATCTTAATATTACGGATTGCGAAAAAGATTTAGGAGTTCTGGTTAGCAGTAATCTGAAACCAAGACAACAGTGCATAAGTGTTCGCAATAAAGCTAATAGAATCCTTGGCTTCATATCAAGAAGCATAAATAATAGGAGTCCTCAGGTTGTTCTTCAACTCTATACATCCTTGGTTAGGCCTCATTTAGATTATGCTGCACAGTTTTGGTCACCTTATTACAGAATGGATATAAATTCTCTGGAAAATGTACAAAGGAGGATGACAAAGTTGATCCCATGTATCAGAAACCTTCCCTATGAGGATAGACTAAGGGCCCTGAATCTGCACTCTCTAGAAAGACGTAGAATTAGGGGGGATATGATTGAGGTGTATAAATGGAAGACAGGAATAAATAAAGGGGATGTAAATAGTGTGCTGAAAATATCTAGCCTAGACAGGACTCGCAGCAATGGTTTTAAGTTGGAAAAATTCAGATTCAGGAAGGATATAGGAAAGTACTGGTTTGGTAATAGAGTTGTGGATGAGTGGAACAAACTCCCAAGTACCGTTATAGAGGCCAGAACGTTGTGTAGCTTTAAAAATAGGTTGGATAAATACATGAGTGGATGTGGGTGGGTGTGAGTTAGACCTGATAGCTTGTGCTACCAGGTCGGTTGCCGTGTTCCTCCCTTAAGTCAATGTGACCTGACCTGACTAGGTTGGGTGCATTGGCTTAAGCCGGTAGGAGACTTGGACCTGCCTCGCATGGGCCAGTAGGCCTTCTGCAGTGTTCCTTCGTTCTTGTGTTCTTGTGTTCTTATATAATATATATATATATATATATATATATATATATATATAAATATATAATATATATATATAATATATATATATATAATATATATATATATATATATATATATATATATATATATATATATATATTGTATATATATATACGTAGCACCTCCAGAACTTTACTGGGGACCCTCATCCTCAGAGAAGACAATAAACGTACCTTAGGGAAAACTCAAGGTTCTCCCCGGAGCTGTTTGAATATTTTCTTCTCCTACCACCCCGTTTATTTTATATTCTATATGCAATTTTATTAATTGACAGAATACATTGACAGAAGACACAAACATGAATACATTAATACAATATATCAAAGATTATGAATCTCCTCCAGCTCCTCCGAAGCCAGACACGAGCCCAGTATGCAGCAAGCATTTCCCCTCTGAATGGCCACGCTGAGGCGCTGGAACATGAAAGTGGCTGCCCTTGGGTCCCTGGTGGTGTCGATGAGTCTGGAACCCAGTTATTTAAGGAAACGTGTGACATTTTTCCCCATGATCCCAAGGTCTCTGATACCACTGGGACAAACTGATACTATTGGCTTATGTCCCTGTACTTGCCGATCTTGTACTCCTCCCTGTCGCCCGACACTGTGATGGATGTAGGTGTCAGCCAGCGTCGACACACAGGTATAGTCCCATGCTTAGAGCTTGCCATTCGCCCCAACGGTGATCCCGTCGGGGCGATATATATATATGTTTCTTGGTTAAGCTTGTTCGGGTATTTTGTTCCTCTACAGCCACCATATATGTTTTATGTACATATCCTTTAAAGACTTCATTTGGTCTGAAATTAATATATATGAAACACTTGGTGGAGCTTCCCAGAGGTGAACCGCGTGCCTAGGATATTGCAGCTCCTGCCTGGATCACATCCCTCTCAAGGTAGAGGTGCCTTTATGTCTATGAGGGGCTCTTGATCCAAGGAATTTAAATTATCCTCCTTTCCTTTGGATCGAACTTGATTACCTCCCAATCCCCCCCCCCCGCAGGTGCGCTACGATCCCTCCCTACGGGTTTAGTGCTCTACCTTTCCACCTTCATGAAGGTAATAATCTGGAGAGTAACAGTCTCTGGAAAAGACAACTGGTTGCTCTGGAGTCTCCCCCACCAGATGTAGACCAAACGAAATGTAAATTTTGCCAGATAGACAACAGTCACACATTACGTCATTATGACTGGAATGCAATAAAATTAATGAATTCTGAGACGTTCAGAAATGTTAAAAGAATGTCAAAGTATTTTATCCACAATGGTACGTATATTACAAACCATTCTGGAAAAATACTCTGACTTTGCTCACTGTAAATAAAGCATTACCACTTTTTAAGTGTGTGTGACCTAATTCATGTCTGCATAAATAACTCATTACGAATGTGACCAGATATAAATATGTAAATAGTTCATTACCACTGTAACTTGTGGTTACAGAACTTGGGGCTATCAGAACTTTGGGGTCCAGTCCCTGGACCCATTATGTACCTCTGTAATCTTCTGACTGCAGCCCACAGGATGGGTATGGCGTCCACAATAAGGATATTAAACTAAACTCTGGGGTCTTTGGTTTGCCCGACAAGTTACTCTTATCTTTCAGGAACTTGAGTGTGCATTGGCCCCATGATCCAAGGGTCTCCGATCCTATTGTAATGAAGCTACAGCATGGTGGAAGGCTCCTGTGTTCGTGGATCTCTTGGGCAAGGGTAGTGCCGCCCTCACGCTGGCGGTACCACATCTTTCAGTGTCAGCGTGACGGAGGTAGCAGTCAACCCCCATGATATCAACTTACCGTCTTTCCAAGGTAGCACAGTGACTATCTGGGAGCTTCTGGATGCCACTGGGTCCTATTACTCGGCGTCCTCGTTCTGATAGGCAAGGGGCTGAGGCGAGGCTTGCCTGTGTGTCTTGCATTCTTTTCTTCTGACTACGGCATATGAGAACATAGAGTCCAAATTGGCTTGCCATTCACTGGTACAGCCACACTTGGTTTGGAAAGAAAAGTGGCACATAAGTGAAGAGTGACACAATGAAAATCGCCTGAGGGAAGTGCCTAAGGAGGAACTCTGCATCATGTAGTGCCCAAACTACTAAAAAGCGAGTCATGTTCTTACCCGAGACACTGCTCAACATCACTGAAGAAATTTTTTTTCATATTCAGGCTGTCCCAATAGAACTGCTTGTAGGCTTTAGGGACGACTGGTCTGCTTGAAGTATACAAGGATATCCCAATGTTCCATGATAAACACAGGGAGAACCTTTCAAGTGTTCTGGAACGATCACCCTTATTAGTTCTATGATACAGTACAAGAAGACAGGGATTTGGTAATACTATCTGTGTTCCCTTGTGAATTCCTCTGTCCACAGTCTAACTGGAAGTGTTCCTTGATCCTAGTTGTAATATTTCTGTGACAGATTTAGCGTATTCTTGAATATTAATTTCAGGAGTTCGTAATATTCACTTAATTTTGGGCTGTCAACAAAGGGTGTTCACCTCACGAAGTAAGTTAACCTGGGAAAGGCTAGTCACGTTGTGAAAAGAAGCTACGCACGGTAGGCATTCAACTCATTTATTTTCTGCTCCATCTTCTTCAGGTCATCCAGTTTTTCCTTGAGGATCGTGTTAATAGCCTGAGAACACAGACATGGTCCCAGGAGGATGCTGTCAGTTCAAGCGGTAATTGAGGTTTCTGGTAAGATGGATCTAACAGCAGTAATGATTGGCTGATTGGTTGAGATGATTTGATGCCCACACACACGCACACACACACACACACACACACACACACACACACACACACACACACACACACACACACACACACACACGCACGCACACACACGCACGCACGCACGCACACACGCACACACGCACACACACACGCGCGCACACACGCACACACACACGCACACACACACGCGCACACACACACAGTGTACTGTAGTAGGTACGCCGGTATAATCGTCTGGCCTGGGTCTTTTCCAAGTGGTGGCCCGGCCTTGGCTCCCTGTCGAGGGAGTGTCTGAGTCCAATATCTGCCATGGGAGGAGGTACAAGTACCTCCTAGTCTTCTGGGCTAGCTGTCCCCAGGCCTAGCCCCATTCCCCGCCCCCACGGGGCTCGGAGGGAGAAGCTAGGCACCTTGTGCTGCCACAAATCCCGCCCACACTGGGCTCGAAGGGTGTGGCAGCTGCATAGCACCAGACGATGTCAGGAAGTGCAAAGGCAGCAATCACTACAGGATCCTTTTCCAGCCACACCCCAGCTTTGGGCCGAGGCCCAAGCGCTGGGGACGCTCAAGAATTCCTCTTCTGTGAGTGGTGCTACTCCTACTACCTCACTTGTCCGTTGCACTCTGACACACAATGGAGGCAGAAACCATACATAGTTTTATAACGAGGTTTGATAAAGCTCATGGAGCAGGGAGAGAGAGGACCTAGTAGCGATCAGTGAAGAGGCGGGGCCAGGAGCTATGACTCGACTCCTACATCCACAAATAGGTGAGTACACACACACAAGCAATACCAACAAGTCCACACCTTCCTCTCCCTCTATGTACAACTATAACACTGACCCCTCACCCCTCTAACAATGCATACACAAACCCCAGCTTCACCCATCTCCTCCTTTTAGGTAAGCACCAAACAGAAAGCCTGGACACAACAAATCAAAGGATAGTAAAAGAAACAAAGCTCAGATTATGGTACACAAAGGCAGATGCATTAAGAAATGAATTAAAAGAACAGATAGCAGACTTAACCTCAGACATCATAGCTTTCACAGAGACAAAACTAACTGAAATAACAGAAAATGCCATATTCCCAGCGGGAAATCATAAAATGAAGAAACAGGAAACAAGGGAGGGAGAGTTGCAATGCTAATCAGAAACAAACAGAGCTTGGAAAAAATTGAGCTATAAACAGAAACGAGTTAAATGACTAAGTAGTGGGCAGTGTGAAAACAAGGACACGCAGAGTAACAGTAGCAGAGTGATCTATAACTCACTACTATACAGCAAGAGACACAGGCACGACGGGTGTAGAGATAACATTGTAGCAATGACTAATACTATAGCAGAAACAGAAATAAAAGCCAATGTGGGCAATCAAAGTTTCTGTTCATGGGAGATGCAAACCACGAAGAAATAGACTGGATAAAATGGCAAGAATCTGGTGGACCAGAAACATGGAAGGTTGAGAGAGAGAGAGAGAGAGAGAGAGAGAGAGAGAGAGAGAGAGGGGATGACCCAGCAAGCCTTGATCTACAATTTACTGCAAGTATATCTGATACAGGTAAAACAGAATATGAGAACTATCTGGGTGATTGCCACTACACTGCTGAAAATTCTAATAACTTGTGGATGTACACACTAAAGGAAGCATAACACTTGGGGGGACAGAAGATATAAGATATCAGAAGAGGACAGTTTACATGGATGAGGAAATTACCGAATGCCGTACAGTGGGAAAGAGAACCAGAAGAAGAGTCAATGAGATGATGGGATAGCTAATTGGAAAGTACCAGTACGAGGCAGAGTGCCTCGTGGCCAGATGTAAAGCTTTACAACAAACATAACCTATGGTTCAAAAGTGGAAGAAGGTGGAAAAAAAAAACTTTAGAAAGTGAAGGACAAAAAACGGAGAAGTGAGCAGAAGAGGCGGATATGAATATGAAAGAAATAAATGAATATACAAGAAGGAAATGAGAAGTTCAGAATGACATACCAGCAAAAACAAAGTCTGAACCGAAACTGCTTCACAAACACATCACATGAAAGACGATAATACAAGACAAGACTGAGGACAGGAAGAAGGTTCAAGAAAAACAAAGTCTGTGAGGAGCTGAACAACGATTTAAAGAGCTGTACTAAATAATAATAATAATAATAATAATAATCATATAACTTTTATTTCTACAAGTACATGATACAATTTATACAGACCATAGCTGACATCAGTGATATATTATATAGTAAGCCCCTGGTTAGGCAGAATATTTAGGACAAATTAGGTTAATTTTGTTACCAGAATGCGACCCACACCAGTCGACTAACACCCAGGTACCTATTTACTGCTAGGTGAACAGGGACAGCAGGTATCTTAAAGAAACATGCCCTCATACTTCCACCCGTACCGGGGATCGAACCAGGGACCTCAAGCTGAGTGCGCTACCAACCGAGCTACAGGACATGATGGAACGAGGAGCAATACAAAAGAGTCAAATAGAAAGGGTGCACCAACAAATAATGGACACCATACATACAACAGAATAGGTAAAATATTTTAAGTGAGGTTGATACATCAGAAGCAACGGGACCTTACAAACTGTCATCATGGAAGATGCAGGAGTGAGCTGAAGAACTATAAGATTAAGATTTTGTTCGGATTTTTAACCCCGGAGGGTTAGCCACCCAGGATAACCCAAGAAAGTCAGTGCGTCATCGAGGACTGTCTAACTTATTTCCATTGGGGTCCTTAATCTTGCCCCCAGGATGCGACCCACACCAGTCGACTAACACCCAGGTACCTATTTGCTGCTAGGTGAACAGGACAATAGGTGTAAGGAAACGTGTCGGAATTTCCACCCGCCGGGAATCGAACCCGGGCCCTCCGTGTGTGAAGCGGGAGCTTTAGCCACCAGACCACCGGTATAACTACCTAAAATATACAATAAGTAATTGTATGTAGGACAGTTGCCAGAGATCTGAAAGACAGTGAATGAAGTACCAACACTTAGGAAAGGACACAGACAGGAAGCACTAAACCACAGACCAGTGTCACCGATATGAGTACTATGTAAGTCGTAAGATAATGGAGTATATAATCAAAGATTGCTGTAGCACTTGGGGAGACGTGATGGACTTTATAAACAATGACCAAGACGAGTTTAAATATAATAAATCTTGTATCACAAACCTGCTGACGCTCTATAATAAATTAACAGAAGCAAAGAAGGAGAGAGAGAGAGAGAGAGAGAGAGAGAGAGAGAGAGAGAGAGAGAGAGAGGTGGACTGCATACTCTTTGAACCAACATAAGACATGGAGACTTGAGGAGCGGCCAGGAATAACAAGAAATGTACTACAGTGGATCTTATGGAAAGGAAATACAAGAGCGATTTTTCAAGAAGTGTCAAAAAGGGAAAATATAAGAAGTGGGGTTGAATAAGGATTAATACCGGGACTGGTAGTGTTTCTGGTATGTGTTAATAACATAACAGAAGACATTGGGTCAGATGTATCCCTGTTTGCACATGATGTCGAATTAATGAGAGTAAAAACAGACGAGGACACGGAAAAAAGACTTAAATTATTTAAAAAACAAACAAGCAAAGTAACAATAGTGGCGCAACGTGTCTGGCAGCGGGTGCCTCAACAAGGCTTCCAAGCCACGTCAGGGAGGCTGGCAAGTGACGCTTGGTTTGCGTGCTAAACTGATATAAAAATCGCTCATAAGGTTGGAACATACAGACGACAGAAATAACTTGAGTTGGGAAGAAACACATATTAGGTGATATTAGCAAAATTATATTAGTCTAAGTTAAGAATCTTAAATGTCATACAGAATTTACTAGTGTACATTTAAATGTCTTGCCTGGCTAGGCAGTGTATATGTTGAGGTGCTGACACAAAGTATATTGCAGCAAACAATATGACAAAAGTATACCCTAATGTATACATAACGAGTATAGTCAGCGACGTGCACAAGGTTAACAAACAATACTTTCACATAAATCACAATACCGTGATTGCAACAATACACAAAAAGTCACGATATCGTAACTAAAAAACTCATAAAAAGTTACAATAACGTGAGTGCAACAACTCACAACTTAAAGAGAAAATTTTATAAGACGTTTCGCCCCATCCTATAACATTATCAGCAACTTGGAAAAAATCGTAGAAACCGTAACCCAGAAACATGCAAGAGGCCATACTATTTGAAAAGAACTTTTCGACACACTAAGGACCCACCAGAAGAGGAGATATGATCACAACATACCAAATATCCCACAGAGGAATGGTGGACATGGAAAGACCGGCATGGGAGTGCCCAGAACGAGAAAAACACGACAGCTCAGATACATCACAGAAATATACAGTGACTGTGGAATGGGAGATAATCAGATTCGATACGAGGAAAGGAAGTGTTGACCGGCAAGAAGGCACCCTGGTTGAAGGGTTAACGAGGGTAAAGAATGATCACTGAGGGTGAGCCTATACAAGGCTTTGGAAAAGATGTGACAGAGATAAAGAGAGTTAGTGAGTCAGTAAGCTGACGCGGGTCTAACACCCTCACCTAGGTATTAACACACACCAACATACATTATATCACACACACCAGGGAAGGCTCATCCTCTCTCTCTCTCTCTCTCTCTCTCTCTCTCACACACACACACACACACACACACAATAACTTAAAACTTAAATAAAGAATCTTTTAGAACTTTGTAAGCGACATATGTTAGGTCAATCATTGAGTACGCTGCCCCAGCATGGAGCCCACACCTAATAACGCATGTGAAGACACTCAATACGGTCCAGAGGCTTGCAACCAAGCTAGTACCATGAAGAGAGGTTGATGGAACTAAACCTGACGATCTTGAAGGAGATAAAAAACAAGGAGACATGATTAAGACAAAAAAAATTGAGGATAGATAGAGAAGATAGGGAGAAACTGCTGGAATTAAGAGGACCAGGATAAAGGGGACACTGGGATGTAAGGAAGTCTTAAAGTGGTTGAAAAGTGGAGCGACTTGGATGAGGCAGTGGTGGAAGCAAACTCAAATACACCGCTTCAAGAGTAGGTACGATAATGACCAAGAGGCCAGAAGTCAGTAATACCGATGAAGGTGGTCTAGGAAGCGAGGCCAGGAGCTGAGTCTCGACTCCTGCAAATATAATGGCAGGCAGGCAGACAGTCAGACAGGCAGGCAGTCAGGCAGGCAAAAACACAGACAGGCACACAGACATACAAACTGGCAGGCAGGCAGACAGACAGACAGACAGACAAGCAAACAAATACACATACACACACACACGTAAAACAGAGAGATGAAGCTAGCTAGACACGAGGGTCAGCGGATATCCCCTGGCGGAGCATGAGTAAGTGAGTCAAAGTGTGAATCAGGCCACGTCTGACAGCTGATACCTAGGAAAAAAATATTCATAGTGACTCATATCACCTCACATCTTGTGTGGTACATACAAGTACATATGTTCACTGGCGACATCTTGACTGGTCTCTCTGTGGCTCTTCTCTGTGTATGTACTACAAAAGAATTATTCAAACTGCCTTTGCACTCAAAATGAGCCTCAAACAGTCTTACCATGCGGCACAAGAGAGGCACTCGTCTGTCATTGGAAGATATTAGTGCATTCCAAGGCACTACCTGTCCCCAAAGAATTATATTAATTCACAGTTAAAGCTTCGTCTCAAAGCCAAGCGTAATGTTTTAAGTCATACACAGACTTTACAGTGAAGACACGCATTGTGTCTTCCACAGTGTACACGGACGACTTGCCTCCACCAGCTCAATGGTGCCGTTGTAACGGAGCACAGATACTATATATATTACATCTGTTAACGTTCTGGGATCTTTACCCCAACGGCCCGGTCTCAGACCAGTTGGAAAGAAAACCTGACAAGAACAATAAGTATTAATAAATATACAGTAAAGCGGAGATAAGCATATACTGAACTGAAGTAAAGCCTTGTAATATTGACGTGTCGTCTAGCGTGTTCTTGAGACTGAAAGGAAGCACTCAGATAGTGTAGCCAGCATAAATTACTGAGCATCCACACTTAATGCTGAATTGTTTGCTATACGTCTTCACTTAAATGTGAACATATATCCAATCCTTGAACTTTAATTATAACTTTATCATCAATTTGAAGTCTCTCAGGCATGACTGCAACGTGTCTGTGTCTGAAATCTGGCTATTCAACGTGTTGGTGGAGTGTCAGCAAGGTAACATTTATGAAGGGATTTAGGAAAACCGGTTAGCTTCACTTGAGTTCTGGAAAAAGGAAGCAGAGAAGGGTGGGGATGTTGTGGCTAGTTGGGTCGTTGATCCTTGTGTGTGTCTGCACTTCCTTAAACACAACTTAGTAGCGAGTGATAGCCAATGTGTTTCCTGTTTTGGTCAAACCGGTGTCTTATGAGAGCTAATTACAAATAGGTGGATACAAGAAGAGGCAAGACTCACAACACCAGCACTCTCACCCGTTTATCAATACATCAGGAGAAACAAGAACCACTATCTTATCTTACAGTAAATCAATTGTAAGAACAGACCCAACTTCCCTTCAACACTGATCCTGTCCTCCCCCCCCCCTCCCGCTCCACCACCCTCACTTTCCTACCATATCTCTGGTATCTATTTCTGGTTCAGGGATCATCATCCCTGAAACCAACTCTCACTCCTTATACACCGGAAAGCAAATATCACAGAAATGAAAAACTATTTAAGAACCAAAATATATTCAAATGTTTAGTGACTGTAAGCAAATGCTCCTAAGACCTCCTGCCATCTTCTATCCTCATGAGATAGAAAGAAAAGACCAACAGTTCTATCAAGAGTGCAAAACATTTAACAAACTTCCGTTTGAGGCTCTTTCACTTCGACCTCCTCCAACACCTGTTATCTTTCCGCTTAATACCAACATACAACAGTCATATATTTGTTTACACATGTGTGAATGTACAGTGTAATTATTGATGAATATATCAATTTATGCAGGTATGACATCCATGACTAAGTATACATGTTTGCATTCAAAAAACATTATGAAATGTATACAAATATTCATTAAATAATCCTGAAATACATACCATACTTATAAATATATGCAGGAAGAAATATACAGATATATACATACCGAGGATTAAAATAACAACGAACAAATACAAGAAAGCTCCTACTTATACAAACAAATATGAATTCATACACATGAATATACGTTCGTGTGTATTCGCGCGAAATATCCATTTGTATGTTTGTATGAGCCAGGAGGGATATACACCATGACAGGGAGAGCTCCATAACCCGTGTTTTCCCTGAGGTGAATTACAGGGAGCAGAAAATCCAGGAGTAAGACCCGTAGGAAAATACTTCGCCAAAGAAGATAAGAAGGAGGAGGAGGAGGAGGAAGATAGGCGAAGAAGAATGACAGCAAGGAAGTGGTGGTGATGTTGGAGTTAGTGGTGGTGGTGATGCCGAAGTCGGTGGTGGTGGTAATGGTGGTGATGATGGAGTTGGTGGTGGTGGTGCTGAAGTTGGTGGTGGTGGTAGTGGTGGTGATGATGGAGTTGGTGGTGGTGATGATGGAGTTGGTGGTGGTGATGATGGAGTTGGTGGTGGTGGTGCTGAAGTTGGTGGTGGTGGTAGTGGTGGTGATGATGGAGTTGGTGGTGGTGATGATGGAGTTGGTGGTGGTGATGATGGAGTTGGTGGTGGTGGTGCTGAAGTTGGTGGTGGTGGTAGTGGTGGTGATGATGGAGTTGGTGGTGGTGATGATGGAGTTGGTGGTGGTGATGATGGAGTTGGTGGTGGTGGTGCTGAAGTTGGTGGTGGTGGTAGTGGTGGTGATGATGGAGTTGGTGGTGGTGATGATGGAGTTGGTGGTGGTGGTGCTGAAGTTGGTGGTGGTGGTAGTGGTGGTGATGATGGAGTTGGTGGTGGTGGTGCTGAAGTTGGTGGTGGTGGTAGTGGTGGTGATACTGGACTTGGTAGTGGTGGGGTCGGGATCATGTTTATTGTAGTGTTAGAAGTGATGGTATTGTTAGTGGTGGTGGTGATAATGTTGGCGATGATAGTAGTAATGGTAGTGTTAGTAGTGATGATGATAGTGTTGGTGGTAGTAGTAGTGATGGCAGTGACAGTGGTGGCGATAAGAATGCTGCTGGTGGTAGATGTGATGGAAGTGTTGGTGATGGTAGTAGCAATGGAGGTAGTGAACACCGCACCAACAATACTCTCTCTCCACCTTCTCTCACAGTCGGGTCAAAACAGCTTTAGGTCAATTGACCTCCAAAAGGTAAATATATTTTCTGAGGTATCTCCTCCGCTAAAACAGTGGGGGGGGGGGGGGGAGTTCATTGGGGGAGGAGGTGAGGCAGGAGTGGGGGTGGTGGGGTGCTTGAGGTAGAGGTGGGGTGTATGAGGTGGGTGAGTATGGGTGTTAGAGTGGGGTCATTTACACATCTAGGCAAACCTTAACAAATCTATCCATATCTAGCCTAATTTAATCTAGTCTAGTGTCTCTCAGCTACCACCATCACCTCACTTAGCTACCACCATCACCTCACCTAGCTACCACCATACCTCTTCTAATTACCACCATCACCGCCACAGCTGAGGTAATTTATGCAAGATATCCAGGAACGACTCTACGGGGATGAACCTTCAAGTGGGGACAGGTAAGAATTAAGTCCAGATCAGAGCCGCAGCAGTTGAAGAAAGACAGCCAGAGTTTGACTCAGCCGTGGAGTGTCTGAACGCACCTTGAGTATCAGCAGACACGCAAGCAGACCTAAGTCAGCAGGAGGGTGAGCAGTCGTGGAGGTTTTCCTAGAGGGTGTTGCGGGGGTCAACGCCCCCGCGAACCAGTCGTTAATATCCATTTTGTAATACGGTGACCAGCACTGTGCACCATAATCTAAATGAGGCCTAACCAACGATATACAGAGTTGAATTAAAGAGTTTAAAAACACATTGATAAATGATACACGGTAGATCAGGGCCTGATCAACCAGGCTCTTACTGTTCAATGTATGCTCCATGTGTGCATCTTTTAAACACTCCTGTGAGGATGAAATTTGCTTCTACAACATGATGTTTGTGGTGAAGTGTGTTACACACTGATGGACTCGATGAGATGTGAAGACTGAAGGAGAATGGGTGGAATGTTTTAAGAATTCCATTGTAGTGCGGCGTGGTGTTCCGTGGTGTACTTGATGCTCTTGTGTTTCCTTGTCGTGTAGAAGGGCAGGTCAGGGCAGGTGAGGCCGGGGGGGAAGTAGGGAAAGACGAAAACTGCGGTTTCTTTCTCAGCGGTGTCTTGATCTTCCGGTGGTTGATCCAGCATCTTGAGAGGTGGTAGCTGGTGGGTCAGGTGGAGTGGCTTGGGCCTTTTGGCGGCGGTAGCTGGTGGGTCAGGTGGAGTGGCTTGGGCCTTTTGGAGGTGGTAGCTGGTGGGTAAGGTGGAGTGGCTTGGGCCTTTTGGAGGTGGTAGCTGGTGGGTCAGGTGGAGTGGCTTGGGCCTTTTGGAGGTGGTAGCTGGTGGGTCAGGTGGAGTGGCTTGGACCCTTTGGCGGCGGTAGCTGGTGGGTCAGGTGGAGTGGCTTGGGCCTTTTGGAGGTGGTAGCTGGTGGGTCAGGTGGAGTGGCTTGGGCCTTTTGGAGGTGGTAGCTGGTGGGTCAGGTGGAGTGGCTTGGGCCTTTTGGAGGTGGTAGCTGGTGGGTCAGGTGGAGTGGCTTGGGCCTTTTGGAAGTGGTAGCTGGTGGGTCAGGTGGAGTGGCTTGGACCCTTTGGCGGCGGTAGCTGGTGGGTCAGGTGGAGTGGCTTGGGCCTTTTGGAGGTGGTAGCTGGTGGGTCAGGTGAAGTGGCTTGAGCCTTTTGGAGGTGGTAACTGGTGGGTCAGGTGGAGTGGCTTGGGCCTTTTGGCGGCGGTAGCTGGTGGGTCAGGTGGAGTGGCTTGGGCCTTTTGGAGGTGGTAGCTGGTGGATTAGGTGGAGTGGCTTGGGCCTTTTGGAGGTGGTAGCTGGTGAATTAGGTGGAGTGGTTTGGACCCTTTGGCGGCGGTAGCTGGTGGGTCAGGTGGAGTGGCTTGGGCCTTTTGGAGGTGGTAGCTGGTGGGTCAGGTGGAGTGGCTTGGACCCTTTGGCGGCGGTAGCTGGTGGGTCAGGTGGAGTGGCTTGGGCCTTTTGGAGGTGGTAGCTGGTGGGTCAGGTGGAGTGGCTTGGGCCTTTTGGAGGTGGTAGCTGGTGGGTCAGGTGGAGTGGCTTGGGCCTTTTGGAGGTGGTAGCTGGTGGGTCAGGTGGAGTGGCTTGCGCCTTTTGGAAGTGGTAGCTGGTGGGTCAGGTGGAGTGGCTTGGACCCTTTGGCGGCGGTAGCTGGTGGGTCAGGTGGAGTGGCTTGGGCCTTTTGGAGGTGGTAGCTGGTGGGTCAGGTGGAGTGGCTTGAGCCTTTTGGAGGTGGTAGCTGGTGGGTCAGGTGGAGTGGCTTGGGCCTTTTGGCGGCGGTAGCTGGTGGGTCAGGTGGAGTGGCTTGGGCCTTTTGGAGGTGGTAGCTGGTGGATTAGGTGGAGTGGCTTGGGCCTTTTGGAGGTGGTAGCTGGTGGATTAGGTGGAGTGGTTTATACCCTTTGGCGGCGGTAGCTGGTGGGTCAGGTGGAGTGGCTTGGGCCTTTTGGAGGTGGTAGCTGGTGGGTCAGGTGGAGTGGCTTGGGCCTTTTGGAGGTGGTAATTGGTGGGTCAGGTGGAGTGGCTTGGGCCTTTTGGAGGTGGTAGCTGGTGGGTCAGGTGGAGTGGCTTGGGCCTTTTGGAGGTGGTAGCTGGTGGGTCAGGTGGAGTGGCTTGGGCCTTTTGGAGGTGGTAGCTGGTGGGTCAGGTGGAGTGGCTTGGGCCTTTTGGAGGTGGTAGCTGGTGGGTCAGGTGGAGTGGTTTGGGCCTTTTGGAGGTGGTAGTTGGTGGGACAGGTGGAGTGGCTTGGGCCTTTTGGAGGTGGTAGTTGGTGGGTCAGGTGGAGTGGCTTGGGCCTTTTGGAGGTGGTAGCTGGTGGGTCAGGTGGAGTGGCTTGGGCCTTTTGGAGGTGGTAGCTGGTGGGTCAGGTGGAGTGGCTTGGGCCTTTTGGAGGTGGTAGCTGGTGGGTCAGGTGGAGTGGCTTGGGCCTTTTGGAGGTGGTAGTTGGTGGGTCAGGTGGAGTGGCTTGGGCCTTTTGGAGGTGGTAGCTGGTGGGTCAGGTGGAGTGGCTTGGGCCTTTTGGAGGTGGTAGCTGGTGGGTCAGGTGGAGTGGCTTGGGCCTTTTGGAGGTGGTAGCTGGTGGGTCAGGTGGAGTGGTTTGGGCCTTTTGGAGGTGGTAGTTGGTGGGACAGGTGGAGTGGCTTGGGCCTTTTGGAGGTGGTAGTTGGTGGGTCAGGTGGAGTGGCTTGGGCCTTTTGGAGGTGGTAGCTGGTGGGTCAGGTGGAGTGGCTTGGGCCTTTTGGAGGTGGTAGCTGGTGGGTCAGGTGGAGTGGCTTGGGCCTTTTGGAGGTGGTAGCTGGTGGGTCAGGTGGAGTGGCTTGGGCCTTTTGGAGGTGGTAGCTGGTGGGTCAGGTGGAGTGGCTTTGGCCTTTTGGAGGTGGTAGCTGGTGTGTCAGGTGGAGTGGCTTGGACCCTTTGGCGGCGGTAGCTGGTGGGTCAGGTGGAGTGGCTTGGGCCTTTTGGAGGTGGTAGCTGGTGGGTCACTTGGAGTGGCTTGGGCCTTTTGGAGGTGGTAGCTGGTGGGTCAGGTGGAGTGGCTTGGGCCTTTTGGAGGTGGTAGCTGGTGGGTCATGTGGAGTGGCTTGGGCCTTTTGGAGGTGGTAGCTGGTGGGTCAGGTGGAGTGGCTTGGGCCTTTTGGAGGTGGTAGTTGGTGGGTCAGGTAGAGTGGCTTGGGCCTTTTGGAGGTGGTAGTTGGTGGGTCAGGTAGAGTGGCTTGGACCTTTTGGAGGTGGCAGTTGGTGGGTCAGGTAGAGTGGCTTGGGCCTTTTGGAGGTGGTAGTTGGTGGGTCAGGTGGAGTGGCTTGGGCCTTTTGGAGGTGGTAGCTGGTGGGTCAGGTGGAGTGGCTTGGGCCTTTTGGAGGTGGTAGCTGGTGGGTCAGGTGGAGTGGTTTGGGCCTTTTGGAGGTGGTAGTTGGTGGGTCAGGTGGAGTGGCTTGGGCCTTTTGGAGGTGGTAGTTGGTGGGTCAGGTGGAGTGGCTTGGGCCTTTTGGAGGTGGTAGCTGGTGGGTCAGGTGGAGTGGCTTGGGCCTTTTGGAGGTGGTAGCTGGTGGGTCAGGTGGAGTGGCTTGGGCCTTTTGGAGGTGGTAGCTGGTGGGTCAGGTGGAGTGGCTTGGGCCTTTTGGAGGTGGTAGCTGGTGGGTCAGGTGGAGTGGCTTGGGCCTTTTGGAGGTGGTAGCTGGTGGGTCAGGTGGAGTGGCTTGGGCCTTTTGGAGGTGGTAGCTGGTGGGTCAGGTGGAGTGGCTTGGGCCTTTTGGAGGTGGTAGCTGGTGGGTCAGGTGGAGTGGCTTGGGCCTTTTGGAGGTGGTAGCTGGTGGGTCAGGTGGAGTGGCTTGGGCCTTTTGGAGGTGGTAGCTGGTGGGTCAGGTGGAGTGGCTTGGGCCTTTTGGAGGTGGTAGCTGGTGGGTCAGGTGGAGTGGCTTGGGCCTTTTGGAGGTGGTAGCTGGTGGGTCAGGTGGAGTGGCTTGGGCCTTTTGGAGGTGGTAGTTGGTGGGTCAGGTGGAGTGGCTTGGGCCTTTTGGAGGTGGTAGCTGGTGGGTCAGGTGGAGTGGCTTGGTTGGTAGTAGTTAGAGGGACGGGAGGAACAATGATGTCTTCTTTGATGCAAATGGTTTTCAATATGTCTGAGGATAGGACGGTATCAGGGAACTTGAAGCAAGTTGCTGAGGCAAGAGAGAGAGTTGGTGGTGGAGTCGACGGTTCCTAAGCACAGTGTTCTTCGTGAGTCGACGGTTCCTAAGCACAGTGTTCTTCGTGAGTCGACGGTTCCTAAGCACAGTGTTCTTCGTGAGTCGACGGTTCCTAAGCACAGTGTTCTTCGTGAGTCGACGGTTCCTAAGCACAGTGTTCTTCGTGAGTCGACGGTTCCTAAGCACAGTGTTCTTCGTGAGTCGACGGTTCCTAAGCACAGTGTTCTTCGTGAGTCGACGGTTCCTAAGCACAGTGTTCTTCGTGAGTCGACGGTTCCTAAGCACAGTGTTCTTCGTGAGTCGACGGTTCCTAAGCACAGTGTTCTTCGTGAGTCGACGGTTCCTAAGCACAGTGTTCTTCGTGAGTCGACGGTTCCTAAGCACAGTGTTCTTCGTGAGTCGACGGTTCCTAAGCACAGTGTTCTTCGTGAGTCGACGGTTCCTAAGCACAGTGATCTTCATGAGTCGACGGTTCCTAAGCACAGTGTTCTTCGTGAGTCGACGGTTCCTAAGCACAGTGTTCTTCGTGAGTCGACGGTTCCTAAGCACAGTGTTCTTCGTGAGTCGACGGTTCCTAAGCACAGTGTTCTTCGTGAGTCGACGGTTCCTAAGCACAGTGTTCTTCGTGAGTCGACGGTTCCTAAGCACAGTGTTCTTCGTGAGTCGACGGTTCCTAAGCACAGTGATCTTCGTGAGTCGACGGTTCCTAAGCACAGTGTTCTTCGTGAGTCGACGGTTCCTAAGCACAGTGTTCTTCGTGAGTCGACGGTTCCTAAGCACAGTGTTCTTCGTGAGTCGACGGTTCCTAAGCACAGTGATCTTCATGAGTCGACGGTTCCTAAGCACAGTGTTCTTCGTGAGTCGACGGTTCCTAAGCACAGTGTTCTTCGTGAGTCGACGGTTCCTAAGCACAGTGTTCTTCGTGAGTCGACGGTTCCTAAGCACAGTGATCTTCATGAGTCGACGGTTCTTGAACACATTGTTCTTCATGTGAGCGTAGATCATACAGTACAAGATCAAGGTCGTCTGTGAGAGTTGGACTACGCTTGATTACAGTGGCAGATTGTTGTGTGACTTGAAGAATCTACTGGGTGTCAACTAGTGTGATGGCTACATAGATGAGGCTCCAGGTGGAGTTGACTCTCTTCTTAGTCTCAAACTTCGTACTGAGAATTTCCTCCTTGAGTGAGCATTTGGCTACAGTGGTTCCTAATAACAACAACAATCACTACCACTATACAAGGTAACTTGTTAATACTGCCACCACCACACCTCCACCCCCACCTATTACACTCACACCCTACCACGATTTCATCCACAGACTGCACACTTACCTACCACACCCTCCCCACCACATCCTCACCCACTACAACCACACCCACACACTCACCCATCACACCCCACTATATCCTCATCAACACAGTCAGTCGTATCCTCACTCACACACTCACCCACCACACCCCACCACATCTTCACCCACTACAGCCTTACCCGCACACTCATTCACCACACCCCTACACCCTCACCCACCACACTCACTCACCATACTCTCACCCCCTCACCCAGCACACCCACACACCACACCCTCACCCAGCACACTCACCCACCATACCCTCACCCAGCACACCCATACACCACACACTCATCCACCACACCCACACACCACACTCTCACCCACCACACCCCACCACATCCTCATCCACACCCACACACCACACACTCACCCACATACCACACCCTCACCCAGGACATCCACACAACGCACACACCCACCACACCCACACACTCGCTCACCACACCCTCACCCAGTACACCCACACACCACACCCTCACCCAGCACACCCACACACCACACACTCACCCAGCACATCCACACACCACACCCTCACCCACCACACTCACACACCACACCCATACACCACACTCACCCACCACACTCACACATCACACACTCACCTACCACATCCATACACTACACTCATCCACCACACTCACACATCACTCACCCACCACACCCATACACCACACTCACCCACCACACTCACACATCACACTCACCCACCACACCCATACACCACACTCACCCACCACACTCACACATCACACTCACCCACCACACTCACACATCACACCCGCCACACACTCACACATCACACACTCACCCACCACACCCACACACCCCCCGACACACACGTACTCAAGGGACACATGGTTGCTGGCAGGAATGTAATACTGAGCTCAGTTATCGACCTCACAGACTGCTTTCAGGAATGTAATACTGAGCTCAGTTATCGACCTCACAAACATATTAAAAAAATTCAGCCTCTGGTGAATGGAATTTCAATTACACTTTACAAAACATTCAATACTCGTTAATAAATAATCGTTATATACATTTCTAAGAATATTTTTCATTGTATGATAACGGGAGGTTGAAGTGTTGAGAAGCTGGTCTGTGTATTAACACAGGTGTGTTTGCAGGGGTCGAGTCACAGCTCCTTGCCCAGCCTCGACGCTAGTCGCTAATAGGCCCACTCTCTCCCTGCTCCATGAGCCTTATTGTATCTCATCTTAAAGCTATGTATGGATTCTGCCTCCACTACATCACTCTTCAGCTAGCTCCACAGGCTGAGAACTCTATGCCTGAAGAAATACTTCCTAACATCTCTGTGACTCACCTGAGTTTTCAGCTTCTAGTTGTGGCCCCTTGTTGCTGTGTCGTATCTGTGAAACATCTTGTCCCTATCCATCTTGTCAATTCCTATCAGTGTTTTAAATGTCGTCAAGTTGTCCTCCCTATCTCTCCTGTCCTTCAGTGTCATCAGGTTGATTTCCCATAACCTCTCCTCATAGGACATAACCCCTTAACTCCAGCTGTGTTTGTGGGACTAGTTTTGTTGCAAACCTCTACACTTTGTGCTCTTCAAGAGGGAAGAGGGAAATGAGTGCCTTGGCACTGGTGAAGGACTGATTACTTTCTCCTTCCTAGACGTTGTATGACCTCCTACGTATTTAGCGCTTACCCATGAACATAATTATAACATTGAAGAAGAATTAGACACATGTGCAACATCTGGGAATCTTTATTGTGGACGTCTCGCCATCCAGTGGCTTTATCAATACATAATGAAAAGACTGTAGAACTATATATAAAAGACGGGGCAATCAGTCCCTCAGCCCTCGAGTTGGTGATGAGCACCGTAGTCTTGAGGAGACTGAAGCACAGGCATGAAGATTGGTGCTTATATACTGGCGTCAGGTGAGGGACGTGTAGCAGGCTGAGGGACTGATTACCTTGTCTTTTCTATATAGTTCTACGGTCTTCCCATTATATCCTTGAATTTGTATTGATAAGGTCACTGGATGGTGAAACGTCTACAACTAAAGATACCCTGATGTTGCACCTGTCTTAATTCTTCATCTTGTCGGTACTATATACCACTCTTATAAAATTATAACCTACATTTACTGTGCTTTTTTAATTATTTATTGGCCATTAGTACACCAAGAGAAAACACAATAAGTGTCCGGGGCCCAAGACTGTTCAACAGCCTTCCACCAGCCATAAAGGGAATTACCAATAGACCCCTGGTTGTCTTCAAGAGGGAACTATACAAATATCTAAAGCCGGTGTCGGAACAGCCAGGTTATGGTTCGTACGTCGGACTGCATGCGGCCAGCAGTAACAGCCTGGTTGGTCAGGACATGATCCATCGGGAGACCAGGTCATGGACCGGGCCGTGGGGGCGTTGACCCCCGAAACACCCTCCAGGTAGGTAACTGTTTATAACTGGCGGATGGTAATTACGGAGCAGAGTTTGTGTTGATGGTGTGAAGGCTTTTCTTATATATATATATATATATATATATATATATATATATATATATATATATATATATATATATATATATATATATATATATATATAATGAAGAATTTATATGTGGAAGAACAAAAGTCACAATACCGTGACTGGAAGAATACACAAATAAGCCGCACATAAAAGAGAGAAGCTTACGACGACGTTTCGGTCCGACTTGGATCATTGACAAAGTCACACTAACAGAGGTGGAGCAGGACGGCTATATATAGGCAGGAAGAGGTGGAGGTAATAGTAGTAGTAGTAGTAGTAGTAGTAGTAGTAGTAGTAGTAGTAGTAGTAGTAGTAGTAGTACAAGAATTGTATATAATATCGACAGGATGAAATGACACATGCACAACACCCGGGCATCCCCACCGTAGACGTTTCGCCATCCAGCCAGCCACTGGATGGCGAAACGTCCACAACAAAGACAACCAGACGCCGCACATGTGTCTTAATTTCATCAGTAGTTGTAGTAGAAGAAGAAGAGGTAGTAGTAGTGGTAGTGGTAGAAGTGGGAAATAAGGATGACGAGCCAGTATTGGACTGGCTCGTCATCCTTATTTCCCACTTTACCACTACCACTACTACTACCTCTTCTTCTTCTACTACAACTACTGATGAAATTAAGACACATGTGCGGCGTCTGGTTGTCTTTGTTGTGGACGTTTCGCCATCCAGTGGCTGGCTGGATGGCGAAACGTCTACGGTGGGGATGCCCGGGTGTTGTGCATGTGTCATTTCATTCTGTCGGTATTATATACAATTCTTGTACTACTACTACTACTACTACTACTACCTCCACCTCTTCCTGCCTATATATAGCCGTCCTGCTCCACCTCTGTTAGTAAAAGGCGAAAGATTTATTCGTTTTGAAGGGACATCAGCAGACATCCTCAAGATCCTTCCCAACGTCCTGAACTTTACTACATCTGCAGACCTGTCTCCTGCCCAAGCAACAGCTCCTGTAACTTCTATAACCACTTCCACCGCTGATCATGTTGATCCACGTTGATCATGTTGCCTCAACCACCGTCTCCCACCTCTCCCAGCCTGCTGTTACACAACCATTACACCTCACAGCTGCTCCGGTCGACCCTCAGTCACCTGCTACCACCACTGTAGATTCTCCCAGTGAATTCACTCCAGAAGAGGAAGATAACGACGACTCCAGTAAACCCTCATGGGAAAACCTTACCTTTTACACTTCTCCTTCAAATACTGACACCATGACCTGTACTGAACTCTACAAAAGCCTCGGTGCTGGAACAGTCAAGTATGCATGTGAATCACCGCTTCACTTCACACTCACCCAAGTTCTTGAGTTCATCAAGCCTCTACGTTTCACCTTCAGCAACAAGGCTAAATTATACCACTTATCTAGAAGCAGCTTCAAAAAGTTCGAAAATGGCTCCATTGCTAACCTGCCTCCTCAGTTACTCCTATAACTGTGGAAAAAGACACTCATACCATTTACTCCTATAACTCCCATATGTGTTCTACCCTCTGATGTGACCTAGCCTGCTGCCAGCTAAAGATTCAAGACTTCAACTACCACAAGTTCAATGCAACAGTCCCTGCTATTCCTGTTCTCAAGTCTGCCTCACGATCGCCTTAGCTGCTAGGTTAAGCCCTGGCTCTATTTCTCTTACTAAGAACACTCCTCTCCAGAGCTATTCTTCATCTGTCCCGTCTTCCACGCTCATCCCATTGGGATCTTACCTAAACTTGTTTGCTTGCTTACCTCTGTTAGTGTGACTTTGTCAATGGTCCAAGTCGGACCGAAACGTCGTCGTAAGCTTCTCTCTCTTATGTGCGGGTTATTTGTGTATTGCAACAAGTAGTGGGACGAGTTAATGGTCCAAGACGGACACAAACCTCGTCACAAGTTTGTCTAAAATGTCCGACTTATTTGTGTACAACTCAATGATTTTTATACATTATTACTTTCATCCCGCCGTCAGTCATCCTGTATATAAAAAGAAATGTTTTCTAGTATTTTTTTTAGTGTCTCTTGCCTAGTTTGAAGTTATAACTTCTAATGTCTCTTGTCTAGTTTGAAGTTATCACTACTAGTGTGTGTGTGTATTTACCTATTTGTGAGTGCAAGCGTCGATTCACAGCTCCTGGCCCTGTGTATGTAGCAGTGGTAGCAGTAGTAGTAGTATTAGTAATACACAAATAACCCACATATCGAAGAGAGGAGCTTACGACAACATTTCGGCCCGACTTGGACCATTTACAACGTCACACTTACGGCAAGTAAAGCAGGAAGGGTATATATAGGCAGGAAGTGGTAGTGGTAGTAGCAGTAGTAGTAGTAGTAGTAGTAGTAGTAGTAGTAGTAGCGGTGGTGGTAGTAGTAGTAGTAGTAGTAGTAGTAGCGGTGGTAGTAGTAGTAGTAGTAGTAGTAGTAGTGGTGGTGGTGGTGGTAGTAGTAGTGGAGGTGGAAGGAAGAGGAGCCAGTCAGATGCTAAGAGGAGCACTGCAAGGGAGCTGGTGCCCACAGAGGGTAAGAACAAGAATACAGAGGGGGGGGGATAAAAAAAATAAATGAAGGGACAAAAACACAAAGCAGAAGAAAGACAACCCAGAGAAGAAAAAGGTAAGAGGAAAGGGGAAGAGGGAGAAGAAGAAAAAAGAGGAATCAGGTGAGGTCACGGGTGTTCTGAAATATTAGTGATGGTGGTGGTGGTAGTAGTGGTAGTGGTGGGGGTAGCGGGGATTGCCCCTAATGATACATCTGGTTGCAGACACACACAGACACAGACACATGGGTGGGGGGTGGGGGGTGGCTCTGGTAGTGCACGTGTTGTGTGATAATTTGTCAAGGTGACGTCAGGGATGGATGGTAGGGAGGGTGTCAAAGGGTGATGAACTCACCCTTTCCCTTCCCTCTACTCTCTACCAGGGTTGCTGACTTCGTTCACGAGAACATACCCACAAGTTTACAAATCCACAGCTTCTCCGTCTCCCAGGAATTCCTCTCCTAGAACATAAACAAGAACATCTGCTGGACAACAAATCCGACCTTGTAATTCTGGCGTCCGCGCCGAGTTCGGAAAGCAAATTAGAAGGCTTAAATCGTTTATTTAAGGGTGAAACAATAAGGGAAAGTGAGCGTGCGTAGTGAAGCGGACAGAACAAGGGGATCGAAGCCTTTATACTGGAGGCTCCGTCACGGGTCACTGCTGCTGAATGCGCTTCGCTACTTTATGGACTTCAATCCCTTCCTCGATTAAATTAGTGTAGTATTGGGTAGCGTGTTGTGTCGCAGCTATCTGGCCAGGCTCTCCACACCATCAATCTCTACTGTTTTTAGCTTCCCCAGCTAATAAGTGCATCACAACCCTACCATCTCACCCTCAACACAACATTCTTCACTCACACACCTTCACATTTCATTGTTCACTATTTTATCTCGGCCGTCTCACTGCCTGACCTATCAAAGTAGTTCTTTTTTTTTTGTATTTATCTGAGGTCAGCTCAGCCAGGCTTCTATCCCAGCGTGGCTTAAGCCAGTCTTTCATCCCAGGGTGACTTAAGCCAGTCTTTCATCACAGGGTGACTTAAGCCAGTCTTTCATCCCAGGGTGACTTAAGCCAGTCTTTCATCCCAGGGTGACTTAAGCCAGTCTTTCATCCCAGGGTGACTTAAACCACTTTCATCCCAGGGTGACAAGCCAGTCTTTCATCCCAGGGTGGCTTAAGCCAGTCTTTCATCCCAGGGTGGCTTAAGCCAGTCTTTCATCCCAGAGTGGCTTAATAAGCCAGTCTTTCATCCCAGGGTGGCTTAAGCCAGTCTTTCATCCCAGGGTGACTTAAGTCAGTCTTTCATCCCAGGATGGCTTAAGCCAGTCTTTCATCGCAGGGTGGCTTAAGCCAGTCTTTCATCCCAGAGTGGCTTAATAAGCCAGTCTTTCATCGCAGGGTGACTTAAGCCGGTCTTTCATCCCAGGGTGACTTAAGCCAGTCTTTCATCCCAGGGTGACTTAAGCCAGTCTTTCATCCCAGGGTGACTTAAGCCAGTCTTTCATCCCAGGGTGACTTAAGCCAGTCTTTCATCCCAGGGTGACTTAAGCCAGTCTTTCATCCCAGGGTGACTTAAGCCAGTCTTTCATCCCAGGGTGACTTAAGCCAGTGTTTCATGACTTAAGCCAGTCTTTCATCCCAAAGTGGCTTAAGCCAGTCTTTCATCCCAGGGTGACTTAAGCCAGTCTTTCATCCCAGGGTGACTTAAGCCAGTCTTTCATCCCAGGGTGACTTAAGCCAGTCTTTCACCCCAGGGTGACTTAAGCCAGTCTTTCATCCCAGGGTGACTTAAACCAGTCTTTCATCCCAGGGTGACAAGCCGGTCTTTCATCCCAGGGTGGCTTAAGCCAGTCTTTCATCCCAGGGTGACTTAAGCCAGTCTTTCATCCCAGGGTGACTTAAGCCAGTCTTTCATCCCAGGGTGGCTTAAGCCAGTCTTTCATCCCAGGGTGGCTTAAGCCAGTCTTTCATCCCAGAGTGGCTTAATAAGACAGTCTTTCATCCCAGGGTGACTTAAGCCAGTCTTTCATCCCAGGGTGACTTAAGTCAGTCTTTCATCCCAGGATGGCTTAAGCCAGTCTTTCATCCCAGGGTGGCTTAAGTCAGTCTTTCATCCCAGAGTGGCTTAATAAGCCAGTCTTTCATCCCAGGGTGGCTTAAGCCGGTCTTTCATCCCAGGGTGACTTAAGCCAGTCTTTCATCCCGGGGTGACTTAAGCCAGTCTTTCATCCCAGGGTGACTTAAGCCAGTCTTTCATCCCAGGGTGACTTAAGCCAGTCTTTCATCCCAGGGTGACTTAAGCCAGTCTTTCATCCCAGGGTGACTTAAGCCAGTCTTTCATCCCAGGGTGACTTAAGCCAGTCTTTCATCCCAGGGTGACTTAAGCCAGTCTTTCATCCCAGGGGGACTTAAGCCAGTCTTTCATCCCAGGGGGACTTAAGCCAGTCTTTCATCCCAGGGTGACTTAAGCCAGTCTTTCATCCCAGGGTGGCTTAAGCCAGTCGTTCATCTCAGGGTGGCTTAAGCCAGTTTTTCATCCCAGGGTGGCTTAAGCCAGTCTTTCATCCCAGGGTGACTTAAGCCAGTCTTTCATCCCAGGGTGGCTTAAGCCAGTCTTTCATCCCAGGGTGACTTAAGCCAGTCTTTCATCCCAGGGTGACTTAAGCCAGTCTTTAAGCCAGTCTTTCATCCCAGGGTGGCATTAAGCCAGTCTTTCATCCCAGGGTGGCTTAAGCCAGTCTTTCATCCCAGGGTGACTTAAGCCAGTCTTTCATCCCAGGGTGACTTAAGCCAGTCTTTCATCCCAGGGTGTCTTTCATCCAAGGGTGGCTTAAGCCAGTCTTTCATACCAGGGTGGCTTAAGCCAGTCTTTCATCCCAGGGTGGCTTAAGCCAGTCTTTCATCCCAGGGTGACTTAAGTCAGTCTTTCATCCCAGGATGGCTTAAGCCAGTCTTTCATCCCAGGGTGGCTTAAGCCAGTCTTTCATCCCAGAGTGGCTTAATAAGCCAGTCTTTCATCCCAGGGTGACTTAAGCCAGTCTTTCATCCCAGGGTGACTTAAGCCAGTCTTTCATCCCAGGGTGACTTAAACCAGTCTTTCATCCCAGGGTGACAAGCCAGTCTTTCATCCCAGGGGGACTTAAGCCAGTCTTTCATCCCAGGGTGACTTAAGCCAGTCTTTCATCCCAGGGTGACTTAAGCCAGTCTTTCATCCCAGGGTGACTTAAGCCAGTCTTTCATCCCAGGGTGACTTAAGCCAGTCTTTCATCCCAGGGTGACTTAAGCCAGTCTTTCATCCCAGGGTGACTTAAGCCAGTCTTTCATCCCAGGGTGACTTAAGCCAGTCTTTCATCCCAGGGTGGCTTAAGCCAGTCTTTCATCCCAGGGTGACTTAAGCCAGTCTTTCATCCCAGGGTGGCTTAAGCCAGTCTTTCATCCCAGGGTGGCTTAAGCCAGTCTTTCATATCAGAGTGGCTAAATAAGCCAGTCTTTTCATCTTAAGCCAGGGTGGCTTAAGCCAGTCTTTCATCCCAGGGTGCTTAAGCCAGCTTAAGCCAGTCTTTCATCCCAGGGTGACTTAAGCCAGTCTTTCATCCCAGGGTGTCTTTCATACCAGGGTGTCTTAAGCCAGTCTTTCATCCCAGGGTGGCTTAAGCCAGTCTTTCATCCCAGGGTGACTTAAGCCAGTGTTTCATCCCAGGGTGTCTTTCATCCCAGGGTGGCTTAAGCCAGTCTTTCATCCCAGGGTGACTTAAGCCAGTCTTTCATCCCAGGGTGGCTTAAGGTCTTTCATCCCAGAGTGGCTTAATAAGCCAGTCTTTCATCCCAGGGTGACTTAAGCCAGTCTTTCATCCCAGGGCTTAAGCCAGACTTAAGCCAGTCTTTCATCATCTTAAGCCAGTTTTTCATCCCAGGATGGCTTAAGCCAGTCTTTCATCCCAGGGTGACTTAAGCCAGTCTTTCATCCCAGGGTGGCTTAAGCCAGTCTTTCATCCCAGGGTGTCTTAAGCCAGTCTTTTCAGGGTGGCTTAAGCCAGTCTTTCATCCCAGAGTGGCTTAATAAGCCAGTCTTTCATCCCAGGGTGACTTAAGCCAGTCTTTCATCCCAGGGTAGCTTAAGCCAGAGGGTGGCTTAAGCCAGTCTTTCATCCCAGGGTGACTTAAGCCAGTTTTTCATCCCAGGATGGCTTAAGCCAGTCTTTCATCCCGGGGTGACTTAAGCCAGTCTTTCATCCCAGGGTGACTTAAGCCAGTCTTTCATCCCAGGGTGACTTAAGCCAGTCTTTCATCCCAGGGTGACTTAAGCCAGTCTTTCATCCCAGGGTGACTTAAGCCAGTCTTTCATCCCAGGGTGACTTAAGCCAGTCTTTCATCCCAGGGTGACTTAAGCCAGTCTTTCATCCCAGGGGGACTTAAGCCAGTCTTTCATCCCAGGGGGACTTAAGCCAGCCTTCCATCCCAGGGTGACTTACGCCAGTCTTTCATCCCAGGGTGGCTTAAGCCAGTCGTTCATCTCAGGGTGGCTTAAGCCAGTTTTTCATCCCAGGGTGGCTTAAGCCAGTCTTTCATCCCAGGGTGACTTAAGCCAGTCTTTCATCCCAGGGTGGCTTAAGGTCCCAGGGTGACTTAAGCCAGTCTTTCATCCCAGGGTGACTTAAGCCAGTCTTTCACCCCAGGGTGACTTAAGCCAGTCTTTCAAGGGTGCCAGTCTTTCATCCCAGGGTGTCTTTCATCCCAGGGTGGCTTAAGCCAGTCTTTCATCCCAGGGTGCCTTAAGCCAGTCTTTCACCCCAGGGTTTAAGCCAGTCTTTCATCCCAGGGTGGCTTAAGCCAGTCTTTCATCCCAGGGTGGCTTAAGCCAGTCTTTCATCCCAGAGTGGCTTAATAAGCCAGTCTTTCATCCCAGGGTGGCTTAAGCCAGTCTTTCATCCCAGGGTGACTTAAGTCAGTCTTTCATCCCAGGATGGCTTAAGCCAGTCTTTCATCCCAGGGTGGCTTAAGCCAGTCTTTCATCCCAGAGTGGCTTAATAAGCCAGTCTTTCATCCCAGGGTGACTTAAGCCAGTCTTTCATCCCAGGGTGACTTAAGCCAGTCTTTCATCCCAGGGTGACTTAAACCAGTCTTTCATCCCAGGGTGACAAGCCAGTCTTTCATCCCAGGGGGACTTAAGCCAGTCTTTCATCCCAGGGTGACTTAAGCCAGTCTTTCATCCCAGGGTGACTTAAGCCAGTCTTTCATCCCAGGGTGACTTAAGCCAGTCTTTCATCCCAGGGTGGCTTAAGCCAGTCTTTCATCCCAGGGTGACTTAAGCCAGTCTTTCATCCCAGGGTGGCTTAAGCCAGTCTTTCATCCCAGGGTGACTTAAGCCAGTCTTTCATCCCAGGGTGGCTTAAGCCAGTCTTTCACCCCAGGGTGACTTAAGCCAGTCTTTCATCCCAGGGTGGCTTAAGCCAGTCTTTCATCCCAGGATGGCTTTAGCCAGTCTTTCATCCAAGGGTGGCTTAAGCCAGTCTTTCATATCAGAGTGGCTAAATAAGCCAGTCTTTCATCCCAGGGTGGCTTAAGCCAGTCTTTCATCCCAGAGTGGCTTAATAAGCCAGTCTTTCATCCCAGGGTGGCTTAAGCCAGTCTTTCATCCCAGGGTGACTTAAGCCAGTCTTTCATCCCAGGGTAGCTTAAGCCAGTCTTTCATACCAGGGTGGCTTAAGCCAGTCTTTCATCCCAGGGTGGCTTAAGCCAGTCTTTCATCCCAGGGTGACTTAAGCCAGTTTTTCCTCCCAGGATGGCTTAAACCAGTCTTTCATCCCAGGGTGGCTTAAGCCAGTCTTTCATTCCAGGGTGACTTAAGCCAGTTTTTCATCCCAGGATGGCTTAAGCCAGTCTTTCATCCCAGGGTGGCTTAAGCCAGTCTTTCATCCCAGAGTGGCTTAATAAGTCAGTCTTTCATCCCAGGGTGGCTTAAGCCAGTCTTTCATCCCAGAGTGGCTTAATATGCCAGTCTTTCATCCCAGGGTGGCTTAAGCCAGTCTTTCATCCCAGGGTGGCTTAAGCCAGTCTTTCATCCCAGAGTGGCTTAATAAGCCAGTCTTTCATCCCAGGGTGACTTAAGCCAGTCTTTCATCCTAGGGTAGCTTAAGCCAGTCTTTCATACCAGGGTGGCTTAAGCCAGTCTTTCATCCCAGGGTGGCTTAAGCCAGTCTTTCATCCCAGGGTGACTTAAGCCAGTTTTTCATCCCAGGATGGCTTAAGCCAGTCTTTCATCCCAGGGTGGCTTAAGCCAGTCTTTCATCCCAGAGTGGCTTAATAAGTCAGTCTTTCATCCCAGGGTGGCTTAAGCCAGTCTTTCATCCCAGAGTGGCTTAATATGCCAGTCTTTCATCCCAGGGTGGCTTAAGCCAGTCTTTCATCCCAGGGTGGCTTAAGCCAGTCTTTCATCCCAGAGTGGCTTAATAAGCCAGTCTTTCATCCCAGGGTGACTTAAGCCAGTCTTTCATCCCAGGGTAGCTTAAGCCAGTCTTTCATACCAGGGTGGCTTAAGCCAGTCTTTCATCCCAGGGTGGCTTAAGCCAGTCTTTCATCCCAGGGTGACTTAAGCCAGTTTTTCATCCCAGGATGGCTTAAGCCAGTCTTTCATCCCAGGGTGGCTTAAGCTAGTCTTTCATCCCAGGGTGACTTAAGCCAGTCTTTCATCCCAGGATGGCTTAAGCCAGTCTTTCACCCCAGGGTGACTTAAGCCAGTCTTTCATCCCAGGGTGACTTAAGCCAGTCTTTCATCCCAGGGTGACTTAAGCCAGTTTTTCATCCCAGGGTGGCTTAAGCCAGTCTTTCATCTCAGGGTGGCTTAAGCCAGTCTTTCATCCCAGGGTGGCTTAAGCCAGTCTTTCATCCCAGGGTGACTTAAGCAAGTCTTTCATCCCAGGGTGGCTTAAGCCAGTCTTTCATCCCAGGGTGACTTAAGCCAGTCTTTCATCCCAGGGTGACTTAAGCCAGTCTTTCATCTCAGGGTGGCTTAAGCCAGTCTTTCATCCCAGGGTGACTTAAGTCAGTCTTTCATCCCAGGGTGGCTTAAGCAAGTCTTTCATCTCAGGGTGACTTAAGCCAGTCTTTCATCCCAGGGTGACTTAAGCCAGTTTTTCATCCCAGGGTGGCTTAAGCCAGTCTTTCATCTCAGGGTGGCTTAAGCCAGTCTTTCATCCCAGGGTGGCTTAAGCCAGTCTTTCATCCCAGGGTGACTTAAGCAAGTCTTTCATCCCAGGGTGACTTAAGCCAGTCTTTCATCTCAGGGTGGCTTAAGCCAGACTTTCATCCCAGGGTGGCTTAAGCCAGTCTTTCATCCCAGGGTGACTTAAGCCAGTCTTTCATCCCAGGGTGACTTAAGCCAGTCTTTCATCCCAGGGTGACTTAAGCCAGTCTTTCATCTCAGGGTGGCTTAAGCCAGTCTTTCATCTCAGGGTGGCTTAAGCAAGTCTTTCATCCCAGGGTGACTTAAGCCAGTCTTTCATCCCAGGGTGGCTTAAGTCAGTCTTTCATCTCAGGGTGGCTTAAGCAAGTCTTTCATCCCAGGGTGACTTAAGCCAGTCTTTCATCTCAGGGAGGCTTAAGCCAGTCTTTCATCTCAGGGTGACTTAAGCCAGTCTTTCATCTCAGGGTGGCTTAAGCAAGTCTTTCATCCCAGGGTGACTTAAGCCAGTCTTTCATCTCAGGGTGACTTAAGCCAGTCTTTCATCTCAGGGTGGCTTAAGCCAGTCTTTCATCTCAGGGTGGCTTAAGCAAGTCTTTCATCCCAGGGTGACTTAAGCAAGTCTTTCATCCCAGGGTGACTTAAGCCAGTCTTTCATCCCAGGGTGACTTAAGCCAGTCTTTCATCCCATGGTGACTTAAGCAAGTCTTTCATCCCAGGGTGACTTAAGCCAGTCTTTCATCCCAGGGTGACTTAAGCCAGTCTTTCATCCCAGGGTGACTTAAGCCAGTCTTTCATCCCAGGGTGACTTAAGCCAGTCTTTCATCCCATGGTGACTTAAGCCAGTCTTTCATCCCATGGTGACTTAAGCAAGTCTTTCATCCCAGGGTGACTTAAGCCAGTCTTTCATCCCAGGGTGACTTAAGCCAGTCTTTCATCCCATGGTGACTTAAGCATGTCTTTCATCCCAGGGTGACTTAAGCCAGTCTTTCATCCCAGGGTGACTTAAGCAAGTCTTTCATCCCAGGGTGACTTAAGCCAGTCTTTCATCCCAGGGTGACTTAAGCCAGTCTTTCATCCCAGGGTGACTTAAGCCAGTCTTTCATCCCATGTTGACTTAAGCCAGTCTTTCATCCCATGGTGACTTAAGCAAGTCTTTCATCCCAGGGTGACTTAAGCCAGTCTTTCATCCCAGGGTGACTTAAGCAAGTCTTTCATCCCAGGGTGACTTAAGCCAGTCTTTCATCCCAGGGTGACTTAAGCCAGTCTTTCATCCCATGGTGACTTAAGCAAGTCTTTCATCCCAGGGTGACTTAAGTCAGTCTTTCATAAATAACAAAAAAAGGCACAATACCGTGACTGGAACGATACACAAATAACCCGCACATAAAAGAGAAGCTTACGACGACGTTTCGGTCCGACTTTGACCATTTACAAAGTCACACTAACCAGAAGTCAAAATCAAAATCAATCAAATCAAATAAGTTCAGGTAATATCCCAATGGGATGAGCGGGGAAGACGGGACAGATGAAGAATAGCTCTGGAGAGGAGTGTTCTTAGTCAGGGAAATAGAGCCAGGGCTTAACCTAGCAGCTAAGGCGATCGTGGGGCAGACTTGAGAACAGGAATAGCAGGGACTGTTGCATCGAACTTGTGGTAGTTGAAGTCTTGAATCTTGAGTAGCTGGCAGCAGGCTAGGTCACATCAGAGGGTAGAACACGTATGGGAGTTATAGGAGTAACTGAGGAGGCAGGTTAGCAATGGAGCCAATTTCGAACTTTTTGAAGCTGCTCCTAGATAGGTGGTATAGTTTAGCCTTGTTACTGAAGGTGAAACGTAGAGGCTTGATGAACTCAAGAACTTGGGTGAGTGTGAAGTGAAGAGGTGATTCACAAGCATACTTGACTGTTCCAGCACCAAGGCTTTTGTAGAGTTCAGTACAGGTCATGGTGTTAGTATTTGAAGGAGAAGTGTAAAAGGTAAGGTTTTCCCATGAGGGTTTACTGGAGTCGTCGTTATCTTCCTCTTCTGGAGTGGATTCATTGGGAGAATCTACAATGGTGGTAGCAGGTGACTGAGGGTCGACAGGAGCAGCTGTGAGGTGTAATGGTTGTGTAACAGCAGGCTGGGAGAGGTGGGAAACGGTGGTTGAGGCAACATGATCAACGTGGATCAACATGATCAGCGGTGGAAGTGGTTATAGAAGTTACAGGAGCTGTTGCTTGGGCAGGAGACAGGTCTGCAGGTGTAGTAAAGTTCAGGACGTTGGGAAGGATCTTGAGGATGTCTGCTGAAGGTGAGGAGTCCGGAAAATTGAAGGCAGGCATGTTGTTGAGACGGAATAGTTCGTTAATAGTGGTGTTGAAAGTGCCGGGGTTTGCTGCGTTTGCAAGGTGTGCATACACCATGCAGTACAGCACCTTGGAGGAATCTCCGTCTGGGAGTGGAGAGAGGGAGTTGCTGGGCGATGGTGCCTGTAGATTAGCGTGTAGAGTCTTGGTGGTGTCGGTTTGTGGTTTGGTTATTGCAGCGTATGTCGGTGAATTGGTGTTCTTCAGAACTTCAGTTTTCTTCAATATGATTTCTTTCCTGTGTGGGCACTTAGCTGCAAGGGTATGATGATTACCCTTGCAGTTAAGACAAGTTGGTGCTGTAGTAATGGTGCAAGATCTGAAATCGTGTCCATCATTCCCACATTTTGAACAAAACTTCTTATCCTTGATGGGGCAGTCCTTGGTGGTGTGTTTATAGGAGTAGCAGGTCCAGCAGTGGGAGATGTATGTGAAACGTTCTTATCCTATATGACTAGGGTGAATGTGGTAATATGAGATGGCCAGACCGTCAGAGAGAGCTTGGGCAGCCATGGAGATGTCTGAGAATGTAATCTTTAGCATAGATGAGGCGTTAGGGATCTTGTAGATGCTGTCTACCGAGGCCCAGGTGTTTTGTTCCTCAATAGATGTCTTCAGTGCTTCAGTAGAGAGGTGACCATATTGTCCAGTCTTTTCACAAAGACCGAACGTTTCGACTTCAAGAATGGAGACGGGGATAGAGTGAATTGTTGTGTTTGTAGGGTCCTGATTGAAGAGTCGTCCATTAGTTTTGATGTTCCGTGTCGTCTATGCAGACGACAATGAAGGAGTCCTTCAGAGAGTGGATTGCCGTAAATTTGACCTGCAGGCAGGTCTTAACGACGGTAGCTAAAGCTAACTTCGAGGAGTCATTTATTGCACCATTCACAGGCTTGATTTTCACACGATTCGACAGCACTGTGAAAAGGATGTGACGTTTGTAGATTATAAATTCTACACCCCGGCGGGGTCGAAGAGAAGAAGAGGCTTTTTGACTATAGAGCAACTGTGTGATCGGACTGTGTGATCAAGCGGGTATGCACACCAACCAGAAGTGGAGCAGGACGGCTATATGTAGGCAGGAAGAGGTGGTGGTAGTAGTAGTAGTAGTAGTACAAGAATGGTATATAATACCGACAAGATGAAATTAAGACAAATGCGCAACACCCGGGCATCCCTATCGTAGACGTTTCGCCATCCAGCCAGCCGCTGGATGGCGAAACGTCCACAACAAAGACAATCAGACGCCGCACATTTGTCTTAATTTCATCAGTAGTAGTAGTAGTAGTAGAAGAGGTAGTAGTAGTGGTAGTGGTAGAAGTGGGGAATAAGGAGGACGAGCCAGTCAAATACAAAGGAAGGGGAGCACTGCAAGGGAGCTAGGTGCCCACAGAGGGAGAGCAAGTGCACAGAGGTGCGTGAAAGGGGAAGTGGTGAAATAAATGAAGGAACAGAAACACGAGACAGAAGAGAGAAAGACAACCCAGAGGAGAAAAAGGAAAGAGGAAAGGGGAAGAGGGAGAAGAAGAAAATGAAAAAGAAAAAATGAGGAGTCAGGTTAAGTCACGACGGGTGTTCTGAAGTTTGGAGCATTTTACAATGTAGTGGGAGAGGAAGGCATCGACAGAGACGAAGCCAGGGCTAAGATTCATACAAGGTAAGTTGTGTATTAGAGAGGATTCAACTAGACGGCGACTGTTCGAGTTGGAAGTATGGTGTATAGTCCAAGTCGGACCGAAACGTCGTCGTAAGCTTCTCTCTTTTATGTGCGGGTTATTTGTGTATCAGTCTTTCATCCCAGGGTGACTTAAGCCAGTCATTCATCCCAGGGTGGCTTAAGCCAGTCTTTCATCCCAGGGTGACTTAAGCCAGTCTTTCATCCAAGGGTGGCTTAAGCCAGTCTTTAATCCCAGGGTTACTTAAGCCACTTTTATCCAAGGGTGGCTTAAGCCAGTCTTTCATCCCAGGGTGGCTTAAGCCAGTCTTTCATCCCAGGGTGACTTAAGCCAGACTTTCATCCCAGGGTGGCTTAAGCCAGTCTTTCATCCCAGGGTGGCTTAAGCCAGTCTTTCAGTGATGGGGCTAAAAATGATGTTTGTTTGTGTGTGTGTGTGTGTGTGTGTGTGTGTGTGTGTGTGTGTGTGTGTGTGTGTGTGTGTGTGTGTGTGTGTGTTTGCGTGTGCGTGTGTGTATGTGTGTGCGTGTGCATGCGTGTGTGTGTGTGTGTGTGTGTGCGCGCGTGTGTGCGTGTGCGTGCGTGTGTGTGTGCGTGTGTGCGTGTATGTGTGTGTGGTCACTGGTCAATATAATACAATTAAAATTAACATTAATTGAAAAACTACACGTACTTCTGGGAAGGGCTGTAGCCCTCTTAACCCCCCTCCCCCCTCATAGCTACGCAATTACCTGTGACAAACATACCTATTTACAGATCAATATAACCTAAACTGACTTAACGTTCCTAACATAACCTAAATTAACTTTAAAAAGGAGCAGGAAATAACTAGAACCTTAAAACCTGGAGGTGAATACCATGATGAAGTGTATGGAAGAGAGGAAGAGGTGAAGAGGACACGTTCAGTTAAGCGGAGCTGGCACGTGTTCCGTGAAGGAAAGATATCGGATACGCAAGTCCTGAACGCTTAACTCAGGCAATTATCCCCGAGGCAAACTGCCTAACTACCGGAAGGGACGAGCCCATCTGACCAGCTACCATTACAAAGATCGTTAAGGTGTAACTACCCTACCTCACCCTGCAGGAAGTATAACTACCCTACCTCACCCCTGCGAGAAGTGTAATTACCCTACCTCACCATACAAGAACTGTAACTACCCTACCTCACCCTGCAGGAAGTGTAATTACCCTACCTCACCCTGCAGGAAGTGTAATTACCTTACCTCACCCTACAGAAGTATAACTACAGTACTCACCCTGCAAGAAGTGTAATTACCTTACCTCACCCTACAGAAGTATAACTACCGTACTCACCCTGCAGGAAGTGTAATTACCTTACCTCACCCTACAGAAGTATAACTACCGTACTCACCCTGCAAGAAGTGTAATTACCTTACCTCACCCTACAGAAGTATAACTACCGTACTCACCCTGCAGGAAGTGTAATTACCTTACCTCACCCTACAGAAGTATAACTACCGTACTCACCCTGCAAGAAGTGTAATTACCTTACCTCACCCTACAGAAGTATAACTACCGTACTCACCCTGCAGGAAGTGTAATTACCCTACCTCACCCAACAGGAAGGATAACTACACTACAAGAAGCATATCTACCCTTCATCACTATTGTAAACAATCACCAGCTAGTAACCACACAATTAAGGCCAGGTGAACCAACAATCACCAACTAGTAACCAGACAATTAAGACCAGGTGAACCAACAATCACCAACTAGTAACCACACAATTAAGACCAGGTGAACCAACAATCACCAACTAGTAACCACACAATTAAGACCAGGTGAACCAACAATCACCAACTAGTAAACAAACAATTAAGACCAGGTGAACCAACAATCACCAACTAGTAACCACACAATTAAGGCCAGGTGAACCAACAATCACCAACTAGTAACCACACAATTAAGGCCAGGTGAACCAACAATCACCAGCTAGTAACCAGACAATTTAGGCCAGTTGAACCAACAATCACCAACTAGTAACCACACAATTAAGGCCAGGTGAACCAACAATCACCAGCTAGTAACCAGACAATTAAGACCAGGTGAACCAACAATCACCAACTAGTAACCACACAATTAAGGCCAGGCGAACCAACAATCACCAACTAGTAACCACACAATTAAGGCCAGGTAAACCAACAATCACCAGCTAGTAACCAGACAATTAAGGCCAGGTGAACCAACAATCACCAGCTAGTAACCAGACAATTAAGGCCAGGTGAACCAACAATCACCAGCTAGTAACCAGACAATTAAGGCCAGGTGAACCAACAATCACCAGCTAGTAACCAGACAATTAAGGCCAGGTGAACCAACAATCACCAACTAGTAACCACACAATTAAGACCAGGTGAACCAACAATCACCAACTAGTAACCAGACAATTAAGGCCAGGTGAACCAACAATCACCAACTAGTAACCACACAATTAAGGCCAGGTGAACCAACAATCACCAACTAGTAACCACACAATTAAGTCCAGGTGAACCAACAATCACCAACTAGTAACCACACAATGAAGGCCAGGTGAACCAACAATCACCAACTAGTAACCAGACAATTAAGGCCAGGTGAACCAACTATCACCAACTAGTAACCACACAAGACCAGGTGAACCAACAATCACCAACTAGTAACCAGACAATTAAGACCAGGTGAACCAACAATCACCAACTAGTAACCAGATAATTAAGACCAGGTGAACCAACAATCACCAACTAGTAACCACACAATTAAGGCCAGGTGAACCAACAATCACCAACGAGTAACCACACAATTAAGGCCAGGTGAACCAACAATCACCAACTAGTAACCAGACAATTAAGACCAGGTGAACCAACAATCACCAACTAGTAACCACACAACTAAGGCCAGGTGAACCAACAATCACCAACTAGTAACCACACAATTAAGGCCAGGTGAACCAACTATCACCAACTAGTAACCACACAATTAAGACCAGGTGAACCAACAATCACCAACTAGTAACCAGACAATTAAGACCAGGTGAACCAACAATCACTAACTAGTAACCACACAATTAAGACCAGGTGAACCAACAATCACCAACTAGTAACCACACAATTAAGGCCAGGTGAACCAACAATCACCAACTAGTAACAACACAATTAAGTCCAGGTGAACCAACAATCACCAACTAGTAACCAGACAAGGCCAGGTGAACCAACAATCACCAACTAGTAACCACACAATTAACACCAGGTGAACCAACAATCACCAACTAGTAACCAATTAAGGCCAGGTGAACCAACAATCACCAACTAGTAACCACACAATTAAGGACAGGTGAACCAACAATCACCAGCTAGTAATCACACAATTAAGGCCAGGTTAACCAACAATCACCAACTAGTAACCACACAATTAAGGCCAGGTGAACCAACAATCACCATCTAGTAACCAGACAATTAAGACCAGGTGAACCAACAAACACCAACTAGTAACCACACAGTTAAGGCCAGGTGAACCAACAATCACCAACTAGTAACCACACAATTAAGGCCAGGTGAACCAACAATCACCAACTAGTAACCACACAATTAAGACCAGGTGAACCAACAATCACCAACTAGTAACCAGACAATTAAGACCAGGTGAACCAACAATCACCAACTAGTAACCACACAATTAAGACCAGGTGAACCAACAATCACCAACTAGTAACCAGACAATTAAGACCAGGTGAACCAACAATCACCAACTAGTAACCACACAATTAAGGACAGGTGAACCAACAATCACAAGCTAGTAACCACACAATTAAGGCCAGGTTAACCAACAATCACCAACTAGTAACCACACAATTAAGGCCAGGTGAACCAACAATCACCATCTAGTAAGCAGACAATTAAGACCAGGTGAACCAACAAACACCAACTAGTAACCACACAGTTAAGGCCAGGTGAACCAACAATCACCAACTAGTAACCAGACAATTAAGACCAGGTGAACCAACAATCACCAACTAGTAACCACACAATTAAGGACAGGTGAACCAACAATCACAAGCTAGTAACCACACAATTAAGGCCAGGTTAACCAACAATCACCAACTAGTAACCACACAATTAAGGCCAGATGAACCAACAATCACCATCTAGTAACCAGACAATTAAGACCAGGTGAACCAACAAACACCAACTAGCAACCACACAGTTAAGGCCAGGTGAACCAACAATCACCAACTAGTAACCAGACAATTAAGACCAGGTGAACCAACAATCACCAACTAGTAACCACACAAGGCCAGGTGAACCAACAATCACCAACTAGTAACCACAAAATTAAGGCTAGGTGAACCAACAATCACCAGCTAGTAACCACAATTAAGACCAGGTGAACCAACAATCACCAGCTAGTAACCACACAATTAAGGCCAGGTGAACCAACAATCACCAGCTAGTAACCAGACAATTAAGGCCAGGTGAACCAACAATCACCAGCTAGTAACCACACAATTAAGACCAGGTGAACCAACAATCTCAAACTAGTAACCACACAATTAAGGCCAGGTGAACCAACAATCACCAGCTAGTAACCACACAATTAAGGCCAGGTGAACCAACAATCACCAACTAGTAACCACAATTAAGACCAGGTGAACCAACAATCACCAGCTAGTAACCACACAATTAAGGTCAGGTGAACCAACAATCACCAGCTAGTAACAAGACAATTAAGGCCAGGTGAACCAACAATCACCAGCTAGTAACCACACAATTAAGGCCAGGTGAACCAACAATCACCAACTAGTAACCAGACAATTAAGACCAGGTGAACCAACAATCACCAACTAGAAACCAGACAATTAAGACCAGGTGAACCAACAATCACCAACTAGTAACCAGACAATTAAGACCAGGTGAACCAACAATCACCAACTAGTAACCAGACAATTAAGACCAGGTGAACCAACAACCACCAACTAGTAAACAGACAATTAAGACCAGGTGAACCAACAATCACCAACTAGTAACCAGACAATTAAGACCAGGTGAACCAACAATCACCAACTAGTAACCAGACAATTAAGACCAGGTGAACCAACAATCACCAACTAGTAACCAGACAATTAAGACCAGGTGAACCAACAATCACCAACTAGTAACCAGACAATTAAGGCCAGGTGAACCAACAATCACCAACTAGTAACCACACAATTAAGGCCAGGTGAACCAACAATCACCAACTAGTAACCACACAATTAAGTCCAGGTGAACCAACAATCACCAACTAGTAACCTGATAATTAAGACCAGGTGAACCAACAATCACCAACTAGTAACCACACAATTAAGGCCAGGTGAACCAACAATCACCAACTAGTAACCACACAATTAAGACCAGGTGAACCAACAATCACCAACTAGTAACCAGACAATTAAGACCAGGTGAACCAACAATCACCAACTAGTAACCACACAATTAAGACCAGGTGAACCAACAATCACCAACTAGTAACCACACAATTAAGACCAGGTGAACCAACAATCACCAACTAGTAACCACACAATTAAGAACAGGTGAACGAACAATCACCAACTAGTAACCAGACAATTAAGACCAGGTGAACCAACAATCACCAACTAGTAACCACACAATTAAGACCAGGTGAACCAACAATCACCAACTAGTAACCAGACAATTAAGACCAGGTGAACCAACAATCACCAACTAGTAACCACACAATTAAGACCAGGTGAACCAACAATCACCAACTAGTAACCAGACAATTAAGACCAGGTGAACCAACAATCACCAACTAGTAACCACACAATTAAGAACAGGTGAACGAACAATCAACTAGTAACCAGACAATTAAGACCAGGTGAACCAACAATCACCAACTAGTAACCAGACAATTAAGACCAGGTGAACCAACAATCACCAACTAGTAACCAGACAATTAAGACCAGGTGAACCAACAACCACCAACTAGTAAACAGACAATTAAGACCAGGTGAACCAACAATCACCAACTAGTAACCAGACAATTAAGACCAGGTGAACCAACAATCACCAACTAGTAACCAGACAATTAAGACCAGGTGAACCAACAATCACCAACTAGTAACCAGACAATTAAGACCAGGTGAACCAACAATCACCAACTAGTAACCAGACAATTAAGGCCAGGTGAACCAACAATCACCAACTAGTAACCACACAATTAAGGCCAGGTGAACCAACAATCACCAACTAGTAACCACACAATTAAGTCCAGGTGAACCAACAATCACCAACTAGTAACCTGATAATTAAGACCAGGTGAACCAACAATCACCAACTAGTAACCACACAATTAAGGCCAGGTGAACCAACAATCACCAACTAGTAACCACACAATTAAGACCAGGTGAACCAACAATCACCAACTAGTAACCAGACAATTAAGACCAGGTGAACCAACAATCACCAACTAGTAACCACACAATTAAGACCAGGTGAACCAACAATCACCAACTAGTAACCACACAATTAAGACCAGGTGAACCAACAATCACCAACTAGTAACCACACAATTAAGAACAGGTGAACGAACAATCACCAACTAGTAACCAGACAATTAAGACCAGGTGAACCAACAATCACCAACTAGTAACCACACAATTAAGACCAGGTGAACCAACAATCACCAACTAGTAACCAGACAATTAAGACCAGGTGAACCAACAATCACCAACTAGTAACCACACAATTAAAACCAGGTGAACCAACAATCACCAACTAGTAACCAGACAATTAAGACCAGGTGAACCAACAATCACCAACTAGTAACCACACAATTAAGAACAGGTGAACGAACAATCACCAACTAGTAACCAGACAATTAAGACCAGGTGAACCAACAATCACCAACTAGTAACCACACAATTAAGACCAGGTGAACCAACAATCACCAACTAGTAACCACACAATTAAGACCAGGTGAACCAACAATCACCAACTAGTAACCACACAATTAAGACCAGGTGAACCAACAATCACCAACTAGTAACCACACAATTAAGACCAGGTGAACCAACAATCACCAACTAGTAACCACACAATTAAGACCAGGTGAACCAACAATCACCAACTAGTAACCACACAATTAAGACCAGGTGAACCAACAATCACCAACTAGTAACCACACAATTAAGACCAGGTGAACCAAGACTTCAGTGGTCAGTCGTCACGTGAGGTCACAGACCCTGAGCTGCTTGGGGATTAGCGTGGACGGTTACAAAGCATGGCTTGCTTCTACAGTGTTTTAAAAGCTGAGGTTGGAGAGTTGAAGGAGGAGGTCTTGCTTCTCCAGGAGGAGATTAGGAGGCTGAAGGTCCACCTCAATGGGCCTGGGAGAGAGTGTGAGGTGGTTGGAGATGTGGGGAATGAGGCTTCTAGCAGTGAGGTGCAGTCTGTCTCTCACTGTGAGGAGGCTGTAGGTGGGGTGGTAGCAACGGCTACCAGCAGTGGGGTGCAGCCCAGCACCTGCTACAAGTGGCGAGTTGTTCACAGTAATGGGAGGCGCATCAGAGTAAGGAAAGTTAAGAGTGCAGATCTGAAGGTAGGAAATCGCTTCTCTGTTCTCCAGGATGAATGTACTTCAGTGGCCAGTGAAGGTAAGGGTACTACTGCCCCTGCTAATGAAGGTAAGCGCATTCTTGTGGTTGGTGACTCTCAGGTAAGATATGTTGATCGTGCTTTTTGTAATAGGAATAAGAAGATGAGAGATAGAGTGTGCTTCCCTGGAGCTGGTGTTGGGGACATTGTCAACAGACTGGATAATATCATGTCAGGTAATGGGAACAAGCCCATTATCTGTCTCAGTGCTGGTGGAAATGATATTGGGAAGGGTAGGAGAGAAGAGCTGCTAGATAAGTACAGGTCAGCTATAGATTTCATTAAGTCTAAGGGAGGGATCCCAATCATATGTAGCATCTTGCCTAGAAGGGGAGTAGGAAATGAATGGTTGTCTAGGGCAATTGGTGTAAATTGCTGGCTAGACAGATACTGCAAGGAACTTGCAATCCCATTCATTGACAACTGGAACAACTTTTATGGCAAACATGATATGTATGCAAGGGATGGGGTTCATCTCTCTGGGGCAGGGGTGGTAGCACTTGCAGACTCGATTGAGAAGGCCATTGGTGAAATGCCTATGATTTTAAACTGATGGAAGATAGAGGTATGGGTGTGTGTGGGAAACAAGCAGGTTGCAACACTAGGGTTGGAAACAGTAAATGTATAAAAGGCATTCAGCATGAAGTTATAAATAAAGACAATAGAACAGGTCAGCAAACAAAGGGGGACAGCAGAGGGCAGCAAGGGACTAGCTCCCTTAAGGTTTACTATACTAATAGCAGGAGTGTTAGAAATAAGATAGATGAGCTAAGATTAATTGCAAGTGCAGGAAACATAGATATTATTGCTATAACAGAGACCTGGCTCAATCTGAAAGATAGAGAGATGCCCTCTGAATGTCACATACAAGGCTATAAATTATTCCACACTGACAGGGTCAACAGGAAAGTTGGTGGAGTAGCGATGTATGTCAGAGACAATTTAAATTGTTGTGTTAGACAAGATATTAAATTAGAAGCGTCAGCCACTGAATCTGTTTGGTTACAGCTTCTCGAGGGCCGAGAAAAACTAATTTTGGGTGTGATTTACAGGGCCCCAAATCTTGATAGGGAGTGCAGTAAACTTCTATGGGACGAAATTCGTAAGGCATCTACATACGAAAATGTTGTGCTAATGGGAGATTTCAACTATAGACAGATTGACTGGAGCAATTTGACAGGAAATTTAGAGTCGGGTGACTTTCTTGATACGATCCAGGATTGTTTTTTAAAACAGTTTGTGACAGAGCCAACTAGGGGAAATAACCTCCTTGACTTGGTTCTTGCCAGTAGGGAAACACTAATTAATAATCTTGAGGTTAATGATGAGCTTGGGGAGAGTGATCACAAATCACTCAGTTTTAACATATCATGGAATTCCCCTAATAATGGCAATCAAGTCTCCGTCCCTGACTTTCGCTTGGCTGATTTCATAGGACTGAAAAATTACTTAGGTGGGCTGAACTGGAATGACCTGACTAGGGGTCAGGTAGGTGGTGATGGTTGCCGATATGATGCTTTCCAGGGCATAGTTCTAGCTGCTCAGTCAAATTATGTTCCAAATAGGGAAATCAGATCAAACAAAAATGATCCTAAATGGATGAACAATAGATTAAAATATCTGATTGGTCAAAAGAGAGGCATATATAGGCAAATCAAAAGAGGAGAGGGGCAATTAAGAAATCGATATATTCAGTTAAAGAGAGAAATAAAAAAGGGAATTAGAAAAGCAAATAGAGATTATGAGGTTAAAGTTGCAAGAGAATCGAAGACTAACCCAAAAGGATTCTTTCAGGTATACAGAAGTAAGATCAGGGACAAGATAGGCCCAATCAAAAGTTCCTCGGGTCAGCTCACTGACAGTGATAAGGAAATGTGTAGAATTTTTAACACATACTTCCTCTCAGTTTTTACACAGGAGGATACCAGCGATATTCCAGTAATGATAAATTATGTAGAACAGGACGATAATAAACTGTGCACTATTAGGGTCACAAGTGACATGGTCCTTAGGCAAATAGATAAATTAAAACCTAACAAATCCCCAGGCCCTGATGAACTGTATGCAAGGGTTCTAAAGGAATGTAAAGAGGAGCTTAGCACACCTTTGGCTAATCTTTTCAACATATCACTACAAACTGGCATGGTGCCAGATAAGTGGAAAATGGCAAATGTGATACCTATTTTCAAAACAGGTGACAGGTCCTTAGCTTCGAACTATAGACCAATAAGCCTAACCTCCATAGTGGGAAAATTTATGGAATCAATAATTGCCGAGGCAGTTCGTAGCCACCTTGAAAAGCATAAATTAATCAACGAATCTCAGCATGGTTTTACAAAGGGGCGTTCCTGCCTTACGAATTTATTAACTTTTTTCACTAAGGTATTTGAGGAGGTAGATCATGGTAATGAATATGATATTGTGTATATGGACTTCAGTAAGGCTTTTGACAGGGTCCCACATCAGAGACTATTGAGGAAAATTAAAGCACATGGAATAGGAGGAGAAATTTTTTCCTGGATAGAGGCATGGTTGACAAATAGGCAGCAGAGAGTTTGCATAAATGGGGAGAAATCAGAGTGGGGAAGCGTCACGAGCGGTGTTCCACAGGGGTCAGTGTTGGGCCCCCTGCTGTTCACAATCTACATAAACGACATAGATGAGGGCATAAAGAGCGACATCAGCAAGTTTGCCGATGACACCAAAATAGGCCGTCGAATTCATTCTGACGAGGACATTCGAGCACTCCAGGAAGATTTGAATAGACTGATGCAGTGGTCGGAGAAGTGGCAGATGCAGTTTAATATAGACAAATGCAAAGTTCTAAATGTTGGACAGGACAATAACCATGCCACATATAAACTAAATAATGTAGATCTTAATATTACGGATTGCGAAAAAGATTTAGGAGTTCTGGTTAGCAGTAATCTGAAACCAAGACAACAGTGCATAAGTGTTCGCAATAAAGCTAATAGAATCCTTGGCTTCATATCAAGAAGCATAAATAATAGGAGTCCTCAGGTTGTTCTTCAACTCTATACATCCTTGGTTAGGCCTCATTTAGATTATGCTGCACAGTTTTGGTCACCGTATTACAGAATGGATATAAATTCTCTGGAAAATGTACAAAGGAGGATGACAAAGATGATCCCATGTATCAGAAACCTTCCCTATGAGGATAGACTAAGGGCCCTGAAACTGCACTCTCTAGAAAGACGTAGAATTAGGGGGGATATGATTGAGGTTTATAAGTGGAAGACAGGAATAAATAAAGGGGATGTAAATAGTGTGCTGAAAATATCTAGCCTAGACAGGACTCGCAGCAATGGTTTTAAGTTGGAAAAATTCAGATTCAGGAGGGATATAGGAAAGTACTGGTTTGGTAATAGAGTTGTGGATGAGTGGAACAAACTCCCAAGTACCGTTATAGAGGCCAGAACGTTGTGTAGCTTTAAAAATAGGTTGGATAAATACATGAGTAGATGTGGGTGGGTGTGAGTTGGACCTGATAGCTTGTGCTAACAGGTCGGTTGCCGTGTTCCTCCCTTAAGTCAATGTGACCTGACCTGACTAGGTTGGGTGCATTGGCTTAAGCCGGTAGGGACTTGGACCTGCCTCGCATGGGCCAGTAGGCCTTCTGCAGTGTTCCTTCGTTCTTATGTTCTTATGTTCTTAAAACTCCAATTGATTACACAGCCGAGATTAATTATACATTAATTAAACGCAACACCTGTAAATTATCGAGAAAGTAATACATTAACTATACTACATTATCATAATTAATTGTTAATTCTTAAGGCGTCATTAATAATTCATAATATATATATATATATATATATATATATATATATATATATATATATATATATATATATATATATATATATATAAATATATATATATAAATATATATATATATATATATATATATATATATATATATATAAATATATATATATAAATATATATATATATATATATATATATATATATATATATATATATATATATATATATATATATATATATATATATATATATATATAAGAGAGCAAATGACAGAGTGGGTGAGATGTTATCAACAAATTTTGTTGAAAATAAGAAAAAGTTTTGGAGTGAGATTAACAAGTTAAGGAAGCCTAGAGAACAAATGGATTTGTCAGTTAAAAATAGGAGAGGAGAGTTATTAAATGGAGAGTTAGAGGTATTGGGAAGATGGAGGGAATATTTTGAGGAATTGTTAAATGTTGATGAAGATAGGGAAGCTGTGATTTCGTGTATAGGGCAAGGAGGAATAACATCTTGTAGGAGTGAGGAAGAGCCAGTTGTGAGTGTGGGGGAAGTTCGTGAGGCAGTAGGTAAAATGAAAGGGGGTAAGGCAGCCGGGATTGATGGGATAAAGATAGAAATGTTAAAAGCAGGTGGGGATATAGTTTTGGAGTGGTTGGTGCAATTATTTAATAAATGTATGGAAGAGGGTAAGGTACCTAGGGATTGGCAGAGAGCATGCATAATTCCTTTGTATAAAGGCAAAGGGGATAAAAGAGAGTGCAAAAATTATAGGGGGATAAGTCTGTTGAGTATACCTGGTAAAGTGTATGGTAGAGTTATAATTGAAAGAATTAAGAGTAAGACAGAGAATAGGATAGCAGATGAACAAGGAGGCTTTTGGAAAGGTAGGGGGTGTGTGGACCAGGTGTTTACAGTGAAACATATAAGTGAACAGTATTTAGATAAGGCTAAAAAGGTCTTTGTGGCATTTATGGATTTGGAAAAGGCGTATGACAGGGTGGATAGGGGGGGCAATGTGGCAGATGTTGCAAGTGTATGGTGTAGGAGGTAGGTTACTGAAAGCAGTGAAGAGTTTTTACGAGGATAGTGAGGCTCAAGTTAGAGTATGTAGGAAAGAGGGAAATTTTTTCCCAGTAAAAGTAGGCCT
>NC_091298.1:57184866-57187366 GCF_038502225.1 Cherax quadricarinatus
ATTGCAAGCTCCTGAAGATGTGATGATTAAAACACGAAAGGCCTAGAGCTATCACTCAGCTCCCCCTCTGGTTGTTTTGCTTGTGTTACTATGTATGATAAGTTTAACTGTATTTATGTATACCTGTTTCTACATAAACTTTCTTATTCCTTCAACAAGTTAATATTTAGTAAATGTACGCAGAGCGGCTTAGGTGATCCAGGCCTCCAGGCCTCCAGCCATCCAGCCAGCCAGCCATCCAGCCAGCCAGCCATCCAGCCAGCCAGCCATCCAGCCAGCCAGCCAGCCAGCCATCCAACCAGCCAGCCTTCCAGCTAGAAGGCCAGCCAGTAAGCCAGCCTGACAACTTCAATCGTCACAACCACTTTATAAGTCTGCGTCACTACGACTTAAAAGTCTTACCCTTAAGTACGTATTCAAAACGTATTGTGCCCCCGTCGGCTCCCATTCACCTAATCGCATGAAGCCCACTCTGTGCAAACAGAAAACGAGACGCGGCACCGGGTGCGCTCACAGAAGACGGTGATGCGCGCTACTGCGGACAGCCCACGTCACTAGGGCGGATTTTTCGGGCTCCAGCGATGGGATTGACGACTCTCTAGCCTGGAACACATGTGGCAGACTCTTGCCCCGAGGGAGAGGAAGCAACTAGAACGGGGTTTCCATGCTGTGGGTATGGAGTGGGCGACTCTAGAGGGTTGGGTAGGTGTGGCAGCCTCATACCCCGAGACATCGGTCAAGAGAGCCGCCCGTGTGTACACAATAAAGTTGTCGTTTTATGTCGCCCAGTGTAGCATATGTTTATGTTCTTCAATGTAAACTACTGCGTCCATGCTACGCATTTATGACAAAATATCGGGATGGTGTGGAAGTTATGTTTATGTGTGTGTGAGAGGAGAGAGAGACTGAAACACTAAGATAGAGAGATATATAGATAGAGAGATATATAGATATAGAGATAGATAGATAGATAGATAGATAGAGAGAGAGAGAGAGAGAGAGAGAGAGAGAGAGAGAGAGAGAGAGAGAGAGAGAGAGAGAGAGAGACTGAAAGACTAAGATAGAGAGAGAGAGAAAGTAAACAAAAGAAAAAGAAGAAACTGCCAACAGCAGCAGGAGTACTGAAGTAAGAAGGGATCCTAGACTACTGCTATGCCAACAATGAGAGGATTACCCCCCCCATCCCCGCACCGCCTCCCGCAGCATTTCCAAAAAGTAACGTTCTGTGTCCTCAGATGTTTCAACTTCTGCCTGGCTTCCCTCACACCGCTTCCACCATTACAAATCTCAGAAAACTCTCTTTTCCCTCCCCTGAGTACATTTAAAAATGGCCTTTCTTCCTGGGCAATCGACAGACAGAATAAAAGGTGGAGAGCGTAGCGGGGGTAAATAAATAATTTCCCTTTTTTTGGCGCGAAATGCAAATGCGGGAAAAGGAGAAAGGGCGGGAAGTGTGTGTGTTTACGACTCTGGTGTGGAGGGTTCGATCTCATACCCAGGGGATCCAGTGACAGGCAGGCGTTTTCATTGCGATCTAATCCTGTTTGCCCCACGCTTAGCACATGTTGTAGGAGTGATTATTGGAATGGTGTAGCGGAGGGGAGGCAGAGAGGGGGGAATAACCTGAGAGATGAGGAGGGTGGAGTAATTGAGAGGGGAGTGAAGTGGGGAGAAAAAGGGGAAGAGGGTAGAGAGGGGAAGATATCACTGAGGAAGGGTTAGCGAGGGGAACTTCATGGACGTGTCCATGTTTGTGTGCGTGTGTGTATACTCACCTATTAGTAGTTGCAGGGGTCGAGTCACGGCTCCTGGCCTCGCCTCTTCGCTAGTAGCTACAATAGGTCCACTCCGTCCCTGTTCCATAAGCTTTGTCGTATCTCTTCTTAAAGTTTTGTATGCATCCTGCCTTCACTAAATCACTCTCCAGACTTTCCCATTTCCTGACAACTCTATGGTTGAAGAAATGCTTCCTACCATCCCTGTGACTCATCTGAGCTTTCAACTTCCAGTTGTGCCCCCTTGTTGCTGTGTCCCATTTCTGAAACATCCTGTCCCCATCCACTCTGTCAATCCCTCTTAGTATTTCATATGTTTTTATCAAGTCCCCCCTATCCTCTAACCTCTCAAGTCCCCCCTATCCCCAAACCTCTCCTCATAGGACATGCCCCTTAGCTCCGGGACTAGTAGTGCTGAAAACCTCTGCACTTTCTCTAATTTCCTGAGGTGCTTGGCCAGGTGTGGGTTCCACAGTGGTGCTGCATACTCCAATATGGGTCTGACATGCACGATGTACAGAGTCTTGAATAATTGCCTACTCAGGTGTAGAAAGGCCTATATGCTGCAGCATTTATTTGGTTACTGTGCGCCTCAGGAGATGTGCTTAGTATTACATTCATCCCACGATTCTTTTCTTTGACTGAGGTTTGCAGTCGTCGGCCCCTTAACTTGTACTCTGTCTACGGTCTTCTTTGACCTTCCCTAATCTTCATGATCTTTGCAT
>NC_091298.1:57189866-57224866 GCF_038502225.1 Cherax quadricarinatus
GACATACCCCTCAGCTCCGGGACTAGTCTTGTTGCAAACCTTTGCACTTTCTCTAGTTTCCTTACATGCTTGGCTAGGTGAGGGTTCCAAACTGGCGCTGCATATTCCAACATGGGCCTAACGTACACAGTGTACAGGGTCCTGAATGACTCCTTATTTAGATCTCGGAATGCTGTTCTTACTTTTGCCAGACGCCCGTATGCTGCAGCAGTTATTTGGTTGATGTGTGCCTCAGATGTTCCCGGTGTTATACTCACACCAAGATCCTTTTCCTTGAGTGAGGTTTCTAGGCTCTGTCCCCCCTAGACTGTACTCCGTCTGTGGTCTTCTTTGTCATTCCTCAATCTTCATGACTTTGCACTTGGTGGGGTTGAACTCCAAGAGCCAGTTTCTGGACCAGGCCTGCAGCTTGTCCAGATCCCTTTGTAGTTCTGCCTGGTCTTCGTCTGACTGAATTCTTCTCATCAACTACACATCATCTGCTAACAGGGACACTTCGGAGTCTATTCCTTCCTTCATGTCGTTCACAAATACCAGAAACAGCACTGGTCCTAGGACTGATCCTTGTGGCACCCCGCTCGTTACCGGCGCCCACTCTGACACCTCGCCACTTACCATGACTCGCTGTTGTCTACCTGACAGGTATTCCCTGATCCACTGTAGTGCCTTCTCTGCCTGGTCCTCCAACTTCCGCACTAACCTCTTGTGTGGAACTGTGTCAAACGCCTTACAGTCCAAGAAAATGCAATCTACCCACCCCTCTCTCTTGTCTTACTTATATTACTGGTGTGTGTGTGTGTGTGTGTGTGTGTGTGTGTGTGTGTGTGTGTGTGTGTGTGTGTGTGTGTGTGTGTGTGTGTGTGTGTGTACTCACCTAATTATGGTTGCAGGGGTCGAGACTCAGCTCCTGGCCCCGCCTCTTCACTGATCACTACTAGGTCTTCTCCCTCTCTGCTTCCTGAGCTTTGTCATACCTCTTCTTAAAACTATGTATGGTTCCTGCCTCCACTACTTCACTTGCTAGGCTATTCCACTTCCTGACGACTCTATGACTGAAGAAATACTTCCTAACGTCCCTGTGACTCGTCTGAGACTTCAGCTTCCAGTTGTGACCCCTTGTTCCTGTGTCCCCTCTCTGTAACATCCTATCTCTGTCCACCTTATCCATTCCCCGCAGTATCTTGTATGTTGTTATCATGTCTCCCCTGACACTTCTGTCCTCCAGTGTCGTCAGTCCGATTTCCCTCAACCTTTCCTCGTACGACATTCCCCTGAGCTCTGGGACTAGCCTTGTTGCAAACCTTTTTACTTTCTCTAACTTCTTGACGTGCTTGACCAGGTATGGGTTCCAGACTGGTGCTGCATACTCCAGTATGGGCCTAACATACAGTGTACAGTGTCTTGAACGATTCCTTATTTAGGTATCGGAACGCTATTCTCAGGTTTGCCAGGCGCCCGTATGCTGCAGCAGTTATTTGGTTGATGTGTGCCTCCGGTGACGTGCTCGGTGTTATGGTCACCCCAAGGTCTTTCTCCCTGAGTGAGGTCTGTAGTCTTTGTCCACCTAGCCTATACTCTGTCTGCGGTATTCTTTGCCCCTCCCCAATCTTCATGACTTTGCATTTGGCAGGATTGAATTCGAGAAGCCAGTTTCTGGACCACATGTCCAGCCTATCCAGGTCTCTTTGCAGTCCTGCCTCATCCTCATGCGATTTAATTCTTCTCATCAACTTCACATTATCTGCAAATAGGGACACTTCAGAGTCTATTCCTTCCATCATGTCGTTCGCATATATAAAAAATAGCACTGGCCCTAGAACTGACCCCTGTGGGACCCCGCTCGTCACAGGCGCCCACTGTGATACCTCTTCACGTACCATGACTCGTTGCTGCCTCCCTGTCAGGTATTCCCTGATCCATTGCAGTGCCCTCCCTGTTACATGCGCCTGATCCTCCAGCTTCTGCACTAATGTCTTGCGGGGAACTGTGTCAAAGGCCTTCCTGCAGTTTAGGAAAATGCAATCAACCCACCCTTCTCTCTCATGTCTTACTTCTGCTACCTTGTCATAAAACTCCAGGAGGTTTGTGATACAAGATTTGCCTTCCATGAAACCATGCTGGTTTTCATTTATAATCTTGTTCCGTTCCAGGTGCTCAACCACTCTCCTCCTGATAATCTTCTCCATGACTTTGCACACAATACATGTCAGAGAGACAGGTCTGTAGTTTAGCACCTTGTTTCTGTTTCCTTTCTTAAATATGGGGACTACATTTGCTGTCTTCCATTTCTCAGGTAGTTGCCCAGTTTCAAGGGATATGTTGAAGATTGTGGTTAGAGGCACGCACAGCATCTCTGCTCCTTCTCTAAGGACCCATGGGGAGATGTCCGGTCCCATCACCTTTGAGGTATCAAGGTCACTTAGCAGCTTCTTCACCTCCTCCTCGGTTGTTCGTATGTCATCCAACACTTGGTGGTATATTCCCTCTTGATGTTCCCTTCTGTACTGACTTCCCACAGCCCTTCCTGTCTCTACTGTAAAAACTTCCTTAAATCTCCTGTTTAGCTCCTCACATACCTCCTGGCCATTTCTTGTGAGTTCTCCTTCTGTCCTAAATCTGATCACCTGGTCTTTGACTGTTGTCTTCCTCCTGATGTGGCTATACAACAGTTTTGGGTCAGTCTTGATTTTCGATGCTATGTCATTTTCATACTCTCACTGGGCCTCCCTCCTTACCTGTGCATACTCGTTTCTGGCTCTGTGACTGATCTCCCTATTTTCGTATGTTCTCTGCCTTCTGTACTTTTTCCATTCTCTATTGCACTTTGTTTTTGCCTCCTTACACCGTCGGGTAAACCAGGGGCTCGTTCTGGTCTTCCCGTTGTTTCTGTTGCCCTTGGGAATAAACCTTTCCACTGCCTCCTTGCATTTTGTTGTTACATATTCCATCATTTCATTTACTGGCTTTCCTGCCAGTTCTCTGTCCCATGGGACCTCCTGCAGGAAGTTCCTCAACCCTATGTAGTCCCCTCTTTTATAGTCAGGCTTTTCCCATTCAACTCCTGCTACTCTCTCCACTTGCAGCTCTACTATATATTCAAAGCAGAGAACCACGTGGTCGCTAGCTCCTAGGAGACTCTCATACATTTTTTTATTTTATTATCACACTGGCCGATTCCCACCAAGGCAGCATGGCCCGAAAAAGAAAAACTTTCACCATCATTCACTCCATCACTGTCTTGCCAGAAGGGTGCTTTACACTACAGTTTTTAAACTGCAACATTAACACCCCTCCTTCGGAGTGCAGGCACTGTACTTCCCATCTCCAGGACTCAAGTGCGGCCTGCCGGTTTCCCTGAACCCCTTCATAAATGTTACTTTGCTCACACTCCAACAGCACATCAAGTATTAAAAACCATTTGTCTCCATTCACTCCAATCAAACACGCTCACACATGCCTGCTGAAAGTCCAAGCCCCTCGCACACAAAACCTCCTTTAACCCCTCCCTCCAACCTTTCCTAGGCCGACCCCTACCCCGCCTTCCTTACACTACAGACTGATACACTCTTGAAGTCACTCTGTTTCGCTCCATTCTCTCTGCATGTCCGAACCACCTCAACAACCCTTCCTCAGCCCTCTGGACAACAGTTTTTGTAATCCCGCACCTCCTCCTAACTTCCAAACTACGAATTCTCTGCATTGTATTCACACCACACATTGCCCTCAGACATGACATCTCCACTGCCTCCAGCCTTCTCCTCGCTGCAACATTCATCACCCATGCTTCACACCTATATAAGAGAGTTGGTAAAACTATACTCTCATACATTCCCCTCTTTGCCTCCAAGGACAAAGTTCTTTGTCTCCACAGACTCCTAAGTGCACCACTCACCCTTTTCCCCTCATCAATTCTATGATTCACCTCATCTTTCATAGACTCATCCGCTGACACGTCCACTCCCAAATTTCTGAATACATTCACCTCCTCTATATTCTCTTCCTCCAATCTGATATCCAATCTTTCATCACCTAATCTTTTTGTTATCCTCATAACCTTACTCTTTTCTGTATTCACCTTTAATTTTCTTCTTTTGCATACCCTACCAAATTCATCCACCAATCTCTGCAACTTCTCTTCAGAATCTCCCAAGAGCACAGTGTCATCAGCAAAGAGCAACTGTGACAACTCCCACTTTGTGTGTGATTCTTTATCTTTTAACTCCATGCCTCTTGCCAAGACCTTAGCATTTACTTCTCTTACAACCCCATCTATAAATATATTAAACCACGGTGACATCACACATCCTTGTCTAAGGCCTACTTTTACTGGGAAATAATTTCCCTCTTTCATACATACTCTAACTTGAGCCTCACTATCCTCGTAAAAACTCTTCACTGCTTTCAGTAACCTACCTCCTACACCATACACCTGCAACATCTGCCACATTGCCCCCCTATCCACCCTGTCATACGCCTTTTCCAAATCCATAAATGCCACAAAGACCTCTTTAGCCTTATCTAAATACTGTTCACTTATATGTTTCACTGTAAACACCTGGTCCACACATCCCCTACCTTTCGTAAAGCCTCCTTGCTCATCTGCTATCCTATTCTCCGTCTTACTCTTAATTCTTTCAATAATAACTCTACCATACACTTTACCAGGTATACTCAACAGACTTATCCCCCTATAATTTTTGCACTCTCATTTGTTCCCTTTGCCTTTATACAAAGGAACTATGCATGCTCTCTGCCAATCCCTAGGTACCTTACCCTCTTCCATACATTTATTAAATAATTGCACCAACCACTCCAAAACTATATCCCAACCTGCTTTTAGCATTTCTATCTTTATCCCATCAATCCCGGCTGCCTTACTCCCTTTCATTTTACCTATTGCCTCACGAACTTCCCCCACACTCACAGCTGGCTCTTCCTCACTCCTACAAGATATTATTCCTCCTTGCCCTATACACGAAATCATGATGTCCTCAATGTCTGAACTGCCCAGGGTGAACACAAGGTCCAATCTTGCTGGTTCATCTTCCCCTCTCACTCTGTTAGTGTTCTTAACATGTTGGTGCATGAGATTTTCCAGCACCACGTCCATCATCTTGGCGCTTCATGTTTCGGGACCCCCATGTGGCTCCAGGTTTTCCCAGTCAATCTCCCTGTGGTTGAAATCCCCCATATCCAGCAACTTTGCTCTGCTGGAGTGAGCTCTTCTTGCCACCTCAGCAAGTGTGTCCACCATTGCTCTGTTGCTCTCTTCATATTTCTCTCTTGGCCTCCTGCAGTTCTGTGGTGGATTATACATCACTGCAATGACCACCTTGTGTTCCCCAGACTGAAGTGTACCTACTATGTAGTCTCTTTCTCCCATCTCATCTATGCCTTCCATTTTCTCGAATTTCCATCTGTTTTTTACTAGCAGAGCAACCCCACCTCCCCCTCTGCCCCTTCTATCTTTCCTCATGATCTGGTATTCTGGTGGGAAGATTGCATCTGTTATTGTCCCCGTGAGTTTTGTCTCTAACTGCTATGATGTCTGGGGACTTCTCATTGATTCTTTCTTGCCATTCCTCATGTTTATTCATTAATCCATCTGCATTTGTGTACCAAACCTTCAACTTCTGTTCTAATACTGTAACTGTGGTGCGGGGGTTGGGAACAGAAGGGTCGGTGTGTGATGGTTGGTTTGGATTGTTCAGTTGCCTTGGGGGTGTCGTGGCTGGGGTCCTACTGCAGGTGTTTCTGTGGGGTGTGCTTGTCCTTCCACTTGTTCCTGGGTTATTCTGCTCTCCTTTTTCATTTCCTCCCATTTCTCCTTTCGTTTCTGAACTCTCTCTTTCATTGTCCTCCTTTCCTCCTGTGTTCTGTCTCGATTGAGGTACACACTCATGAACTCCTGCCTGCCTCTCAGCCGTGCTTTCTCCTGCAGGATCATGGTTCGAGTTGATTCTGCCTTGAAAATTAGTTTGAGAGGCCGATTCCTTTTCTTTGTGAACCACCCGATTCTCCGAAAATTTGCCACCTGGGTCATTTCCCCCTTGCCTATCACCTTCATGATACCTTCAATCACTTTTTTCTCCTCTTGCTTTCTTTCCTCATAAGTTTCCCCTTTAGCTTCATCTAGCCCATAGACAAACACTGATCTCTTCCTTTCCACCTCCCACTGTGACTCCCATTGCATCCTCTGGCGTGTTTTAGTTCCTTCCCGTGGAGTGTTCCTTCCTTCAGTCCCTTCCCTAGCTATGGCCTCTATGCTCCTTGGTTTCTCCTTCCTGCTCACCTGTTCCTGGCCCCCAGAGGTGTCTGGTAAGGTCCCTGCACATGTCCTAGTTCCTTCAATGTCTTCCAACCTCACATTTTGTCCTAGTGTGCTCCCTGTCTTTGTTTTAGCCCCATGTGGGTTTGACAGGACCTCTGCATACAGTTTAGTTTCCATGCTCCCTTCAGACCCGTTGTCTGTATCTGATGTAGCCATTGCCGATGCTACTTCTGTAATATCTTTGTCTCTATGCTGTTTCAGATGTCTCAGCTCCTCTTCTAATCTCTTTATCTTGTTTTCTGCTGTTGTGGCATGTTGCTTCCACCTTCTGTATTCTGCTTCTAACCTCTCTTCCATCTTCCTTGCCAGCTCATCTAGTCTCCTTCCCCGGTCTTCCTCCCTTTTTTTGAGCTCTGCTTCCCAGTCCTCCCCCCCAGATTCGTTCTTCGAGCCCCTTGTTCTCATCCTAGTTCTAGGTTCCCCCGTTGCTCCACAGAAGGAAGGGGGAGGGGTGGCTAGGGGGACGGGAATAGATGGTTGGGGAAGAGGGGATGGATGGTTATGGGGAGTGGGAGGATGGTTATTGGAGGGCAATCACCATTAACCCAGCTTTTTTTCGTCCAGATGTAGTTGGGGGAGGTGGGTTAGATGGTTTGGGGGAGGGGTTAGATGGTGAGGGGGAGGGGTAGGTGGCTAGGGTGAGGTGGTTAGGGGAGGGGAGAGTAAGTGCTTGAGAGAGAGAAGGGATGGATGGTTATAGGGGAGGGGGAGGGTGGTTATTGGAGGGGGGAGGTAGTTGGGGGAGGGGGTTAGATGGTACGGGGAGGGGGTTAGATGGTATGGGGAAGGGTTAGATGGTTTGGGGGAGGGGGAGGTGGCTAAGGTGAGGTGGTTAGGGAAGGGGGATAGGTGGTTAGGGGAGGGAGGGGTATGTGTTTGTGTCAAGTGTATATGTGCTTGTGTATGTGTGTGTGTGCGCGCGTGCGCATGTGTGTGTACTCACCTATTTGTGGTTGCAGGGCTCGAGTCATAGCTCCTGGCCCTGCCTCTTCACTGATTGCTACTAGGTCCTCTCTCTCCCTGCTCCATGAGCTTTATCATACCTCGCCTTAAAATTATGTATGGTTCCCGCCTCCACTACTTCACTTTCTAGGCTATTCCACGGCTTGACTACTCTATGACTGAAGAAATACTTCCTAACATCCCTTTGATTCATCTGAGTCTTCAACTTCCAATTGTGACCTCTTGTGTCTGTGTCCCATCTCTGGAACATCCTGTCTTTGTCCACCTCGTCTATTCCGTGCAGTATTTTATATGTCGTTATCATGTCTCCCCTGACCCTCCTGGCCTCCAGTGTCGTCAGGCCGATTTCCCTCAACCTTTCTTCGTAGGACAATCCCTGTAGCTCTGGGACTAGTCTTGTTGCAAACCTTTGCACTTTCTCTAATTTCTTGATGTGCTTGACTAGGTGTGGATTCCAAACTGGTGCTGCATACTCCAGTATGGGCCTGACGTAAATGGTATACAGAGTCTTGAACGAATCCTTACTGAGGTATCGGAACGCTATCCGTAGGTTTGCCAGGCGCCCGTACGCTGCAGCAGTTATCTGATTGATGTGCGCCTCAGGAGATATGCTCGGTGTTATACTCACCCCCAGATCTTTTTCCTTGAGTGAGGTTTGCAGACTTTGGCCATCTAGACTATATTGTGTCTGCGGTCTTCTTTGCCCTTCCCCAATCTTCATGACTTTGCATTTGGCAGGGTTAAACTCAAGGAGCCAGTTGCTGGACCAGGCTTGTAGCCTGTCCAGGTCTCTTTGTAGTCCTGCCTGATCCTCATCCGATTTGATTCTTCTCATTAACTTCACATCATCTGCAAACAAGGACACTTCTGAGTCTATCCCTTCCGTTATGTCATTCACATATACCAAGAACAGCACAGGTCCTAGGACTGACCCCTGTGGAGCTCCGCTTGTCACAGGCGCCCACTCTGACACCTCGTCGCGTACCATGACTCGTTGTTGCCTCCCTGTCAGGTATTCTCTGATCCATTGCAGTGCCTTTCCTGTTATGTGTGCCTGATCCTCTAGCTTTTGCAGTAACCTCTTGTGAGGAACTGTGTCGAAGGCCTTCTTGCAGTCCAAAAAAATGCAGTCGATCCACCCCTCTCTCTCTTGTCTTACTTCTGTCACCTTGTCATAAAACTCTAGTAGGTTTGTGACACAGGATTTTCCCTCCCTGAAACCATGTTGGTTGTCAATTATACACTTGTTTCTTTCCAGGTGCTCCACCACTCTCCTCCTGATGATCTTCTCCATGACCTTGCATACTATACACGTTAGTGATACAGGTCTGTAGTGTGTGTGTTCGCGTGCATGCGTGTGTGTGTGTGTGTGTGTGTGTGTGTGTGTGTGTGTGTGTGTGTGTGTGTGTGTGTGTGTGTGTGTGTGTCTGTGTGTGTGTGTGTCTGTGTGTGTGTGTGTGTCTGTGTGTGTGTGTGTGTCTGTGTGTGTCTGTGTGTGTGTGTGTGTGTGTGTGTGTGTGTGTGTGTGTGTGTGTGTATTCGCCTAGTTAGTTACCATATTGTCCTAGTGCAGGTGTGTGTGTGTATGTGTGTGTTCGTGTGTGTGGGGGAGGTGTGAGGGGGAGATACTGCTAATACATACCAGTAATTCTGGGTTATAAAAAGCGGAGCTTGCTACTAGGGTCTAAAGCTTCTATGAGTGTCTGCCCTTGTGTGTGTGTGCGTGTGTGTGAGGGAGGGATGGTTAGGGGGGGTAGGTGGTGTGGTTGAAAGATCCATTATACCTCTCTGTCGTGTTGGCTCAAATTTAACTCAGCTATCTTTCCAAGTAATGCTACTCTCTCCAGTTATTGGCCTTTCTGGATTTAAGTATCAATTATTGCTGGTTATTATCCTATTCCTTGTTCACATTGATAGAGGACTTCCTAGCTTCCTAAGTATTCTTTCTGCTAATAACTACCGGTAGAAACACTGCCTTACCCCTCGCTAGTCTGCTCTACACCTCACCCTCTCAACACTATCTTCACTTTAACTATGCTATTTCTAAACTTATTCTGGTAATAGCTTGCAGGAGTGAGTGACCAGTATCTAACAGTGATGCAAGGCCAGACGCCAGGATGCAACATGCAAACCACAATAGGTGAGTGAGTACTTGCTCTGCACGATGCGGTGACAAGTTGCCAGATGCTGATGACGTAGTCGTCGTACTTAGGTCTTCTTTCACTATTTTGGAGATCCTTCACCTGTGATGTTTATAACCATATATGCTCATACATCCTGCATTCATCACACGATATCACTTTTCACTTATGATAGTATACACTTATATACACTTCGCTTTATATGTATAATGGCACACAACTTGTTGTGACGTCACTGCCTCAGCAGGCCTACGACTGCCACCTTCCCTTGTTGTATATTTTATTTTTCCTTTCTCTTTTTTTTTTTTTTTACCTTTTTCCCTCTCACTGTATGGTGCCCCACATTACACTTGTTAACCAAACGCTGGTCATTCTTGAACTCCCGCTTCCACACTCGCTTTGATTTTTGTATATTTGAATCTGTGTGGCAACAGCGCCTAGTAGACCCACAACGGTTTGTCACTTTGAAATATTACTGATTCCAGGCTACCTCTCGACTTGTTTTAACTAATAACTCTGGTTATCACTCGTAACTCTGGTTATCACTCGTAGGATTGTTCACTGACGTTGTCACTACCACTGATTGCTGCTAGCAGTTGTTGCACGCCTTAAAGCACTAAGGTTCTCGGAGCCTTGTGTCCCCACGTCTGCACGGGATACCTGACCTGACCTGTGTGTGTGCGTGTGTGTGTGTGTGTGTGTGTGTGTGTGTGTGTGTGTGTGTGTGTGTGAATGTACCTCCCGATTTGTATTTGCGGGGTTCAAACCTCAGCTGCTGGCTGACCCTGTCTCACAGACTCGTGGCTTCTCAATTCCCTTCATACATATTCTTAAAGCTGTGTACTGAATTTCCCTACACCACTTCGTTGTACATTGCTTCTATTAAACTACTCCGGGTATTGCATAACATTATTATGGTCCAATTCTCTCTTCAAAAGGTGACATCATTGTGAACAACAGATGACTGTGAACAACTGGTGACATCATCGCCAACAACTGGTGACATCATTATGAACAACAGGTGACATCATTGCGAACAATAGGTAACATCATTGCCCACACCAGGTGACATTGCCATCAACAGGTGACATCACTGCCCAACAACAGGTGATATTATTGCAACAACAGGTGACATCACTGTGAACAACAGGTGACATCACTGCCAAAACCGGTGACATCATTGTGAACACCAGGTGACATCATTGCCCAACAACAGGTGGCATCATTTCTCTACAACAGGTGATATCACTGCTAACAACAGATGACATCATTGTGAACAAGTGACATCACCGTGAACAACAGGTGACATTATTGCCCAACAACAGGTGGCATCATTTGTGAACAATAGGTGACATCATTGCCAACAACAGGTGACATCATTGTAAACAACAGGTGACAATTTGAGCAACATGTGACATTCTGAATAACAGGAGACATTCTTTCGAAGAACAAGTGACATTCTTCCAAACATTACGTGACATCCTTTCCAACAACAGGTAACATTCTTTCAAACAACAGGTGACATCCTTTCAAACAGATGTCATTCTTTCAAACAACAGGTAACATCCTTTCAAACAACAGGTGACATCCTTTCAAACAACAGGTAACATTCTTTCAAACAGGTGACATCCTTTCAAACAACAGGTGACATCCTTTCAAACAACAGGTAACATTCTTTCAAACAACAGGTGACATCCTTTCAAACAGATGTCATCCTTTCAAACAACAGGTAACATCCTTTCAAACAACAGGTAACGTTCTTTCAAACAACAGGTAACGTTCTTACAAACAACAGGTAACATTAAAAATATTCAATAAGAAACATTCAACACAGTAATACGTTAAATAAACAACACACAAAAACACAATAGCAAACAATTCAACATACAAAAACAATAGCAAACAATTCAACAAAAACAGTCAACGAAGAAGCAAAAACAATCATAAAAACAATAGATAAAAAAACGCTAAGTGGCCCGTAATTATATATATCTAGCTACATACCATGTTTTCCGGCATATAAGACGCACCACAGAAGTATCATAAGGGTGAATCAGTAACAATATTCAAGGATTAATTACTCTCTTACTTCACGCTGAAGCATAACCCGAAGACTGCTTTTGAGCATATAAGGCGCAGGCTCACTGTGGGAAGAAAGGTGCGCCTTATATGCCGGAAAATACTGTAACTGTTGGATTTATCTATAATAAATGCAATTATTATTAAAAAATAATAATCAGCCGACAATCTGCAAGACTCAAGCAATTATTAGCAAGAATCAAGTAATTATCAGCAAGAATCAAGTAATTATCAGCAAGAATCAAGTAATTATTAGCAAGAATCAAGTAATTATCAGCAAGAATCAAGTAATTATCAGCAAGAATCAAGTAATTATCAGCAAGAATCAAGTAATTATCTGCAAGAATCAAGTAATTATCAGCAAGAATCAAGTAATTATCAGCAAGAATCAAGTAATTATCTGCAAGAATCAAGTAATTATCAGCAAGAATCAAGTAATTATCAGCAAGAATCAAGTAATTATCAGCAAGAATCAAGTAATTATCTGCAAGAATCAAGTAATTATCAGCAAGAATCAAGTAATTATCAGCAAGAATCAAGTAATTATCAGCAAGAATCATATAATTATTAGCAAGAATCAAGTAATTATCAGCAAGAATCAAGTAATTATCAGCAAGAATCAAGTAATTATCTGCAAGAATCAAGTAATTATCAGCAAGAATCAAGTAATTATCAGCAAGAATCAAGTAATTATCAGCAAGAATCAAGCAATTATCTGCAAGAATCAAGTAATTATCAGCAAGAATCAAGTAATTATCAGCAAGAATCAAGTAATTATCTGCAAGAATCAAGTAATTATCAGCAAGAATCAAGTAATTATCAGCAAGAATCAAGTAATTATCAGCAAGAATCAAGTAATTATTAGCAAGAATCAAGTAATTATCAGCAAGAATCAAGTAATTATCAGCAAGAATCAAGTAATTATCAGCAAGAATCAAGTAATTATCTGCAAGACTCAAGTAATTATCAGCAAGAATCAAGTAATTATCAGCAAGAATCAAGTAATTATTAGCAAGAATCAAGTAATTATCAGCAAGAATCAAGTAATTATCAGCAAGAATCAAGTAATTATCAGCAAGAATCAAGTAATTATCTGCAAGAATCAAGTAATTATCAGCAAGAATCAAGTAATTATCAGCAAGAATCAAGTAATTATCAGCAAGAATCAAGTAATTATCTGCAAGAATCAAGTAATTATCAGCAAGAATCAAGTAATTATCAGCAAGAATCATATAATTATTAGCAAGAATCAAGTAATTATCAGCAAGAATCAAGTAATTATCAGCAAGAATCAAGTAATTATCTGCAAGAATCAAGTAATTATCAGCAAGAATCAAGTAATTATCAGCAAGAATCAAGTAATTATCAGCAAGAATCAAGCAATTATCTGCAAGAATCAAGTAATTATCAGCAAGAATCAAGTAATTATCAGCAAGAATCAAGTAATTATCTGCAAGAATCAAGTAATTATCAGCAAGAATCAAGTAATTATCAGCAAGAATCAAGTAATTATCAGCAAGAATCAAGTAATTATCTGCAAGAATCAAGTAATTATCAGCAAGAATCAAGTAATTATCAGCAAGAATCAAGTAATTATCAGCAAGAATCAAGTAATTATTAGCAAGAATCAAGTAATTATCAGCAAGAATCAAGTAATTATCAGCAAGAATCAAGTAATTATCTGCAAGAATCAAGTAATTATCAGCAAGAATCAAGTAATTATCAGCAAGAATCAAGTAATTATCTGCAAGAATCAAGTAATTATCAGCAAGAATCAAGTAATTATCAGCAAGAATCAAGTAATTATCAGCAAGAATCAAGCAATTATCTGCAAGAATCAAGTAATTATCAGCAAGAATCAAGTAATTATCAGCAAGAATCAAGTAATTATCTGCAAGAATCAAGTAATTATCAGCAAGAATCAAGTAATTATCAGCAAGAATCAAGTAATTATCAGCAAGAATCAAGTAATTATCTGCAAGAATCAAGTAATTATCAGCAAGAATCAAGTAATTATCAGCAAGAATCAAGTAATTATCAGCAAGAATCAAGTAATTATCTGCAAGAATCAAGTAATTATCAGCAAGAATCAAGTAATTATCAGCAAGAATCAAGTAATTATCAGCAAGAATCAAGTAATTATCAGCAAGAATCAAGTAATTATCAGCAAGAATCAAGTAATTATCAGCAAGAATCAAGCCATTATCAGCAAGAATCAAGTAATTATCAGCAAGAATCAAGTAATTATCAGCAAGAATCAAGCCATTATCAGCAAGAATCAAGTAATTATCAGCAAGAATCAAGCCATTATCAGCAAGAATCAAGTAATTATCAGCAAGAATCAAGCCATTATCAGCAAGAATCAAGCTATTATCAGCAAGAATCATTCACTCTTACAATATCATCTACATTTAATACAGACACAAGTATCACAAATCAGAATTAGCAGACAAAAAACCTCCTCCCCCATTATGTTTAAAACCCATCCGACAACCCTTGCTATAATGTCTGATCCAGTTCCCTCACTATATCGTAATGGCTGGGTTACATTATAGCAGGTAGCACTTAACCCTCAAGGGCAATCAGTAGTACATTAGTCGGGTATCCGAACGCTATTGTTGTCGGGATCCGAAGTTCATTATGTCTAAACTGGAGTGTGTCATGTCTAATGGGGGCTCCATTAGGGAGGTAAATCCCAACCCATTCAGAGTAAGTCGGCCCCCATTAAAACCTACCATTCAGTGCCATCCTATTACAGAGAAGGATTTTTTAACCCCAGGGTGTAGTGAGGGAGGAGGAGGAGGAGGAGGAGGAGGAGGAGGAGGAGGAGGAGGAGGAGGAGGAGGAGGAGGAGGAGGAGGAGGTGGTGGAGGAGGTGGAGGAGGTGGAGGAGGAGGAGTAGGAGGTGGAGGAAGTGGAGGAGGAGGACGAGGAGGAGGCGGAGGAGGAGGCGGAGGAGGTGGAGGAGGAGGAGGAAGTAGAAATAGGATAAACACAAGAGGAAGGAAGAACTGATGATGGAAGACACTGAGGGAAGAGGAGGAGAGATAAAGGAAGGAGTTATGGATACAAATGGGAAAAAAGGGAGGGAGATGATGTGTGGGATGAAAGGCAGAGATGATAATAAGGCTGGGGAGCAGGAATGGAATCTTAGAATGGGAGATATGAAGAGAGGTAAGGATGGGATGAAAGAGAGGAATAGGAGAGATGGAGGAAAGGGAGAGGCGAGAATTACAAGTGGAAAGAAGACAGGATGTGACAAACAGCAGACTAATGGGGAGGGAGAAATGTGAGGCTCTATAATTCCAGTCCTATGACTGAGGCTCTAAAATTCCAGTCCTCTGACTGAGTCTCTAAAATTCCAGTCCTCTGACTGAGTCTCTAAAATTCCAGTCCTCTGACTGAGTCTCTAAAATTCCAGTCCTCTGACTGAGTCTCTAAAATTCCAGTCCTCTGACTGAGTCTCTAAAATTCCAGTCCTATGACTGAGGCTCTAAAATTCCAGTCCTCTGACTGAGTCTCTAAAATTCCAGTCCTCTGACTGAGTCTCTAAAATTCCAGTCCTCTGACTGAGTCTCTAAAATTCCAGTCCTCTGACTGAGTCTCTAAAATTCCAGTCCTCTGACTGAGTCTCTAAAATTCCAGTCCTATGACTGAGGCTCTAAAATTCCAGTCCTATGACTGAGGCTCTAAAATTCCAGTCCTATGACTGAGTCTCTAAAATTCCAGTCCTATGACTGAGGCTCTAAAATTCCAGTCCTATGACTGAGGCTCTAAAATTCCAGTCCTCTGACTGAGGCTCTAAAATTCCAGTCCTCTGACTGAGTCTCCATAATTCCAGTCCTATGGCTGATGTTCTATAATTATTCTTATGACTGAGGCTCAATAATTTAAATACCCTTTAGTTATTCCAGTTTTCCATTGTACATTTTAGTAATATCTGCATTATTCTATATCTTTCCAGAGAGTGAACATTCAGCGTCTTCGACCAGCCTTCGTAGGAAAGTTCATGATACAAGTGATCAACTTCGTTATTCTTCTCTGTATGTTTTGGTACCACTGTTGTAGCCACTGGTGTAGCAACTAGTGTAGCTACTGGTGTAGCAACTAGTGTAGCTACTGGTGCAGCAACTGGTGTAGCCACTAGTGTAGCTACTAGCGTAGCAACTGGTGTAGCCACTAGTATAGCTACTAGTGTAGCAACTGGTGCAGCCACTAGTGTAGCTACTAGTGTAGCAACTGGTGTAGCCACTAGTGTAGCTACTGGTGCAGCAACTGGTGTAGCCACTAGTGTAGCTACTGGTGCAGCAACTGGTGTAGCCACTAGTGTAGCTACTGGTGCAGCAACTGGTGTAGCCACTAGTGTAGCTACTGGTGCAGCAACTGGTGTAGCCACTAGTGTAGCTACTGGTGCAGCAACTGGTGTAGCCACTAGTGTAGCTACTGGTGCAGCAACTGGTGTAGCCACTAGTGTAGCTACTGGTGCAGCAACTGGTGTAGCCACTAGTGTAGCTACTAGTGTAGCAATTGGTGTAGCCACTAGTGTAGCTACTGGTGTAGCCACTAGTGTAGCTACTGGTGTAGCCACTAGTGTAGCTACTGGTGTAGCCACTAGTGTAGCTACTGGTGTAGCTACTGGTGCAGCAACTGGTGTAGCCACTAGTGTAGCTACTGGTGCAGCAACTGGTGTAGCCACTAGTGTAGCTACTGGTGTAGCTACTGGTGTAGCCACTAGTGTAGCTACTGGTGCAGCAACTGGTGTAGCCAATGGTGTAGCTACTGGTGCAGCAAGTGGTGTAGCCACTAGTGTAGCTACTGGTGCAGCAACTGGTGTAGCCACTAGTGTAGCCACTGGTGCAGCAAGTGGTGTAGCCACTAGTGTAGCTACTGGTGCAGCAAGTGGTGTAGCCACTAGTGTAGCTACTGGTGTAGCCACTAGTGTAGCTACTGGTGTAGCCACTAGTGTAGCTACTGGTGTAGCCACTAGTGTAGCTACTGGTGTAGCTACTGGTGTAGCTACTGGTGCAGCAACTGGTGTAGCCACTAGTGTAGCTACTGGTGCAGCAACTGGTGTAGCCACTAGTGTAGCTACTGGTGTAGCTACTGGTGTAGGCACTAGTGTAGCTACTGGTGCAGCAACTGGTGTAGCCACTGGTGTAGCTACTGGTGCAGCAACTGGTGTAGCCACTAGTGTAGCTACTGGTGCAGCAAGTGGTGTAGCCACTAGTGTAGCTACTGGTGCAGCAACTGGTGTAGCCACTAGTGTAGCCACTGGTGCAGCAAGTGGTGTAGCCACTAGTGTAGCTACTGGTGCAGCAAGTGGTGTAGCCACTAGTGTAGCCACTGGTGCAGCAACTGGTGTAGCCACTAGTGTAGTAACTGGTGCAGCAAGTGGTGTAGCCACTAGTGTAGCTACTGGTGCAGCAAGTGGTGTAGCCACTAGTGTAGCTACTGGTGCAGCAAGTGGTGTAGCCACTAGTGTAGCCACTGGTGCAGCAACTGGTGTAGCCACTAGTGTAGCTACTGGTGCAGCAAGTGGTGTAGCCACTAGTGTAGCCACTGGTGCAGCAAGTGGTGTAGCCACTAGTGTAGCTACTGGTGCAGCAAGTGGTGTAGCCACTAGTGTAGCTACTGGTGCAGCAAGTGGTGTAGCCACTAGAGTAGCCACTGGTGCAGCAACTGGTGTAGCCACTAGTGTAGCTACTGGTGCAGCAAGTGGTGTAGCCACTAGTGTAGCTACTGGTGCAGCAAGTGGTGTAGCCACTAGTGTAGCTACTGGTGCAGCAACTGGTGTAGCCACTAGTGTAGCTACTAGCGTAGCAACTGGTGTAGCAACTGGTGTAGCCACTAGTGTAGCTACTGGTGCAGCAACTGGTGTAGCCACTAGTGTAGCTACTGGTGCAGCAACTGGTGTAGCCACTAGTGTAGCTACTGGTGCAGCAACTGGTGTAGCCACTAGTGTAGCTACTGGTGCAGCAACTGGTGTAGCCACTAGTGTAGCTACTAGCGTAGCAACTGGTGCATCAACTGGTGTAGCCACTAGTGTAGCTACTAGCGTAGCAACTGGTGTAGCAACAGGTGCAGTAACTGGTGTAGCAACTGGTGCAGTCACTAGTGTAGCTACTAGTGTAGCAACTGGTGTAGTCATTAGTGAAGCGACTGGTGTAGCATCTGGTGTAGTCACTAGTGTAGCGACTGGTGTAGCCACTAGTGTAGCGACTGGTGCAGTCACTAGTGTACCTATTGATGTAGTGACTGGTGTAGCATCTGGCGTAGTCACTAGTGTAGCGACTGGTGAAGCCTCTATGTAGCTACTGACGTAGCAACTGGTGCAGCAACTGGTGTAGCCACTAGTGTAGCTACTAGCGTAGCAACTGGTGTAGCAACAGGTGCAGTAACTGGTGTAGCAACTGGTGCAGTCACTAGTGTAGCTACTAGTGTAGCAACTGGTGTAGTCATTAGTGAAGCGACTGGTGTAGCATCTGGTGTAGTCACTAGTGTAGCGACTGGTGAAGCCACTAATGTAGCTACTGACGTAGCAACTGGTGCAGCAACTGGTGTAGCAACTAGCGTAGTTACTAGCGTAGCGACTGGTGAAGCCACTAATGTAGCTACTGACGTAGCAACTGGTGCAGCAACTGGTGTAGCAACTAGCGTAGTTACTAGTGTAGCTACTGACGTAGCAACTGGTGCAGCAACTGGTGTAGCAACTAGCGTAGTCACTAGTGTAGGTACTGGTGTAGCCAGTGGCTAAACCACCGGCTACTTTATGTGTTCGTTATAATTTACAACAACGATACATTCAGTTCTTTCCAAAACTCCCGCAGGAAACTCAACTTCAGTATCTGCAGGTTCTCTCTCTCCAGCCAGTTCCCATGACTTGGGTCAGGTCGCATTACCTTAGTCACATCACAAAAAAGAATTGTTCGTCAAATGTTCAAAGTCATTTCGCATGAGGTAAATCATGTCACATGAGACAAGTCACTTCACATAAGCTTAAGTCAGGTGCAGAAGAAGTGTTGCAACTGTAGCACAAGGTAATCATAACACTCGAGGATTTGTGCTCTTACTTCCAATTTATCCTCTAAATAATTCAAGGAGGGTCTCCTTTCACTCTTGTACCATAGCCATAGCTCTCAAATTATTTAAGCTCTCTTACTCTTTGTTCTCTGTATGATTGGTTACAAACGTTGAAAGGAATTTCATAAACAAGGGGTACAAGAAATTTGGTTCTTTTTTTTTAAACCAGTGACCACATAGCCATCTATCTTGTTAGCTTAATATACTAGAATTTTGTCATCAGTACGAATTACATTTTTTCTTTTTCTTACTGCTGTTTTTGTGGTAAGAGATTAATAAGTTAACACTGAGTAACAAGGTAGTACTCTCGTTTTTCTTATAGATTCTACCGTAACTACTACTGACTCTACCGTAACTACTACTGACTCTACCGTAACTACTACTGACTCTACCGTAACTACTACTGACTCTACCGTAACTACTACTGACTCTACCGTAACTACTACTGACTCTACCGTAACTACTACTGACTCTACCGTAACTACTACTGGCTCCACAGTAACTACTACTGGCTCCACAGTAACTACTACTGACTCTACCGTAACTACTACTGACTCTACCGTAACTACTACTGACTCTACCGTAACTACTACTGACTCTACCGTAACTACTACTGACTCTACCGTAACTACTACTGGCTCCACAGTAACTACTACTGACTCTACCGTAACTACTACTGACTCTACCGTAACTACTACTGGCTCCACAGTAACTACTACTGGCTCCACAGTAACTACTACTGACTCTACCGTAACTGACTCTACCGTAACTACTACTGACTCTACCGTAACTACTACTGGCTCCACAGTAACTACTACTGGCTCCACAGTAACTACTACTGGCTCCACAGTAACTACTACTGGCTCCACAGTAACTACTACTGGCTCCACAGTAACAACTACTGGCTCCACAATAACTACTACTGACTCTACCGTATCTACTACTGGCTCCACAGTACCTGGAGTTTACCTGGAGAGAGTTTCGGGGGTCAACGCCCCCGCGGCCCGGTCTGTGACCAGGCCTCCTGGTGGATCAGCGCCTGATCAACCAGGCTGTTGCTGCTGGCTGCACGCAAACCAACGTACGAGCCACAGCCCGGCTGATCAGGAACTGACTTTAGGTGCTTGTCCAGTGCCAGCTTGAAGATTGCCAGGGGTCTGTTGGTAATCCCCCTTATGTGTGCTGGGAGGCAGTTGAACAGTCTCGGGCCCCTGACACTTATTGTATGGTCTCTTAACGTGCTAGTGACACCCCTGCTTTTCATTGGGGGGATGGTGCATCGTCTGCCAAGTCTTTTGCTTTCGTAGTGAGTGATTTTCGTGTGCATGTTCGGTACTAGTCCCTCTAGGATTTTCCAGGTGTATATAATCATGTATCTCTCCCTCCTGCGTTCCAGGGAATACAGGTTTAGAAACCTCAAGCGCTCCCAGTAATTGAGGTGTTTTATCTCCGTTATGCGCGCCGTGAAAGTTCTCTGTACATTTTCTAGGTCGGCAATTTCACCTGCCTTGAAAGGTGCTGTTAGAGTGCACCAATATTCCAGCCTAGATAGAACAACTGGCTCCACAGTAACTACTACTGGCTCCACAGTAACTACTACTGGCTCCACAGTAACAATTACTGGCTCCACAATAACTACTACTGACTCTACCGTATCTACTACTGGCTCCACAGTAACTACTACTGGCTCCACAGTAACTACTACTGGCTCCACAGTAACAACTACTGGCTCCACAATAACTACTACTGACTACCGTATCTACTACTGGCTCCACAGTAACTACTACTGGCTCCACAGTAACTACTACTGGCTCCACAGTAACTACTACTGGCTCCACAGTAACTACTGACTCCACAGTAACTACTACTGGCTCCACAGTAACTACTACTGACTCCACAGTAACAACTACTGGCTCCACAGTAACTACTACTGGCTCCACAGTAACAACTACTGGCTCCACAATAACTACTACTGACTCTACCGTATCTACTACTGGCTCCACAGTAACTACTACTGGCTCCACAGTAACTACTACTGGCTCCACAGTAACTACTACTGGCTCCACAGTAACTACTACTGGCTCCACAGTAACTACTAGTGGCTCCACAGTAACTACTACTGGCTCCACAGTAACTACTAGTGGCTCCACAGTAACTACTAGTGGCTCCACAGTAACTACTACTGGCTCCACAGTAACTACTACTGGCTCCACAGTAACTACTACTGGCTCCACAGTAACTACTACTGACTCCACAGTAACTACTACTGGCTCCACAGTAACTACTACTGGCTCCACAGTAACTACTACTGACTCCACAGTAACTACTACTGGCTCCACAGTAACTACTACTGACTCCACAGTAACTACTACTGACTCCACAGTAACTACTACTGGCTCCACAGTAACTACTACTGGCTCCACAGTAACTACTAGTGGCTCCACAGTAACTACTACTGACTCCACAGTAACTACTACTGACTCCACAGTAACTACTACTGACTCTACCGTATCTACTACTGGCTCCACAGTAACTACTACTGGCTCCACAGTAACTACTACTGGCTCCACAGTAACTACTACTGACTCTACCGTATCTACTACTGGCTCCACAGTAACAACTACTGGCTCCACAATAACTACTACTGACTCTACCGTATCTACTACTGGCTCCACAGTAACTACTACTGGCTCCACAGTAACTACTACTGGCTCCACAGTAACTACTACTGGCTCCACAGTAACTACTACTGGCTCCACAGTAACTACTACTGGCTCCACAGTAACTACTACTGGCTCCACAGTAACTACTACTGGCTCCACAGTAACTACTACTGACTCCACAGTAACTACTACTGACTCCACAGTAACTACTAGTGGCTCCACAGTAACTACTAGTGGCTCCACAGTAACTACTACTGGCTCCACAGTAACTACTACTGACTCCACAGTAACTACTACTGGCTCCACAGTAACTACTACTGACTCCACAGTAACTACTACTGGCTCCACAGTAACTACTACTGGCTCCACAGTAACTACTACTGACTCCACAGTAACTACTACTGGCTCCACAGTAACTACTACTGACTCCACAGTAACTACTACTGACTCCACAGTAACTACTACTGGCTCCACAGTAACTACTACTGGCTCCACAGTAACTACTACTGACTCCACAGTAACTACTACTGGCTCCACAGTAACTACTACTGACTCCACAGTAACTACTACTGGCTCCACAGTAACTACTACTGGCTCCACAGTAACTACTAGTGGCTCCACAGTAACTACTACTGACTCCACAGTAACTACTACTGACTCCACAGTAACTACTACTGGCTCCACAGTAACTACTACTGACTCCACAGTAACTACTAGTGGCTCCACAGTAACTACTACTGACTCCACAGTAACTACTAGTGGCTCCACAGTAACTACTAGTGGCTCCACAGTAACTACTACTGACTCCACAGTAACTACTACTGACTCCACAGTAACTACTACTGACTCCACAGTAACTACTACTGACTCCACAGTAACTACTACTGGCTCCACAGTAACTACTAGTGGCTCCACAGTAACTACTAGTGGCTCCACAGTAACTACTAGTGGCTCCACAGTAACTACTACTGGCTCCACAGTAACTACTACTGGCTCCACAGTAACTACTACTGGCTCCACAGTAACTACTACTGGCTCCACAGTAACTACTACTGGCTCCACAGTAACTACTACTGACTCCACAGTAACTACTAGTGGCTCCACAGTAACTACTAGTGGCTCCACAGTAACTACTACTGGCTCCACAGTAACTACTACTGGCTCCACAGTAACTACTACTGGCTCCACAGTAACTACTACTGACTCCACAGTAACTACTACTGGCTCCACAGTAACTACTACTGGCTCCACAGTAACTACTAGTGGCTCCACAGTAACTACTGGCTCCACAGGAACTACTAGTGGCTCCACAGTAACTAGTTTGAACTCTTTCTTATCCTTCCGTGTGATAAAAAAAAATTCTAAATAACCAAGTCTTTAAACTGTACAGTGATTGTGTTGTTCTCTTGTTCATAGTGTTATAGGCAGTAGTTAGATGATGTTGTGTTGTTCTCTTGTTCATAGTGTTATAGGCAGTAGTTAGATGATGTTGTGATGTTCTCTTGTTCATAGTGTTATAGGCAGTAGTTAGATGATGTTGTGATGTTCTCTTGTTCACAGTATTGTGGACAGCAGTCAGGAGAGATGGTGATATTCTCTTCAGTGGTATGGACAGCAGTCAGAAGAGATGGTGATATTCTCTTCAGTGGTGTGGACAGCAGTCAGAAGAGATGGTGATATTCTGTTCAGTGGTGTGGACAGCAGTCAGAAGAGATGGTGATATTCTCTTCAGTGGTGTGGACAGCAGTCAGAAGAGATGGTGATATTCTCTTCAGTGGTGTGGACAGCAGTCAGAAGAGGGTGTGTGCGTGTGTGAGGACAAACTACAGAGTACTCAACTTCCTTTACGTTGTTTCCATCAAAGTTACTCTCTAACAATGGTTAGTGTCAGTCACACTTTACTAAATTTATTTTGTTTTCACGTCTAAACTATTCATGAAAAAATGGTCTTAAGTCTAAAATATAAGACAAAATGTTCTTAAGTTTAAGATGGAAAAATAAAATAAAAAGGGAAAGAAATACGAGCAGGAGAACAATAAACAAAATTACTTATTTCTGCACACGAGGCATCACGACTGTTCTCGGAGATAAATGGTATAAAATACCGACAAGATGGAAAAAATAGATATAAATGTAGTATAATGCTATTTTTTATTGACTACGTTTCGCCCGCATAGTAGATTTATCAAGTCATAACCAATTATATGTGGGCGAGACATCCCGAGACCTCCAAATACGTATTTCAGAACATCAATACGCAGGCAGAATGGACCACTGAAGGAAGGACTGTGTTCTACACCGAGACCTGTACAACTGTTTACTCAAGTACACACTCAAGTACACAGACACAAGACTCATCGCCAAGGATGAAGACAGTGTCGCACGATCTTGGAATCATCACTCAACTGTATATCCAACAATTTCAACCAAAACAACGGCTTTTACTACATAGTTAAACCCCTCGCCAGGAAACTTCATCATTATCTTAAGCAACATACCTACTTTTGTTGGAAATGGTATAAAATACCAACAATTTGATGATTAAGACATATGTAACAGTTGGGTATCTTTTTTGTTGAGACGTTTCTCCTACACAGTAGGCCTAATCATCAGCCTGTCCGTATTTTATACTATTTTCAACACAACTATTAGACACTGCAACACAACGGTATCTTGGTACAAAGGATAACTTCCACACTTCATCACGTAACTATGAGTGAGGAGGGTTGGATTCCAGATGGACCTGTATGCTTGCTTCTACTAGTGGATCCCGTTCCCTGCAACGTCTTTCAGATCTTCTACCCCACCTTCCACAATATTTAAGACTCCTTTCTCATGCTTCAGCTTCAGCTTCATATTGTTCCAGACCATGAAGCTCAACTCTTCTCCAGGTTGAGGAACTGACCACCTTGTTCCAGACCATGAAGCTCAACTCTTCTCCAGGTTGAGGAACTGACCAACTTGTTCCAGACCATGAAGCTCAACTCTTCTCCAGGTTGAGGAACTGACCACCTTGTTCCAGACCATGAAGCTCAACTCTTCTCCAGGTTGAGGAACTGACCACCTTGTTCCAGACCATGAAGCTCAACTCTTCTCCAGGTTGAGGAACTGACCAACTTGTTCCAGACCATGAAGCTCAACTCTTCTCCAGGTTGAGGAACTGACCAACTTGTTCCAGACCATGAAGCTGAACTTTTCTCCAGGCTGAGGGACTGACCATCTCAAATACTATTTCTCCAAGGCTGATGGACTGATTACATCTTCGTTCCACTACTAGACCTGCTGTCTCTGCATTTGACTGAAGAAACCTACCGTGTAGGTGAAACGTTTCAGCAATAAAGATACCCAACTGTTGCACATGTGTCTTAATCATCAAAATACCTACTTACCCAACCCGTGCATTCTCCACCTGATTCTTCACGTCACTATGTTCCCTGCATGTACTTATGTACTTTCTTCTCAGGTAGATCTGTTTGTGACTTGATAAAGAAGTCCACTGTGTGGGCGAAACATTGTCAATAAAGGTTTGAATTATGCTGCATTTGTGTTTATTTTTTACACGAGCTTAGACCTTGACACCCTGCACGCCACACAAGGCATCATGAGCGTTGACCTTGACACCGTGCACGCCACACAAGGCATCATGAGCGTTGACCTTGACACCCTGCACGCCACACAAGGCATCATGAGCGTTGACCTTGACACCCTGCACGCCACACAAGGCATCATGAGCGTTGACCTTGACACCCTGCACGACACACAAGGCATCATGAGCGTTGACCTTGACACCCTGCACGCCACACAAGGCATCATGAGCGTTGACCTTGACACCCTGCACGCCACACAAGGCATCATGAGCGTTGACCTTGACACCCTGCACGCCACACAAGGCATCATGAGAGGTGACCTTGACACCCTGCACGCCACACAAAGCATCATGAGCGTTGACCTTGACACCCTGCACGCCACACAAAGCATCATGAGCGTTGACCTTGACACCCTGCACGCCACACAAAGCATCATGAGCGTTGACCTTCACACCCTGCACGCCACACAAGGCATCATGAGCGTTGACCTTGACACCCTGCACGCCACACAAGGCATCATGAGCGGTGACCTTGACACCCTGCACGCCACACAAGGCATCATGAGAGGTGACCTTGACACTCTGCACGCCACACAAAGCATCATGAGCGTTGACCTTGACACCCTGCACGCCACACAAGGCATCATGAGCGTTGACCTTGACACCCTGCACGCCACACAAGGCATCATGAGCGTTGACCTTGACACCCTGCACGACACACAAGGCATCATGAGCATTGACCTTGACACCCTGCACGCCACACAAGGCATCATGAGCGTTGACCTTGACACCCTGCACGCCACACAAGGCATCATGAGCGTTGACCTTGACACCCTGCACGCCACACAAGGCATCATGAGCGTTGACCTTGACACCCTGCACGCCACACAAGGCATCATGAGAGGTGACCTTGACACCCTGCACGCCACACAAGGCATCATGAGAGGTGACCTTGACACCCTGCACGCCACACAAGGCATCATGAGAGGTGACCTTGACACCCTGCACGCCACACAAGGCATCATAAGAGGTGACCTTGACACCCTGCACGCCACACAAGGCATCATGAGAGGTGACCTTGACACCCTGCACGACACACAAGGCATCATGAGAGGTGACCTCGACACCCTGCACGCCACACAAGGCATCATGAGAGGTGACCTTGACACCCTGCACGCCACACAAGGCATCATGAGAGGTGACCTTGACACCCTGCACGCCACACAAGGCATCATGAGAGGTGACCTTGACACCCTGCACGCCACACAAGGCATCATGAGAGGTGACCTTGACACCCTGCACGCCACACAAGGCATCATGAGAGGTGACCTTGACACCCTGCACGCCACACAAGGCATCATGAGCGGTGACCTTGACACCCTGCACGCCACACAAGGCATCATGAGCGGTGACCTTGACACCCTGCACGCCACACAAGGCATCATGAGAGGTGACCTTGACACCCTGCACGCCACACAAGGCATCATAAGCGTTGACCTTGACACACTGCACGCCACACGAGGCATCATGAGCGTTGACCTTGACACCCTGCACGCCACACAAGGCATCATGAGCGGTGACCTTGACACCCTGCACGCCACACAAGGCATCATGAGAGGTGACCTTGACACCCTGCACGCCACACAAGGCATCATGAGCGTTGACCTTGACACCCTGCACGCCACACAAGGCATCATGAGCGTTGACCTTGACACCCTGCACGCCACACAAGGCATCATGAGCGGTGACCTTGACACCCTGCACGCCACACAAGGCATCATGAGCGGTGACCTTGACACCCTGCACGCCACACAAGGCATCATGAGCGTTGACCTTGACACCCTGCACGCCACACAAGGCATCATGAGCGTTGACCTTGACACCCTGCACGCCACACAAGGCATCATGAGCGTTGACCTTGACACCCTGCACGCCACACAAGGCATCATGAGCGTTGACCTTGACACCCTGCACGCCACACAAGGCATCATGAGCGTTGACCTTGACACCCTGCACGCCACACAAGGCATCATGAGCGTTGACCTTAACACCCTGCACGCCACACAAGGCATCATGAGAGGTGACCTTGACACCCTGCACGCCACACAAGGCATTATGAGAGGTGACCTTGACACCCTGCACGCCACACAAGGCATCATGAGAGGTGACCTTGACACCCTGCACGCCACACAAGGCATCATGAGAGGTGACCCTGACACCCTGCACGCCACACAAGGCATCATGAGCGGTGACCTTGACACCCTGCACGCCACACAAGGCATCATGAGCGGTGACCTTGACACCCTGCACGACACACAAGACATCACAAACATTGACCTTGACACCCTGCACGCCACACAAGGCATCATGAGCGGTGACCTTGACACCCTGCACGACACACAAGACATCATAAACATTGACCTTGACACCCTGCACGCCACACAAGGCATCATGAGCGGTGACCTTGACACCCAGCACGACACACAAGACATCATAAACATTGACCTTGACACCCTGCACGCCACACAAAGCATCATGAGCGTTGACCTTGACACCCTGCACGACACACAAGACATCATAAACATTGACCTTGACACCCTGCACGCCACACAAGGCATCATGAGCGTTGACCTTGACACCCTGCACGCCACACAAGGCATCATGAGCGTTGACCTTGACACCCTGCACGCCACACAAGGCATCATGAGCGTTGACCTTGACACCCTGCACGCCACACAAGGCATCATGAGCGTTGACCTTGACACCCTGCACGCCACACAAGGCATCATGAGCGTTGACCTTGACACCCTGCACGCCACACAAGGCATCATGATCGTTGACCTTGACACCCTGCACGCCACACAAGGCATCATGAGCGTTGACCTTGACACCCTGCACGCCACACAAGACATCATAAACATTGACCTTGACATCCAGCACGACACACACGGCATCATAAACATTGACCTTGACACCCAGCACGACACACAAGACATCATAAACATTGACCTTGACACCCAGCACGACACACAAGACATCATAAACATTTACCTTGACATCCAGCACGACACACAAGTCATCATTAGCCTTGACCTTGACACCCAGCACGACACACACGGACATCATAAACATTGACCTTGACATCCAGCACGACACACACGGCATCATAAACATTGACCTTGACACCCAGCACGACACACAAGACATCATAAACATTTACCTTGACATCCAGCACGACACACAAGACATAAGCATTGACCTTGACACCCAGCACGACACACATCATAAACATTGACCTTGACATCCAGCACGACACACAAGGCATCATAAACATTGACCTTGACATCCAGCACGACACACAAGGCATCATAAACATTGACCTTGACACCCAGCACGACACACAAGACATACACATTGACCTTGACACCCAGCACGACACACAAGACGTACACATTGACCTTGACACCCAGCACGACACACAAGGCATCATAAACATTGACCGTGACACCCAGCACGACACACAAGACATAAACATTGACCTTGACACCCAGCACGACACACAAGGCATCATAAACATTGACCTTGACACCCAGCACGACACACAAATCATAAACATTGATCTTGACACCCAGCACGACACACAAATCATAAACATTGATCTTGACACCCAGCACGACACACAAGACATAAACATTGACCTTGACACCCAGCACGACACACAAAACATCATAAACATTAACGTTGACACCCAGCACGACACACAAATCATAAACATTGATCTTGACACCCAGCACGACACAAGACATAAACATTGACCTTGACACCCAGCACGACACACAAAACATCATAAACATTGATCTTGACATCCAGCACGACACACAAGACATCATAAACATTAACCTTGACACCCAGCACGACACACAAGGCATCATAAAAATTGACCTTGACACCCAGCACGACACACAAATCATAAACATTGACCTTGACACCCAGCACGATACACAAGGCATCATAAACACTGACCTTGACACCCAGCACGACACACAAAACATCATAAACATTAACCTTGACACCCAGCACGACACACAAAACATCATAAACATTAACCTTGACACCCAGCACGACACACAAAACATCATAAACATTGATCATGACACCCCAGCACGACACACAAAACATCATAAACATTGACCTTGACACCCAGCACGACACACAAGGCATCATAAACACTGACCTTGACACCCAGCACGACACACAAAACATCATAAACATTAACCTTGACACCCAGCACGACACACAAAACATCATAAACATTGACCTTGACATCCAGCACGACACACAAAACATCATAAACATTAACCTTGACACCCAGCACGACACACAAGACATCATAAACATTGACCTTGACACCCAGCACGACACACAAAACATCATAAACATTGACCTTGACACCCAGCACGACACACAAGGCATCATAAACATTGACCTTGACACCCAGCACGACACACAAGGCATCATAAACATTGACCTTGACACCCAGCACGACACACAAAACATCATAAACATTGACCTTGACACCCAGCACGACACACAAGGCATCATAAACATTAACCTTGACACCCAGCACGACACACAAGGCATCATAAACATTAACCTTGACACTCAGCACGACACACAAGACATCATAAACATTAACCTTGACACCCAGCACGACACACAAAACATCATAAACATTAACCTTGACACCCAGCACGACACACAAGGCATCATAAACATTAACCTTGACACCCAGCACGACACACAAGGCATCATAAACATTGACCTTGACACCCAGCACGACACACAAGGCATCATAAACATTGACCTTGACACCCAGCACGACACACAAAACAATCACACATGCTTCAGAAGACATACTGTACTTCAAACTAAAAAAAAAACATAAGGCAAAAAACAAAAATACATATTTTATGTTCATTCTTTTGAGCGTCAATGACAATTATTTACCAGCCATATTAAATCACTTAATTTGCTTGTAACAGATATGACACTTGCAGATACAAATCCAGATGTACTCCTGTTAACCCTTTTGGGGCTTAGTTACTAGGTCTGTTGTGTATCCTTATCCTGGATATAGAGTGCACAATACAGACGGCAAACTCTCAACGCTGTAAGGGAGACTGGTAGCACCGAGAACCTGAAAGACGAGACTAAAGTCTGTACTTTCCTAAGGGGACATTAAGTGCTTCTCAGTGTACTTACATTAGGCAAATTTATTGCTTATATTTATAACCATCTCAAATCGTAGTGAGAATTTAAACCTCAGTTCCCTCCTTCTCACCCCACCAGTCCACATAGCAACCCACTCTCATTAACCCACCTTCATGAACTCACATCTACCTCATTTTCCTAACAAGGCGACACACCGCTAAGTACTCTCATGTTTATATAACCTCACTAACCCAATTAAGGTGGGCGGAAAACCAGGTACTAATCAAATGTCCCGAGGCTGATGCACTAACGATGTTCATAACTCGACAATGTTGCGCTCAAATGTAATACTCTAATACCCTAAGTTGCTTTACACAGTAATAAATATGTAGGAGTGCTCCCTACAGCAGTGAATGTCAGAGCTCACCTCATATGTAGGAGTGCTCCCTGCAGCAGTGAATGTCAGAAGTCACCTCACGTGGAGTGCTATCTGCAACAGTGAATGTCAGAGGTCACCTCACGTGGAGTGCTCCCTGCAACAGTGAATGTCAGAAGTCACCTCACGTGGAGTGCTCCTTGCAACAGTGAATGTCAGAAGTCACCTCACGTGGAGTGCTCCCTGCAACAGTGAATGTCAGAAGTCACCTCACGTGGAGTGCTCCTTGCAACAGTGAATGTCAGAGGTCACCTCACGTGGAGTGCTCCCTGCAACAGTGAATGTCAGAAGTCACCTCACGTGGAGTGCTCCTTGCAACAGTGAATGTCAGAGGTCACCTCACGTGGAGTGCTCCCTGCAACAGTGAATGTCAGAGCTCACCTCATATGTAGGAGTGCTCCCTGCAGCAGTGAATGTCAGAGCTCACCTCATATGTAGGAGTGCTCCCTGCAGCAGTGAATGTCAGAGCTCACCTAATATGTAGGAGTGCTCCCTGCAGCAGTGAATGTCAGAAGTCACCTCACGTGGAGTGCTACCTGCAACAGTGAATGTCAGAAGTCACCTCACGTGGAGTGCTCCCTGCAACAGTGAATGTCAGAGGTCACCTCATATGTAGGAGTGCTCCCTGCAGCAGTGAATGTCAGAGCTCACCTCATATGTAGGAGTGCTCCCTACAGCAGTGAATGTCAGAGCTCACCTCATATGTAGGAGTGCTCCCTGCAGCAGTGAATGTCAGAGCTCACCTCATATGTAGGAGTGCTCCCTGCAGCAGTGAATGTCAGAGCTCACCTCATATGTAGGAGTGCTCCCTGCAGCAGTGAATGTCAGAGCTCACCTCATATGTAGGAGTGCTCCCTGCAGCAGTGAATGTCAGAAGTCACCTCACGTGGAGTGCTACCTGCAACAGTGAATGTCAGAGCTCACCTCACGTGGAGTGCTCCCTGCAGCAGTGAATGTCAGAAGTCATCTCACGTGGAGTGCTACCTGCAATAGTGAATGTCAGAAGTCACTTCACATGGAGTGCTCCCTGCAACAGTGAATGTCAGAAGTCACCTCACGTGGAGTGCTCCATGCAACAGTGAATGTCAGAAGTCACCTCACGTGGAGTGCTCCATGCAACAGTGAATGTCAGAAGTCGCCTCACGTGGAGTGCTCCTTGCAACAGTGAATGTCAGAAGTCACCTCACGTGGAGTGCTCCATGCAACAGTGAATGTCAGAAGTCGCCTCACGTGGAGTGCTCCCTGCAACAGTGAATGTCAGAGGTCACCTCACGTGGAGTGCTCCTTGCAACAGTGAATGTCAGAGGTCACCTCACGTGGAGTGCTCCCTGCAACAGTGAATGTCAGAGGTCACCTCACGTGGAGTGCTCCTTGCAACAGTGAATGTCAGAGGTCACCTCACGTGGAGTGCTCCTTGCAACAGTGAATGTCAGAGGTCACCTCACGTGGAGTGCTCCTTGCAACAGTGAATGTCAGAAGTCACCTCACGTGGAGTGCTCCCTGCAACAGTGAATGTCAGAGGTCACCTCACGTGGAGTGCTCCTTGCAACAGTGAATGTCAGAGGTCACCTCACGTGGAGTGCTCCCTGCAACAGTGAATATCAGAAGTCACCTCACGTGGAGTGCTCCCTGCAACAGTGAATGTCAGAGGTCACCTCACGTGTAGTGCTCCCTGCACCAGTGAATGTCAGAGCTCACCTCAATTATAATCGAGTTATGGGGAAGCACTAAACCTGTAGGGGTCAGACATTTCTGAGGTGATCAGGTGTGACCAAAGGGAAGAGTAGTTATACCTTCTTGGATCAAGAGACCTTCATCAACATTGAGGTATCTTGAGGAAGGCAAGTTTCAAATAAATTAATATCTTAAGAATTGTCCCGCAAGACTGGACGAAGATATCATTAATGGTGTTGATGAGGGACTGATGTGGATTGATGTGCTCAGGAAGTATATTGATGACGCTTTACACTCACGTAGTCGCACCACTTAAATCTGATGTGTGTAGTATGTTGATGTGATAGTGCTTTATGAGGGTGGTGGTGGTGGTAGGAATGCATGCCAGTACACTGTAACTTATCAGAGGTAACTTAACACAACTTGCTTATACCCTATCCTTATGAACATCATCTATCATAACCAGGTGGTGAATTACTGTGTCAACAAGACAGTTTAATTCTCCAACAATGTAAAAAAATCACGTTTCCTTAGATATTAATTAAATTATTTATGCACATTATATAACTTGTAGTACTTTCCCCAGATGTCTGGTTATTGTCTTAGTTTATTACTAAGTCTGTTGTGTAAGAAACACATTATACTGTTGGTGTACGGTGCAAGTGAGGACAGGAAGGTGCAAGTGAGGACCGGGGGTGTAGAAGAGGACTGGGAGGGGGGTGCAGCCAAGGACAGGAATACTCCCAGCATGTTCAGGTTCATGAAGGTTTGCCAGGACGGGTCCTGACCTGGGTCTTCTCCATGTGGTGACCCGGCAGTGGCTCAAGAAGGAGTGTCGGAGTAGAGACACGGTGAGCATTCGTGTCAAGTGTAGTACTGTCTAGAGCTCTATGGCGGAGGCAGCCCTATGACAAGGGCACGGCGAGCCTTCTTCAGGTCAAATGGAGTACTGTTTGCAGCCCTACGGTGAGGGCAGCTTTATGACAAGGGCACAGTGAATCTTCTTCAGCACAAGTGGTGCAACAGTTAGCTACAATCGTGGTGGACGCCCTGTGGCTGGGGTACAGCACGTCTTGGGTTCAAGTGGTGTCAGGGTCGGTGTTCTCGCTGGTATGAGTTTTTCATCTCTCAAAAGTTCTGCTCTATTTGAGCCATTCCTGGCACTCAGGCCGAACCCGAGTGCTAGAGGTGTGTTCAACACCTGGCGTCTGAGACAAGAGCAGGTTCAGGTGAACTTCACTGCACAGCACTGTGTCCCCAGCAGTCAGTGATTCTCGCCAGTTGTGTATGAAATGTCTTTCAGTTGTCACAGTCTACCAGTGTTGTCTACCTGTCACTGTGTGTATGAGTTGTCTTTCAGTTGTTGTCACAGTCTACCAGTGTTGTCTACCTGTCGCTGTGTGTATGAGTTGTCTTTCAGTTGTTGTCACAGTCTACCAGTGTTGTCTACCTGTCACTATGTGTATGAGTTGTCTTTCAGTTGTCACAGTCTACCAGTGTTGTCTACCTGTCACTGTGTGTATGAGTTGTCTTTCAGTTGTTGTCACAGTCTACCAGTGTTGTCTACCTGTCACTATGTGTATGAGTTGTCTTTCAGTTGTCACAGTCTACCAGTGTTGTCTACCTGTCACTGTGTGTATGAGTTGTCTTTCAGTTGTTGTCACAGTCTACCAGTGTTGTCTACCTGTCACTGTGTGTATGAGTTGTCTTTCAGTTGTTGTCACAGTCTACCAGTGTTGTCTACCTGTCACTGTGTGTATGAGTTGTCTTTCAGTTGTTGTCACAGTCTACCAGTGTTGTCTACCTGTCACTGCAGCTCTTCACAGAAATAATTATAGAAATAATGTAATTTCATTTAACTGCCCTATCAACTTTACATTTTTAATTATAAATCTAATGTATTTTAGTTACAACTTACATACAGATTGCATTGACCCTTTGAATCAGTTATTTTTTGTAGTTATTAACACCTTATATTAACACAGATGATAGGATCTAATTAATTCTGCTCGATATTACTGGTGATGGTGGTGCCAGTAATGGTGGCGACAGTAATGGTGGAGCAAGTAATGGTGTTGATGATTCTAGGCGATAATAAAAAAAATTATACAAAGCAATAATATTGGCTTGTCTGCCCAGTGCTTGCCTGTCTGTCTGCCCACCCACATGTCCTGCCTGCCCGCCCACCCACATGTCCTGCCTGCCCGCCCACCCACATGTCCTGCCTGCCCGCCCACCCACATGTCCTGCCTGCCCGCCCACCCACATGTGCTGCCTGCCCGCCCACCCACATGTGCTGCCTGCCCGCCCACCCACATGTCCTGCCTGCCCGCCCACCCACATGTGCCTGCCTGCCCGCCCACCCACATGCCCACCCACATGTCCTGCCTGCCCGCCCACCCACATGTGCTGCCTGCCCGCCCACCCACATGTGCTGCCTGCCCGCCCACCCACATGTCCTGCCTGCCCGCCCACCCACATGTGCTGCCTGCCCGCCCACCCACATGTGCTGCCTGCCCGCCCACCCACATGTGCTGCCTGCCCGCCCACCCACATGTGCTGCCTGCCTGCCCACCCACCAGCCTCTCCATCCGGCTGCCATTATTATTATTATAATCAAGGGGAAGCGCTAAACCCGTAGGATTATACAGCACCTGGGAGGGGGATGTGGAAGGTATTCAAGCTTAATTCAGAGAACTGGAGACCAGATCCAATTCCCTAGATCAAGAGCCCCTCCCCAGCATCAAGGAACGTTCCTTGAGGGGATCCGGCTGCCAGCTTGTAGTTCATCAGTCTCAGCAGTAGTAGTGTTGACTGCTTCACAGCCTCTGCCAGT
>NC_091298.1:57229866-57252366 GCF_038502225.1 Cherax quadricarinatus
CCTTAAACTCCAATATCAACCTTGACCTAAAACGCTTTCTTGATAGTTGTGACAGAACCCACAGGCATAACACCAGACACAAACATCTCTACGACATTCCCCGTGTCCGACTAAACCTTTACAAAAATTCGATGTATGTCAAAGGCCCTAAAATCTGGAACACCCTACCTGAGAACTCTAGAACTGCAGACACATTCATCACCTTCAAAACTACCATTAGAAAACATCTTATCTCCCTGATACACCCCATCAACTAACTACACGAATACCACCTGGTGGTTCACACTTACACTCACTCACCCATTTGACCATAAACAGAAATATTAATCTCAATCTTAAAATAATGAATCCTATGATACTCCAATACTGAAACTATGTACTGTGCCAAAACAAAAGCATTCACATTGCTAAACTCACAAACTAGTATTTAGTCACTTAGCCATAATACCAACTTACCTCATAATTTGTAATATTTTAAAATAAAGAATTAAACTAAGTCTGCCCGAAATGCCTAGCCATGCTAGGCGTTCTAGTGGTACACTCTGTAATCATTATTTAACTACATGTAAACCACACAACAACCAAATTCTGTAAATTCAACATTGTAATCTTTATAGAGAATAAACTTTGAATTTGAATTTGAAATACCATTTGTCTCCATTCACTCCTATCTAACACGCTCACGCACGCTTGCTGGAGGTCCAAGCCCCTCGCCTGCAACACCTCCTTTACCCCCTCCCTCCAACCTTTTCGAGGACGACCCCTACCCCGCCTTCCTTATCCTACAGATTTATACGCTCTCCATGTCATTCTACTTTGATCCATTCTCTCTAAATTACCAAACCACCTCAACAACCTCTCTTCAGCCCTCTGACTAATACTTTTATTAACTCCACACCTTTTCCTAATTTCCACACTCCGAATTTTCTGCATAATATTTACATCACACATTGTCCTAAGACAGGACATCTCCACTGCCTCCAACCGCCTCCTTGCTGCAGCATTTACATCCCAAGCTTCACATCCATATAAGAGTGTTGGTACTACTATACTTTCATATATTCCCTTCTTTGCCTCCATAGATAACATTTTTTGCCTCCACATATACCTCAATGCACCACTCGCCTTTTTTCCTTCATCAATTATATATATATATATATATATATATATATATATATATATATATATATATATATATATAATATATATATACCTGGAGCGTTATTTTTTAATTAAGAAAAAAATTGATATATTTAACAGCAACGGAAGACATAAATATAAAAGGCAGTGTAAATTTTGTAGTTAATTGCATGCTAATTAATTCAAGGCTACAACAGAAGGCACTCAAAATAATTTTAAAGAAATATATATAATTTGTGCTAACCTTGGAGATTATTTGGGGAAATTATATACAAATGTGATACAGAGGAGGAGGTGGTGAGGGAGGAAGAGGAAGACAAGGAGTTGTGAGCTGAGGACAACAGTCCTCAGTAAACAGTTGTCAGGTGAGGACAACAGTCCTCAGTAAACAGTTGTCAGGTGAGGACAACAGTCCTCAGTAAACAGTTGTCAGGTGAGGACAACAGTCCTCAGTAAACAGTTGTCAGGTGAGGACAACAGTCCTCAGTAAACAGTTGTCAGGTGAGGACAACAGTCCTCAGTAAACAGTTGTCAGGTGAGGACAACAGTCCTCAGTAAACAGTTGTCAGGTGAGGACAACAGTCCTCAGTAAACAGTTGTCAGGTGAGAACAACAGTCCTCAGTAAACAGTTGTCAGGTGAGGACAACAGTCCTCAGTAAACAGTTGTCAGGTGAGGACAACAGTCCTCAGTAAACAGTTGTCAGGTGAGGACAACAGTCCTCAGTAAACAGTTGTCAGGTGAGGACAACAGTCCTCAGTAAACAGTTGTCAGGTGAGGACAACAGTCCTCAGTAAACAGTTGTCAGGTGAGGACAACAGTCCTCAGTAAACAGTTGTCAGGTGAGGACAACAGTCCTCAGTAAACAGTTGTCAGGTGAGGACAACAGTCCTCAGTAAACAGTTGTCAGGTGAGGACAACAGTCCTCAGTAAACAGTTGTCAGGTGAGGACAACAGTCCTCAGTAAACAGTTGTCAGGTGAGGACAACAGTCCTCAGTAAACAGTTGTCAGGTGAGGACAACAGTCCTCAGTAAACAGTTGTCAGGTGAGGACAACAGTCCTCAGTAAACAGTTGTCAGGTGAGGACAACAGTCCTCAGTAAACAGTTGTCAGGTGAGGACAACAGTCCTCAGTAAACAGTTGTCAGGTGAGGACAACAGTCCTCAGTAAACAGGTGTCAGGATGACTAGCTTGTTGTTCTTTGAAAGAGGGGGGTCACGTTAACACTATTGTTGTTGTTGTTGGTTCACCGGTACTCTCCCGGCCCGGATCTTTGTTGTTCTTGGTTCACCGGTACTCTCCCGGCCCGGATCTTTGCACACTAGGCTACGTTACTTTTTTGAAGATTATAGGATTATTTCTCACTCAATTCCTTATTAATATATACTAATATTTATTATAATAATAATTACTGGTGAACAAGTGAGTTTGTACGTACGTACTTTACTAGCTTGTAGCTGTCAGGCGGGGGGTCACTAGGCTACACAACTCTTCTGAAGATATTTAGATAATTTACTAAACATTATCAGGATTACCACTATCTATCTCCTGGCACTGAAAGTTAGGGAGAGAGAGATGGTATAGCATACAACCAGCAGGGCGAGACACTGAGACTTTAGACACTAACCAAAATTAACCACACATAGGCAAGTGATGTCGTCTGCACAACAATGGAGGTTCCTGCTGGTCGGCTGCTATCAACTCCTTCACTTTGTAACTCCTTCAGGAACTTTATCATGCATTCAAGTTTTTATTTTATTTTTCTTTTAAGACTTGGTATTCCCTCTTTTTTCTTTAGTACAGTGTTGGTCATAACAAATCTGATGATATTAACTACATTCACAACACCAACAGCTGGGGATTGACTAACTTTTTCTTACTTTCAGTATTAACTTAATCACTCGTTTATGACCTGATCACTACACTGCTGCTATAACCGACCAATATCTGTATTTGTTAATATTTCAGATCACACCGTTAACCCAATTGTATATTTTGTGTCAACACTGCAGCCAGCAGCCTCATCAGCTGACTGCTACCTTCCTCATTCACCATTCATTCAAATTTAAATTGTAAAATTCTTGATCTTATCACATTATTCGCACTCTTGAAAGCTATTACACTCTTGTAGGTATGTTCACTGATTCACTCACGTACGATGACCGCTAATAATATCTTAGGACAGCCACTAGAACGCTAAATCCTGGGAGCACTATTCAGCGATACTGCTTCACGTGTGTGTGTGTGTGTGTGTGTGTGTGTGTGTGTGTGTGTGTGTGTGTGTGTGTGTGTGTGTGTGTGTGTGTGTACTCACCTAGTTGAGGTTGCAGGGGTCGAGTCCAAGCTCCTGGTCCCGCCTCTTGAATGTTAGTTACCATTTTGTCCTAGGCACATGTCGATTAGACACTAGGCCTGTGTGTTAGTTACCACTTTGTCCTAGGCACATGTCGATTAGACACTAGGCCTGTGTGTGTGTGTGTGTGTGTGTGTGTGTGTGTGTGTATGTATGTGTGTGTGCACCTTGTAGGTGCACACCTACAGGTCATGCACCTAGAAGGAACCTTGGACACACCCAGGTGATCTGGGATGACTGGAAACACCAACAGGCCGGGGAATACCAACCTTACCTTCGTAACCTCCCACCCTCACAACTCCTCTCAACTACTTTACTCTAGCTTCTCAACTGCTACGTAGGCAACCGCTAAACCCGTCAGGCTCATACACAGCCTTGGCAATGGGAGGTAATCTGATCTGGTCCGAGAATGGGGCGGGGAGCGCCAGTGACTCCACCAACAAGTTCTCTGGCAAATAACCTTCTAATTTATGATACAACATTAATAATACTTAAATTACAATTTTATGTAGGAGCGGCAGCCTCATCAAGCATTTGTTCTGCAGGCATTATTATTATTATTATTATTGCTATTACTGCTATTATTATTAGTAGTAATATTATTATTGATATTTTTATTATTATTGCTATTATTATTATGTTCGAGCGGCAGCCTCATCAAGCATTTGTTCTGCAGGCATTATTATTATTATTATTATTATTATTAGTAGTAGTAGTAGTAGTAGTAGTAGTAGTAGTAGTAGTAGTAGTAGTAGTAGTAGTAGTAGCAGCAGCAGCAGCAGTAGCAGCAGCAGCAGCAGTAGTAGTAATATTATTAGTATTTTTATTATTATTGCTATTATTATTCTAATTACTATTGTTATTATTATTGCCATTGTTATTATTATTATTGCTATTATTTTAATTGCTAATATTATCGTTATTATTATTATTTTTATTATTGTTATTTTACTTGTATTTTTCTTTAATATATTGGTCGTCCCCACCAAGACAGGATGATCCAAAACAAAGAGGGAAAACATTACCTTCATTTATTCAATCACTGTCTTGCTAGAAGCATGATGATATCACACTTTAGATAAAACTGAACCTCCGGTATCCCCACCCCTCCTCCAGGATGTTCTTACCTCCAGGACTCGAATATCCGGCTAACCGTTTTTCGCGAACACCTTCATAAATGTTACATTGATTACACTCCAACACAACGTCAAATCATAAAAAAAAAACACTCGTCTCCACTTACTATGGTTTAATGGGCTCACACAAGCCTGTTAGATGTCCAAGCCACCACCACTCAAACACCTCATTTACCCTCAGCCTTTCCTAGGACGACCCATACCCCCTCCTAGTCATCCTGTTTTGCTCTATCCTCTCTAAATGGTCATCCTACCTCAAGAACCTCACCTCGGCTCTCTGATTTATACTTCTGATAATCTCACGCCTTCAAAGTTCCACACTCCTAATACTCTGTATGCTCTTATTATTATTACTATTATTATTATTATTATTATGATGTATCTCAGAAGGGGAACCTTTAAGAGGTTGCCCGAGTTTTTTTTATTCCTCCAATTTTTCGATTTTTCTTTCGTTCACTCAAGAACACCTCATCATATCGGATACAAACTTCGAACTCTTGTTTAGGGTAACGAGGACGAGACTCTAGGTACAACTAGCATGTGCAGGCGCCCTGTGACCAAGTTTGTTGAAGACATTCCCAGTATCAGGCGCCCTGTGACCAAGTTTGTTGAAGACATTCCCAGTATCAGGCGCCCTGTGACCAAGTTTGTTGAAGACATTCCCAGTATCAGGCGCCCTGTGACCAAGCTTGTTGAAGACATTCCCAGTATCAGGCGCCCTGTGACCAAGCTTGTTGAAGACATTCCCAGTATCAGGCGCCCTGTGACCAAGCTTGTTGAAGACATTCCCAGTATCAGGCGCCCTGTGACAAAGCTTGTTGAAGACATTCCCAGTATCAGGCGCCCTGTGACCAAGCTTGTTGAAGACATTCCCAGTATCAGGCGCCCTGTGACCAAGCTTGAAGACATTCCCAGTATCAGGTGCCCTGTGACCAAGTTTGTTGAAGACATTCCCAGTATCAGGCGCCCTGTGACCAAGCTTGTTGAAGACATTCCCAGTATCAGGCGCCCTGTGACCAAGTTTGTTGACATTCCCAGTATCAGGCGCCCTGTGACCAAGCTTGTTGAAGACATTCCCACTATCAGGCGCCCTGTGACTAAGCTTGTTGAAGACATTCCCACTATCAGGCGCCCTGTGACCAAGCTTGAAGACATTCCCAGTATCAGGCGCCCTGTGACCAAGTTTGTTGACATTCCCAGTATCAGGCGCCCTGTGACCAAGTTTGTTGATGACATTCCCAGTATCAGGCGCCCTGTGACCAAGCTTGTTGAAGACATTCCCAGTATCAGGCGCCCTGTGACAAAGCTTGTTGAAGACATTCCCAGTATCAGGCGCCCTGTGACCAAGCTTTTTGAAGACATTCCCAGTATCAGGCGCCATGTGACCAAGCTTGAAGACATTCCCAGTATCAGGCGCCCTGTGACCAAGTTTGTTGAAGACATTCCCAGTATCAAGTGCCCTGTGACCAAGCTTGTTGAAGACATTCCCAGTATCAGGCGCCCTGTGACCAAGCTTGTTGAAGACATTCCCAGTATCAGGCGCCCTGTGACCAAGCTTGTTGAAGACATTCCCAGTATCAGGCGCCCTGTGACCAAGTTTGTTGAAGACATTCCCAGTATCAGGCGCCCTGTGACCAAGTATCAGGCGCCCTGTGACCAAGTATCAGGGGCCCTGTGACCAAGCTTGTTGAAGACATTCCCAGTATCAGGCGCCCTGTGACCAAGCTTGTTGAAGACATTCCCAGTATCAGGCGCCCTGTGACCAAGTATCAGGCGGCCTGTGACCAAGCTTGTTGAAGACATTCCCAGTATCAGGCGCCCTGTGACCAAGTATCAGGCGGCCTGTGACCAAGCTTGTTGAAGACATTCCCAGTATCAGGCGCCCTGTGACCAAGTATCAGGCGCCATGTGACCAAGTATCAGGCGCCCTGTGACCAAGTATCAGGGGCCCTGTGACCAAGCTTGTTGAAGACATTCCCAGTATCAGGCGCCCTGTGACCAAGCTTGTTGAAGACATTCCCAGTATCAGGCGCCCTGTGACCAAGTATCAGGCGGCCTGTGACCAAGCTTGTTGAAGACATTCCCAGTATCAGGCGCCCTGTGACCAAGTATCAGGCGGCCTGTGACCAAGCTTGTTGAAGACATTCCCAGTATCAGGCGCCCTGTGACCAAGTATCAGGCGCCCTGTGACCAAGTATCAGGCGCCCTGTGACCAAGTATCAGGGGCCCTGTGACCAAGCTTGTTGAAGACATTCCCAGTATCAGGCGCCCTGTAACCAAGCTTGTTGAAGACATTCCCAGTATCAGGCGCCCTGTGACCAAGTATCAGGCGGCCTGTGACCATGCTTGTTGAAGACATTAACAGTATCAGGCGCCCTGTGACCAAGTATCAGGCGGCCTGTGACCAAGCTTGTTGAAGACATTCCCAGTATCAGGCGCCCTGTGACCAAGTATCAGGCGCCCTGTGACCAAGTATCAGGCGCCCTGTGACCAAGTATCAGGGGCCCTGTGACCAAGCTTGTTGAAGACATTCCCAGTATCAGGCGCCCTGTGACCAAGTATCAGGCGCCCTGTGACCAAGTATCAGGGGCCCTGTGACCAAGCTTGTTGAAGACATTCCCAGTATCAGGCGCCCTGTGACCAAGCTTGTTGAAGACATTCCCAGTATCAGGCGCCCTGTGACCAAGTATCAGGCGGCCTGTGACCAAGCTTGTTGAAGACATTCCCAGTATCAGGCGCCCTGTGACCAAGCTTGTTGAAGACATTCCCAGTATCAGGCGCCCTGTGACCAAGTATCAGGCGCCCTGTGACCAAGTATCAGGCGCCCTGTGACCAAGCTTGTTGAAGACATTCCCAGTATCAGGCGCCCTGTGACCAAGTATCAGGCGCCCTGTGACCAAGCTTGTTGAAGACATTCCCAGTATCAGGCGCCCTGTGACCAAGTATCAGGCGCCCTGTGACCAAGCTTGTTGAAAACATTCCCAGTATCAGGCGCCCTGTGACCAAGTATCAGGCGCCCTGTGACCAAGCTTGTTGAAAACATTCCCAGTATCAGGCGACCTGTGACCCAGTATCAGGCGGCCTGTGACCAAGCTGGTTGAAGCAACACTCAGTGGTTTAGCTTCAGACCTTCACCAAAATCTTCATACAACGATGACGCTCCGTAAAACAACTACATCACTTACAACAAAAACAACTACAACAATAACAACACCTACAACAACTACAACATCACTTACAACAAAAACAACTACAACAATAACAACACCTACAACAACACTTACATAAACTACAGCAATAACACCTACAATAACAACACTTACAACAGCAGCTACAATAATTACAACACCTGCAACAACAATAACCCCTACAACAGCAACATCTGCAACAAAAACTACAATAATAATAATGCCACCACCATCTATCATGTGTTCCCTGCCCTCCCTACCATCTATCATGTGTTCCCTGCCCTCCCTACCATCTATCATGTGTTCCCTGCCCTCCCTACCATCTATCATGTGTTCCCTGCCCTCCCTACCATCTATCATGTGTTCCCTGCCCTCCCTACCATCTATCATGTGTTCCCTGCCCTCCCTACCATCTATCATGTGTTCCCTGCCCTCCCTACCATCTATCATGTGTTCCCTGCCCTCCCTACCATCTATCATGTGTTCCCTGCCCTCCCTACCATCTATCATGTGTTCCCTGCCCTCCCTACCATCTATCATGTGTTCCCTGCCCTCCCTACCATCTATCATGTGTTCCCTGCCCTCCCTACCATCTATCATGTGTTCCCTGCCCTCCCTACCATCTATCATGTGTTCCCTGCCCTCCCTACCATCTATCATGTGTTCCCTGCCCTCCCTACCATCTATCATGTGTTCCCTGCCCTCCCTACCATCTATCATGTGTTCCCTGCCCTCCCTACCATCTATCATGTGTTCCCTGCCCTCCCTACCATCTATCATGTGTTCCCTGCCCTCCCTACCATCTATCATGTGTTCCCTGCCCTCCCTACCATCTATCATGTGTTCCCTGCCCTCCCTACCATCTATCATGTGTTCCCTGCCCTCCCTACCATCTATCATGTGTGTTCCCTGCCCTCCCTACCATCTATCATGTGTTCCCTGCCCTCCCTACCATCTATCATGTGTGTTCCCTGCCCTCCCTACCATCTATCATGTGTTCCCTGCCCTCCCTACCATCTATCATGTGTTCCCTGCCCTCCCTACCATCTATCATGTGTTCCCTGCCCTCCCTACCATCTATCATGTGTTCCCTGCCCTCCCTACCATCTATCATGTGTTCCCTGCCCTCCCTACCATCTATCATGTGTTCCCTGCCCTCCCTACCATCTATCATGTGTTCCCTGCCCTCCCTACCATCTATCATGTGTTCCCTGCCCGCCCTACCATCGATCATGTGTTCCCTGCCCTCCCTACCATCTATCATGTGTTCCCTGCCCTCCCTACCATCTATCATGTGTTCCCTGCCCTCCCTACCATCTATCATGTGTTCCCTGCCCTCCCTACCATCTATCATGTGTTCCCTGCCCTCCCTACCATCTATCATGTGTTCCCTGCCCTCCCTACCATCTATCATGTGTTCCCTGCCCTCCCTACCATCTATCATGTGTTCCCTGCCCTCCCTACCATCTATCATGTGTTCCCTGCCCTCCCTACCATCTATCATGTGTTCCCTGCCCTCCCTACCATCTATCATGTGTTCCCTGCCCTCCCTACCATCTATCATGTGTTCCCTGCCCTCCCTACCATCTATCATGTGTTCCCTGCCCTCCCTACCATCTATCATGTGTTCCCTGCCCTCCCTACCATCTATCATGTGTTCCCTGCCCTCCCTACCATCTATCATGTGTTCCCTGCCCTCCCTACCATCTATCATGTGCTCCCTGCCCTCCCTACCATCTATCATGTGTTCCCTGCCCTCCCTACCATCTATCATGTGTTCCCTGCCCTCCCTACCATCTATCATGTGTTCCCTGCCCTCCCTACCATCTATCATGTGTTCCCTGCCCTCCCTACCATCTATCATGTGTTCCCTGCCCTCCCTACCATCTATCATGTGTTCCCTGCCCTCCCTACCATCTATCATGTGTTCCCTGCCCTCCCTACCATCTATCATGTGTTCCCTGCCCTCCCTACCATCTATCATGTGTTCCCTGCCCTCCCTACCATCTATCATGTGCTCCCTGCCCTCCCTACCATCTATCATGTGTTCCCTGCCCTCCCTACCATCTATCATGTGTTCCCTGCCCTCCCTACCATCTATCATGTGTTCCCTGCCCTCCCTACCATCTATCATGTGTTCCCTGCCCTCCCTACCATCTATCATGTGCTCCCTGCCCTCCCTACCATCTATCATGTGTTCCCTGCCCTCCCTACCATCTATCATGTGTTCCCTGCCCTCCCTACCATCTATCATGTGTTCCCTGCCCTCCCTACCATCTATCATGTGTTCCCTGCCCTCCCTACCATCTATCATGTGTTCCCTGCCCTCCCTACCATCTATCATGTGCTCCCTGCCCTCCCTACCATCTATCATGTGTTCCCTGCCCTCCCTACCATCTATCATGTGTTCCCTGCCCTCCCTACCATCTATCATGTGTTCCCTGCCCTCCCTACCATCTATCATGTGTTCCCTGCCCTCCCTACCATCTATCATGTGTTCCCTGCCCTCCCTACCATCTATCATGTGTTCCCTGCCCTCCCTACCATCTATCATGTGTTCCCTGCCCTCCCTACCATCTATCATGTGTTCCCTGCCCTCCCTACCATCTATCATGTGTTCCCTGCCCTCCCTACCATCTATCATGTGTTCCCTGCCCTCCCTACCATCTATCATGTGCTCCCTGCCCTCCCTACCATCTATCATGTGTTCCCTGCCCTCCCTACCATCTATCATGTGTTCCCTGCCCTCCCTACCATCTATCATGTGTTCCCTGCCCTCCCTACCATCTATCATGTGTTCCCTGCCCTCCCTACCATCTATCATGTGTTCCCTGCCCTCCCTACCATCTATCACGTGTGTTCCCTGCCCTCCCTACCATCTATCATGTGCTCCCTGCCCTCCCTACCATCTATCATGTGTTCCCTGCCCTCCCTACCATCTATCATGTGTTCCCTGCCCTCCCTACCATCTATCATGTGTTCCCTGCCCTCCCTACCATCTATCACGTGTGTTCCCTGCCCTCCCTACCATCTATCATGTGCTCCCTGCCCTCCCTACCATCTATCATGTGCTCCCTGCCCTCCCTACCATCTATCATGTGTTCCCTGCCCTCCCTACCATCTATCACGTGTGTTCCCTGCCCTCCGTAACATCTATCATGTGTTCCCTGCCCTCCCTACCATCTATCATGTGTTCCCTGCCCTCCCTACCATCTATCATGTGTTCCCTGCCCTCCCTACCATCTATCATGTGCTCCCTGCCCTCCCTACCATCTATCATGTGTTCCCTGCCCTCCCTACCATCTATCATGTGCTCCCTGCCCTCCCTACCATCTATCATGTGTTCCCTGCCCTCCCTACCATCTATCATGTGTTCCCTGCCCTCCCTACCATCTATCACGTGTGTTCCCTGCCCTCCCTACCATCTATCATGTGTTCCCTGCCCTCCCTACCATCTATCATGTGTTCCCTGCCCTCCCTACCATCTATCATGTGCTCCCTGCCCTCCCTATCATCTATCACGTGTGTTCCCTGCCCTCCCTACCATCTATCATGTGTTCCCTGCCCTCCCTACCATCATGTGCTCCCTGCCCTCCCTACCATCTATCATGTGCTCCCTGCCCTCCCTATCATCTATCACGTGTGTTCCCTGCCCTGCCTACCATCTATCATGTGTTCCCTGCCCTCCCTACCATCTATCATATGTTCCCTGCCCTCCCTACCATCTATCATGTGTTCCCTGCCCTCCCTACCATCTATCGCGTGTGTTCCCTGCCCTCCCTACCATCTATCATGTGTTCCCTGCCCTCCCTACCATCTATCATGTGTTCCCTGCCCTCCCTACCATCTATCATGTGTTCCCTGCCCTCCCTACCATCTATCATGTGCTCCCTGCCCTCCCTACCATCTATCATGTGTTCCCTGCCCTCCCTACCATCTATCATGTGTTCCCTGCCCTCATTACCATCTATCATGTGCTCCCTGCCCTCCCTACCATCTATCGCGTGTGTTCCCTGCCCTCCCTACCATCTATCATGTGTTCCCTGCCCTCCCTACCATCTATCATGTGTTCCCTGCCCTCCCTACCATCTATCATGTGTTCCCTGCCCTCCCTACCATCTATCATGTGTTCCCTGCCCTCCCTACCATCTATCATGTGTTCCCTGCCCTCCCTACCATCTATCATGTGCTCCCTGCCCTCCCTATCATCTATCATGTGTTCCCTGCCCTCCCTACCATCTATCATGTGTTCCCTGCCCTCCCTACCATCTATCATGTGTTCCCTGCCCTCCCTACCATCTATCATGTGTTCCCTGCCCTCCCTACCATCTATCATGTGTTCCCTGCCCTCCCTACCATCTATCATGTGTTCCCTGCCCTCCCTACCATCTATCATGTGTTCCCTGCCCTCCCTACCCTCTATCATGTGCTCCCTGCCTTCCCTATCATCTATCACGTGTGTTCCCTGCCATCCCTACCCTCTGTCATGTGTTCCCTGCCCTCATTACCATCTATCATGTGCTCCCTGCCCTCCCTACCATCTATCGCGTGTGTTCCCTGCCCTCCCTACCATCTATCATGTGTTCCCTGCCCTCCCTACCATCTATCATGTGTTCCCTGCCCTCCCTACCATCTATCATGTGTTCCCTGCCCTCCCTACCATCTATCATGTGTTCCCTGCCCTCCCTACCATCTATCATGTGCTCCCTGCCCTCCCTATCATCTATCACGTGTGTTCCCTGCCCTCCCTACCATCTATCATGTGTTCCCTGCCCTCCCTACCATCTATCATGTGCTCCCTGCCCTCCCTACCATCTATCATGTGCTCCCTGCCCTCCCTATCATCTATCACGTGTGTTCCCTGCCCTCCCTACCATCTATCATGTGTTCCCTGCCCTCCCTACCATCTATCATATGTTCCCTGCCCTCCCTACCATCTATTATGTGCTCCCTGCCCTCCCTATCATCTATCACGTGTGTTCCCTGCCCTCCCTACCATCTATCTCGTGTGTTCCCTGCCCTCCCTACCATCTATCATGTGTTCCCTGCCCTCCCTACCATCTATCATGTGTTCCCTGCCCTCCCTACCATCTATCATGTGTTCCCTGCCCTCCCTACCATCTATCATGTGTTCCCTGCCCTCCCTACCATCTATCATGTGTTCCCTGCCCTCCCTACCATCTATCATGTGCTCCCTGCCCTCCCTATCATCTATCACGTGTGTTCCCTGCCCTCCCTACCATCTATCATGTGTTCCCTGACCTCCCTACCATCTATCATGTGCTCCCTGCCCTCCCTATCATCTATCACGTGTGTTCCCTGCCCTCCCTACCATCTATCATGTGTTCCCTGCCCTCCCTACCATCTATCATGTGCTCCCTGCCCTACCTACCATCTATCGCGTGTGTTCCCTGCCCTCCCTACCATCTATCATGTGTTCCCTGCCCTCCCTACCATCTATCATGTGTTCCCTGCCCTCCCTACCATCTATCCTGTGTTCCCTGCCCTCCCTACCATCTATCATGTGTTCCCTGCCCTCCCTACCATCTATCATGTGCTCCCTGCCCTCCCTATCATCTATCACGTGTGTTCCCTGCCCTCCCTACCATCTATCATGTGTTCCCTGCCCTCCCTACCATCTATCATGTGCTCCCTGCCCTCCCTACCATCTATCATGTGCTCCCTGCCCTCCCTATCATCTATCACGTGTGTTCCCTGCCCTCCCTACCATCTATCATGTGTTCCCTGCCCTCCCTACCATCTATCATATGTTCCCTGCCCTCCCTACCATCTATTATGTGCTCCCTGCCCTCCCTATCATCTATCACGTGTGTTCCCTGCCCTCCCTACCATCTATCGCGTGTGTTCCCTGCCCTCCCTACCATCTATCATGTGTTCCCTGCCCTCCCTACCATCTATCATGTGTTCCCTGCCCTCCCTACCATCTATCATGTGTTCCCTGCCCTCCCTACCATCTATCATGTGTTCCCTGCCCTCCCTACCATCTATCATGTGTTCCCTGCCCTCCCTACCATCTATCATGTGCTCCCTGCCCTCCCTATCATCTATCACGTGTGTTCCCTGCCCTCCCTACCATCTATCGCGTGTGTTCCCTGCCGTCCCTACCATCTATCATGTGCTCCCTGCCCTCCCTATCATCTATCACGTGTGTTCCCTGCCCTCCCTACCATCTATCGCGTGTGTTCCCTGCCCTCCCTACCATCTATCACGTGTGTTCCCTGCCCTCCCTACCATCTATCGCGTGTGTTCCCTGCCCTCCCTACCATCTATTGCGTGTGTTCCCTCCCCTCCATACCATCTATCACGTGTGTTCCCTGCCCTCCCTACCATCTATCACGTGTGTTCCCTGCCCTCTCTACCATCTATCGCGTGTGTTCCTGCCCTCCTTACCATCTATCGAGTGTGTTCCCTGCCCTCCCTACCATCTATCGCGTGTGTTATCTGCCCTCCCTACCATCTATTGCGTGTGTTCCCTGCCCTCCCTACCATCTATCACGTGTGTTCCCTCCCCTCCCTACCATCTATCACGTGTGTTCCCTGCCCTCCCTACCATCTATCGCGTGTGTTCCCTGCCCTCCCTACCATCTATCGAGTGTGTTCCCTGCCCTCCCTATCATCTGTCACGTGTGTTCCCTGCCCTCCCTACCATCTATGGCGTGTGTTCCCTGCCCTCCCTACCATCTATCGCGTGTGTTCCTGCCCTCCTTACCATCTATCGAGTGTGTTCCCTGCCCTCCGTACTATCTATCGCGTGTGTTATCTGCCCTCCCTACCATCTATTGCGTGTGTACCCTGCCCTCCCTACCATCTAGCGCGTGTGTTCCCTGCCCTCCCTACCATCTATCACGTGTGTTCCCTCCCCTACCTACCATCTATCACGTGTGTTCCCTCCCCTCCCTACAATCTATCACGTGTGTTCCCTCCTCTCCCTACCATCTATCGAATGTGTTCCCTGCCCTCCCTTCCATCTATCACGTGTGTTCCCTCCCCTCCCTACCATCTATCACGTGTGTTCCCTCCCCTCCCTACCATCTATCACGTGTGTTCCCTCCCCTCCCTACCATCTATCACGTGTGTTCCCTGCCCTCCCTACCATCTATCGAATGTGTTTCCTGCCCTCCCTACCATCTATCGAATGTGTTCCCTGCCCTCCCTACCATCTATCGCGTGTGTTCCCTGCCCTCCCTACCATCTATCATATGTGCTCCCTGCCCTCCCTACCATCTATCGAGTGTGTTCCCTGCCCTCCCTACCATCTATCGCGTGTGTTCCCTGCCCTCCTTACCATCTATCACGTGTGTTCCCTGCCCTCCCTACCATCTATCGCGTGTGTTCCTGCCCTCCTTACCATCTATCGAGTGTGTTCCCTGCCCTCCCTACCATCTATCGCGTGTGTTATCTGCCCTCCCTACCATCTATTGCGTGTGTACCCTGCCCTCCCTACCATCTAGCGCGTGTGTTCCCTGCCCTCCCTACCATCTATCACGTGTGTTCCCTCCTCTACCTACCTTCTATCACGTGTGTTCCCTCCCCTCCCTACCATCTATCACGTGTGTTCCCTCCTCTACCTACCTTCTATCACGTGTGTTCCCTCCCCTCCCTACAATCTATCACGTGTGTTCCCTCCTCTCCCTACCATCTATCGAATGTGTACCCTGCCCTCCCTTCCATTTATCACGTGTGTTCCCTCCCCTCCCTACCATCTATCACGTGTGTTCCCTCCCCTCCCTACCATCTATCACGTGTGTTCCCTCCCCTCCCTACCATCTATCACGTGTGTTCCCTGCCCTCCCTACCATCTATCGAATGTGTTTCCTGCCCTCCCTACCATCTATCGAATGTGTTCCCTGCCCTCCCTACCATCTATCGCGTGTGTTCCCTGCCCTCCCTACCATCTATCGTATGTGCTCCCTGCCCTCCCTACCATCTATCGAGTGTGTTCCCTGCCCTCCCTACCATCTATCGCGTGTGTTCCCTGCCCTCCTTACCATCTATCACGTGTGTTCCCTGCCCTCCCTACCATCTATCGCGTGTATTCCCTGCCCTCCCTACCATCTATCAGGTGTGTTCCCTGCCCTCCCTACCATCTATTGCGTGTGTTCCCTGCCCTCCCTACCATCTATCATATGTGCTCCCTGCCCTCCCTACCATCTATCGCGTGTGTTCCCTGCCCTCCCTACCATCTATCACGTGTGTTCCCTGCCCTCCCTACCATCTATCATATGTGCTCCCTGCCCTCCCTACCATCTATCGCGTGTGTTCCCTGCCCTCCCTACCATCTATCATGTGTTCCCTGCCCTCCCTACCATCTATCATGTGCTCCCTGCCCTCCCTACCATCTATCATGTGCTCCCTGCCCTCCCTATCATCTATCACGTGTGTTCCCTGCCCTCCCTACCATCTATCATGTGTTCCCTGCCCTCCCTACCATCTATCATATGTTCCCTGCCCTCCCTACCATCTATCATGTGCTCCCTGCCCTCCCTACCATCTATCATGTGCTCCCTGCCCTCCCTATCATCTATCACGTGTGTTCCCTGCCCTCCCTACCATCTATCATGTGTTCCCTGCCCTCCCTACCATCTATCGCGTGTGTTCCCTGCCCTCCCTACCATCTATCATATGTTCCCTGCCCTCCCTATCATCTATCACGTGTTTTCCCTGCCCTCCCTACCATCTATCGCGTGTGTTCCCTGCCCTCCCTACCATCTATCATGTGTTCCCTGCCCTCCCTACCATCTATCGCGTGTGTTCCCTGCCCTCCCTACCATCTATCATGTGTTCCCTGCCCTCCCTACCATCTATCGCGTGTGTTCCCTGCCCTCCCTACCATCTATCATGTGTTCCCTGCCCTCCCTACCATCTATCCTGTGTTCCCTGCCCTCCCTACCATCTATCATGTGTTCCCTGCCCTCCCTACCATCTATCATGTGTTCCCTGCCCTCCCTACCATCTATCGCGTGTGTTCCCTGCCCTCCCTACCATCTATCATGTGTTCCCTGCCCTCCCTACCATCTATCATGTGTTCCCTGCCCTCCCTACCATCTATCGCGTGTGTTCCCTGCCCTCCCTACCATCTATCATGTGTTCCCTGCCCTCCCTACCATCTATCGCGTGTGTTCCCTGCCCTCCCTACCATCTATCATGTGTTCCCTGCCCTCCCTACCATCTATCATGTGTTCCCTGCCCTCCCTACCATCTATCATGTGTTCCCTGCCCTCCCTACCATCTATCATGTGTTCCCTGCCCTCCCTACCATCTATCGCGTGTGTTCCCTGCCCTCCCTACCATCTATCATGTGTTCCCTGCCCTCCCTACCATCTATCATGTGTTCCCTGCCCTCCCTACCATCTATCATGTGTTCCCTGCCCTCCCTACCATCTATCGCGTGTGTTCCCTGCCCTCCCTACCATCTATCATGTGTTCCCTGCCCTCCCTACCATCTATCGCGTGTGTTCCCTGCCCTCCCTACCATCTATCATGTGTTCCCTGCCCTCTCTACCATCTATCATGTGTTCCCTGCCCTCCCTACCATCTATCATGTGTTCCCTGCCCTCCCTACCATCTATCACGTGTGTTCCCTGCCCTCCCTACCATCTATCATGTGCTCCCTGCCCTCCCTATCATCTATCACGTGTGTTCCCTGCCCTCCCTACCATCTATCGCGTGTGTTCCCTGCCGTCCCTACCATCTATCATGTGCTCCCTGCCCTCCCTATCATCTATCGCGTGTGTTCCCTGCCCTCCCTACCATCTATCACGTGTGTTCCCTGCCCTCCCTACCATCTATCGCGTGTGTTCCCTGCCCTCCCTACCATCTATTGCGTGTGTTCCCTCCCCTCCCTACCATCTATCACGTGTGTTCCCTGCCCTCCCTACCATCTATCACGTGTGTTCCCTGCCCTCTCTACCATCTATCGCGTGTGTTCCTGCCCTCCTTACCATCTATCGAGTGTGTTCCCTGCCCTCCCTACCATCTATCGCGTGTGTTATATGCCCTCCCTACCATCTATTGCGTGTGTTCCCTCCCCTCCCTACCATCTATCACGTGTGTTCCCTCCCCTCCCTACCATCTATCACGTGTGTTCCCTGCCCTCCCTACCATCTATCGCGTGTGTTCCCTGCCCTCCCTACCATCTATCGTGTTCCCTGCCCTCCCTATCATCTGTCACGTGTGTTCCCTGCCCTCCCTACCATCTATGGCGTGTGTTCCCTGCCCTCCCTACCATCTATCGCGTGTGTTCCTGCCCTCCTTACCATCTATCGAGTGTGTTCCCTGCCCTCCGTACCATCTATCGCGTGTGTTATCTGCCCTCCCTACCATCTATTGCGTGTGTACCCTGCCCTCCGTACCATCTAGCGCGTGTGTTCCCTGCCCTCCCTACCATCTATCACGTGTGTTCCCTCCTCTACCTACCATCTATCACGTGTGTTCCCTCCCCTCCCTACAATCTATCACGTGTGTTCCCTCCTCTCCCTACCATCTATCGAATGTGTTCCCTGCCCTCCCTTCCATCTATCACGTGTGTTCCCTCCCCTCCCTACCATCTATCACGTGTGTTCCCTCCCCTCCCTACCATCTATCACGTGTGTTCCCTCCCCTCCCTACCATCTATCACGTGTGTTCCCTGCCCTCCCTACCATCTATCGAATGTGTTTCCTGCCCTCCCTACCATCTATCGAATGTGTTCCCTGCCCTCCCTACCATCTATCGCGTGTGTTCCCTGCCCTCCCTACCATCTATCATATGTGCTCCCTGCCCTCCCTACCATCTATCGAGTGTGTTCCCTGCCCTCCCTACCATCTATCGCGTGTGTTCCCTGCCCTCCTTACCATCTATCACGTGTGTTCCCTGCCCTCCCTACCATCTATCGCGTGTGTTCCTGCCCTCCTTACCATCTATCGAGTGTGTTCCCTGCCCTCCCTATCATCTATCGCGTGTGTTATCTGCCCTCCCTACCATCTATCACGTGTGTTCCCTCCCCTCCCTACCATCTATCACGTGTGTTCCCTCCCCTCCCTACCATCTATCACGTGTGTTCCCTGCCCTCCCTACCATCTATCGAATGTGTTTCCTGCCCTCCCTACCATCTATCGAATGTGTTCCCTGCCCTCCCTACCATCTATCACGTGTGTTCCCTCCCCTCCCTACCATCTATCACGTGTGTTCCCTGCCCTCCCTACCATCTATCGTATGTGCTCCCTGCCCTCCCTACCATCTATCGAGTGTGTTCCCTGCCCTCCCTACCATCTATCGCGTGTGTTCCCTGCCCTCCTTACCATCTATCACGTGTGTTCCCTGCCCTCCCTACCATCTATCGCGTGTGTTCCCTGCCCTCCCTACAATCTATCAGGTGTGTTCCCTGCCCTCCCTACCATCTATTGCGTGTGTTCCCTGCCCTCCCTACCATCTATCATATGTGCTCCCTGCCCTCCCTACCATCTATCGCGTGTGTTCCCTGCCCTCCCTACCATCTATCACGTGTGTTCCCTGCCCTCCCTACCATCTATCATATGTGCTCCCTGCCCTCCCTACCATCTATCGCGTGTGTTCCCTGCCCTCCCTACCATCTATCACGTGTTCCCTGCCCTCCCTACCATCTATCGCGTGTGTTCCCTGCCCTCCCTACCATCTATCACGTGTTCCCTGCCCTCCCTACCATCTATCGAGTGTGTTCCCTGCCCTCCCTACCATCTATCGAGTGTGTTCCCTGCCCTCCCTACCATCTATCACGTGTGTTCCCTGCCCTCCCTACCATCTATCGCGTGTGTTCCCTGCCCTCCCTACCATCTATCAGGTGTGTTCCCTGCCCTCCCTACCATCTATTGCGTGTGTTCCCTGCCCTCCCTACCATGTATCATATGTGCTCCCTGCCCTCCCTACCATCTATCGCGTGTGTTCCCTGCCCTCCCTACCATCTATCACGTGTGTTCCCTGCCCTCCCTACCATCTATCATATGTGCTCCCTGCCCTCCCTACCATCTATCGCGTGTGTTCCCTGCCCTCCCTACCATCTATCACGTGTTCCCTGCCCTCCCTGCCATCTATCGAGTGTGTTCCCTGCCCTCCCTACCATCTATCGAGTGTGTTCCCTGCCCTCCCTACCATCTATCGAGTGTGTTCCCTGCCCTCCCTACCATCTATCACGTGTGTTCCCTGCCCTCCCTACCATCTATCACGTGTGTTCCCTGCCCTCCCTTCCATCTATCGAGTGTGTTCCCTGCCCTCCCTACCATCTATCGCGTGTGTTTCCTGCCCTCCCTACCATCTATCGCATGTGTTCCCTGCCCCCCCTACCATCTATCACATGTGTTCCCTGCCCCCCCTACCATCTATCACATGTGTTCCCTGCCCCCCCTACCATCTATCACGTGTGTTCCCTGCACTCCCTACTATCTATCGCGTGTGTTCCCTGTCATCTTTCCTGTAATAGATAACAGTTCTTGCCTACAGATGATGTTATCAGCATGTGTACAATTATGACGTTGGTGTGGTTAAGTAAATGTCCTGCACTGTTCCCTCCCTCTCTACCTCCCTCTCTCTCTACCTCTTTCTCATATACACATTTACTTAGGCATTTATCTAACCATGTATATGTGTATTTATGTATGTAGTGTATGCATGACTGTATACATGTACGTGTTTTCTTTCCTTCTGAGAGGTAAACTTGCGAGCCTGGATAATCTTGAATATTTCTATATTCTTCTGCACTGACGTATTTCTGGGTAACACAACAAGAACTTTATACATATTTGCACCAGACTAGCTCCACAACGCAGTCTAGCCCAGCTAAATTAATGTAATACAGTGTAGCTTAATCCTGGCCAAATTGTCTAGGTTGATCCTAGATTAAGAGGACATGAGTGAAGCGGGATGATACCGTCATGCACAAACTGGTTCTGCTGGAGTTTGTGCAACAATGAATTATTACTCCATGATTACTTGCTTGGTTTTGTTTAAGGTTTTTCCAGCAAATGATTTTAAGAGTTCATGGTACATGCAAACCACCAGTCAACCAGAGTACTTCACTCCCTGAGGATTCAACTAAACTATCAGGTATACACACACTCAGAAATAATAGTAATAATAATAATAATAATAATAATCTTTATTTCTACCAGTTCATGATACAACTTATACAGACCATAGCTGACATCAGTGATATACTATATAGAAAACGCCTGGTTTTGAGCATTTCGAGCAAATTAAGTTAATTTTGTTCTCAGGATGCGATTCACACCAGTCGACTAACACCCAGGTACCTATTTACTGTTAGGTGAACAGGGAGAGCAGGTGTCTTAAGGTCCTAATGTTTCCACCCGTACCGGGGATTGAACCATGGACCTCAATGCGTGAGCTGAGCGCGCTACCAACAGACCTACTGTGTGTATGCTATGCATTTACAGACATACAGTCTTATTTAAAAAATTCTCGTTGTGTGAGGAGGATGATAAGCTTAAAAAACTTAGTTTGTTGATTGTGGGACAGAGCATCCTGAGAGACCTCGCGGACACACCTTAAGCTTTATTGCTGGGAAACCTACCTTGGAAGCTGCCCTAGCTACTGAACTGGTCTACTGTGGAGGCTAGCACCAACAGCCTGATCAACCAGGCTGTTACTGCTGGCCGCACGTAGTCCAACGTTTGAGCCACAGCCCGGCCGATCCGACAATGACTTCCTTCTTGAAGACAACCAGGGGTCTATAGGTAATTCCTCTATGGCTGGTGAGAGGCTGTTGAACAGTCTTGGGCCCCGGAAACTTATTGTGTTTTCTCTTAGTGTACCAGTGGCGCCCCTACTTTTCACTGGGGGTATGTTGCATCGCCTGCCAAGTCTTTTGCTCTCGTAGGGAGTGATTTCTGTGTGCAGGTTAGGGACCAGTCCTCCGGGAACTTCCAGGTGTAGATTATGATGTGTCTCTCGCCTGAGTTCCAGTGAGTACAGGTCAAGTGCTTCCAGGCGCTCCCAGTAGTTAAGGTGTTTGATGGAACTTATACGTGCAGTAAAGGTTCTCTGTACATTCTCTAGCTCTGCAATTTCACCTGCCTTGAATGGGGATGTTAATGTACAGCAGTATTCCAGCCTAGAGAGAATAAGTGATTTAAGAAGGATCATCATTGGCTTAGCATCTCTTGTCTTGAATGTTCTCATTATCCATCCTATCAGTTTCCTCGCAAATGTGATAGTGGTATTGTTGTGGTCCTTGAAGGTGAGATCCTCAGACATTACCACTCCCAGGTCCTTCACATTACTTTTCCGCTCTACAGTGTGATTAGAGTTTGTAGTATACTCAGTCCTAGTTATTATTTCCTCCAGTTTTCCATAACGGAGTAGTTGGAATTTGTCTTCATTGAACATCACATTGTTCTGTTGCCCATTGGAAAACTTGGTTTATATCTTCTTGGAGATTTATCGTGTCCTCAATGGATGATACTCACATCCAGATCCTAGTATCGTCTGCAAAGGATGATATGTCTGATATGAGGATGACGAACAGGATAGGTGCGAGTACTGTGTCTTGTGGAACAGAGCTCTTCACTATGGCAGCTTCCGATTTAACTCTGTTTACCACTACTCTCTGCCTACTTTCCAGCTAACCCTTTAGCACGCATTTTGTGTGCTATTACACCATGATCGTACTTGTCAAGGGCTTTTGCAAAAT